>NC_135665.1:53599065-53931129 GCF_964188315.1 Podarcis muralis
TTTTTTACATGTTTTTATATTGTTTAGATATGTAATTTTAGATGCTTTAATTATAGTATGGATGGTATTTATGATGTTGTGTGACTCCTTTGGGAGGAAGGGTCGCATAGAAATTTTAATAACACCCTATTTTAAGCTCCTCTTTTACCCTAGCAAAAATGTATAACAATATAGGTCGTAGGTATTTAGGATTTAGATAAAGATAGCACAACAAACTATAGGAAAGTCTTTGCACATAAGACCTATGACTAATTGGTGGTGATTCAAAAGATGTCATTTGCTTTTCTCTGGAGCAAACTTTTTTTTTAAATCATGAGCACATAGTTATATAAAATTAGTGTAGCCCTTGGGAAGCAAAAGGGTGATACATAGCTCTTCCCATTTGCGATTGCTATCTTTTAACGTAAACTGCTACCCAACACAGCAGAGCATTAGGTGTACACCAGACCTTATTAGAATGCTAATTTTAACATTTACTGGAAACACAACACCAGAATGTTAGGTAACCAAGCCTTCAGAGAAGCCTATTTTTCTTTTCTGTTTTACAGACGGTCATCACAGCAGTGATCCGTGGAGCTCCTCCAGTGGGATGAATCAGCCTGGTTATGGCGGAATGCTGGGCAATTCTTCTCATATTCCACAGTCCAGTAGCTATTGCAGTCTTCATCCTCATGACCGCTTGGTAAGCCAATGAGTGGATTTCAACATCATGCTATAACGTATGTTGCATCTGCGCAAACATTTCATTTTGTCTGATGGAATGCTCCACCTTCTCCTCCCCCCACATGCTGTTGTTTGTTTGGGGGGGGCGTTGGTACTCCAACTCCCTTCTCCTTGCAAATATTGAGGGCCATTTCAGAGAGCAACAGAAGAAAGTCCTGTTGCGCAAGCATCATTCTTTGTGCATGTGTGAGAGTGCTGTTCTGAAAATGGCGTCTTCTACTACTTTTTTTTAAAAAAACCCAACCACATTCATTTGAAAATTAGAAGGGAAAGAAAATGTTGGTAACATATTCATGGAAGACATGCAGGGCTTTTGTTGCGCTCATGCTATTTCTGAGGTGGGCGAGAGGGTTTGTGAATGTCTTTTTTCCCTGTTCTGCAAACTATCAATCTAGTGGTCATCATGCTGTAGCCTTTCAAGTTGTCCACACGTCCTGAAAACTCCATGATGCCCTGAAGTGTATTTCCCTGTAAGTGAAGAAAAGAGAAGAACGTTATTTTTAACACAATTAAGCCTTTTTTCTTTTCTTTTTACTTATAAATAAAGTAGTGTGGTTTTTTAAAAAAAAATTGGTAAAGGTAAAAGGAAGGGCTTCCCTATAAGTGCACTAATCTTAGGCACTCAGTAGCCAGCCTTGTCCGCTTCCCATGCTTCAGTTAAAGGCCGGGAGAAGACACCAAGAGGTAACTCCTCCTACAGGGCTTTTTCAGATCAGGAAGTGTGGGCAGCTAGGGAGGCTGCAAAACACTGGAGAAAAGTATAGCGGAAAGGAAAAACAGAAACCCCAGCCTCAGGCACCCTAGAACGATAAGGTAAGCTCAAATCACACTCACAGGAGTTCTGAAGAATTTCTGAAGCACCCTGCAAATGAAACAGCCTCTTTCATTGTAGGAAGAAAACTTTTCATAAGCTGGGGGGGGAGTTTCACTTCAGCACATGGTACGGCGGTTATGCTCACCTGGCCTCCCAACAGCTGAGTCACTGTTGCTTCCTGGGAGGGAGAGGGGCAAGGCGGTGAGGGGGTTGGCGCATTGCAAAAGTGCCAGCAGGAGTGCCAGATTGGCTCTGCTGGTGCATTTGCACTGCGCCAGCTTCCCTGCCATCTACCCCTCTCCATCTCCTTCCTGGTAAGCAACAGAGACTCAGCTGTTGTAAGGTCAGGTGAACATCACGCCACCATGCCATGTACCACTGCACATACCTATGCAATGGAAAGGCCTGTTCTGTGCATTCCTTTGCTAATTTTATTTTTATTTCCAGTGGGGATTTTTAAAAAGAAAGAAGTTTGGTGCCCTGGTAGGTCCTGAAAGGGAAAGGGGGCTATTAGTAGGGTTTGTAGATAAAAAGGTAATAGCATGGGGGGAGGCTGTTTATAAATAGAACAAATAAACTTTCAATCTCTGTGCTATCATAGCCATCTAACTTACTTCCAGGCAAAAGAGTGTATAATTGCATACTGAGAAGGAGTGTTGTTGGAAACTGGTGCCAGTTTGAGCTGGTGTGTGTGTTTTTGCACACTGCTTTTAACAGTAAAGATCATTCATTCATTCATCTGGAGCATTTGTGCCCCACTCTTCAGTCAACAGGCTCCCAGAGTGGCTTACATGCAGTCAATTAAAACAAATCAGTCCCTGCCTGCAGGCTTACAATCTAAAACAACAACACACAAGGGAGAAGGGACAGGGAGGGAAGACAAAAAAATCAAACTCAGGCACCTGTACTTAAACAGTTCTTCTTATAATGAACAGCTGGCACAATTCAGGGGTAGGAAGTACCTGATACAGCTGGTTTTTTGGCAGAGCTGATGGAATGAGCCCTGCTTCCCAGCTCCCCCACTGAGGCAGCCTGATGGTATGGCTGCTCCCAGGTGACAATTGGGGGAGAGGAGGCCTGATGGAGCTGGTCTGTCACAGCAGAACAGATCCATGAGTGGGAGAAGGAGCCAGGGGGCAGAACCTTCCTGGAAAATCCATGCAATCTTCCAATTTCCAGCATAACAACAGGTATCTTCAACGTTTTAAGAACCCAGGACCCACCTTTAACCTGTAAACATGCATTTGGGGACCCATTTCTAAACCCTTTACCATGTATTTGCATGGTGGTAGTGTGCCTGTTGCAACCCACCTTGGATAAGGCCACGACCCACCAGTTGAAGACCAGTGTGTTAAGCTACACAAGAGAAGAATGAAGAAAAACATTCAATAGGAACCAACCTACTTTTTGCACACAACTTCTTTTTGACATTCCTCAACTGTGGTTGGCAGAAACAGGTTGCTGGGTGGGGCGAAGCCATTGCACTAGGTTCTTGGAAGCTGGGTCTCTGTTCCTTACTGAGAGGGGAGGTGGCAGGGAGGTAGGCATGGTGCAGGTGCACTAGCAGGAGACACAGAGTGGCTCAGCTGGTGCATTAACACCATGTAAACCTCCTACCAGGAAACCAGTGTAGCAGCTCTAACCCAGCTAGAGAGCCAACCTGATGCCCTTCAGATATTTTGGACTACAACTACCATCAGCCCCAGGCTAGCACTGGAAGCTGTAGTCCAAAACATCTGGAAGGCACTAGGTTGGGGAAGGCTGCCCTAACACAATGCTAAATCATCCTTGCAAATTGTGGACATAATGCAGCTGAAGTTTAACGCCCTTTTATATCCCACTGGTTCACTGGGGCTGAAATCCCAGAAGCATTGATGAGGCAGCAAACTCTACTGAGCATAGTGGATCTTGCTCCCAAGTAAACATAGATTGGATTGGATTGCACTGCACAAGAGTTAGGTGCATGCTTAATTCTCTTCCACCAAATTCAACAGGACTTGAAAGTGCTTTGACAAATAGGTTGGAGTTTAGCTGGCTCACACATCATTTAAATTTGTTGCAAGTCATGGGCGTATATCTTTGTTGACGTCTCTTAGAGTTTATTTTTATATTGCGGCTTTGAGCATGCAACCACCTTGGGATAGAGCGGAATAGAAATAAATATTTGTAAACATCTCATGTCTTCAAAATGGAACATGACAAACATTTCTATTGTTTATGCTGCCCATCTGTTGTATATGGGCTAAGAGTAGTCTCTGGGATGTGAGGCTACGAAAGCCCATATATTTATATGTTCTAGTCCTCTGCATACAGGAGGGTACGTCTATGGTGGGATTCACCTAGCGACCTCTAATGTCCAGTGTCCCACACTGATGGAGAGCACCAGATCTGGGAACTTTATATCAAACAGTGGCATAGGAATGGCTCTCTGGTGAACTCCCTACAGAAGGCTGAACTAGTGCTCTGTAGGACTTTTGGTTCTTTCCATAGTGTCTTCCACCAGCAGTCTTTCCAGGCTCATCGCCAGAAATTTAATTGTGAAGTAGGTGTGTGCATTTGTGCTTACCATTGCAAGTGAGTCTGAAATGGTGAAACCCCAATAAAATCTGATATATGTAATAATTATTTAATTGAACCGCATTGGAAGAGGGAGGTTGGGGCATGTCTAAAGGAGGCTAGGCTCACACAGGCAGCCTGCAGAGCCCCATGTCCTTTCATCTGCAGCATGCCCAGCTGTGAGATATGTGTGTGTTATTATTATATCATATATCTTAATGAATATATATCTGCTCAGAAAGCTGTGTCCCACACGTTTTAAAGAAAGTTGAAGTGATCCAAATGCAGAGGTCCAGCTGTTAACCTGCTCTTCTGCTGACTGAAATGTTCTCTCGTTATGCTTTCTACCACAGAGCTACCCATCACACTCCTCAGCAGACATCAATTCCAGTCTTCCTCCAATGTCCACTTTCCATCGCAGTGGCACAACCCATTACAGTGCTTCTTCCTGCACACCACCCGCAAATGGGACAGATAGCATAATGGGTGAGTTGACTAGCTGTTTTCATGCTTGAGGAATGTCAAGCTTCTCTTTGATTCCCCCAAGATTCTGCAAGAGGGAAGGGGCCATGTTTCATCAGTTGTGTCATCAGAAAGGATTGCTTCTCTATGCTTTTCGAATATATTATGACTAAAACGGTGTGGGTGGTTAAAGTCCTTGCTGCACAGATGCCTGCACAAGGCTCACCTCTTGTCAAGTTCTTTGGAACTAGACTTTGATCTCTACATACTACAAGTACAGCCACTTGCCTTATTATTTCCCCATTATTTCCCCTTCCCTCCCAAAAAAAGTGTTTGCTTTATTGAAGTTACGGATATGCCTTAAAAAATTACATGCACAAGTGGACGAGAGAAACTTTCACAGACCGTGGGTATCAACAGCTGATGTCCTAAAGAGCTGTGAACACAACAGTTCCAGTTTCCTGAGTGGATCATGTGGGGATATTAACTGAAAACGATGCTTAAGTCTGTGCAGAGCATTACCCATGTGTTTTCAAAGGTTCAAAGCTATGTGGCATTCAGTCAGCCACTTACCAGAAGAGATTTAATGCAGCATATGCTAAAGATTACTCCAGAATATCTCCCTCATTCATGTATTAATCCTGCTTTCTACTCTCACTTTAAATGACATGTTTGAATGACATGACGCATGGCAGTATGTGGCTTTTTTAGTGGAAACATTATGTGTGCTTTCCCTTGAGGGCCTTGGTTTTACTGTGATTTTATTATTAGAACAGTCACATAATACTGCACTTGATTTTTATTTTTTTTACAAGCGTGTTAAGCTTCCAGTGCAGTGGGGTGATAAACTGTCATATGGCACAGGAGGGACATGAATTTTTATCCTGCTGTGTCAGTACTTCTTATCTTAGGAAGAGTGAAAATATCAAATTGACCCAAGTTTCCGTTCTCTTTCTTAAGTCTTATAACCATAACATTTGTGCAACTCAGAGATTTGTGTTCCATCCAGGAAGTTGATGCCGGGTTGTAAGAGTTTTGCTTGTTAACTCACAGTAACTGCTTTGTCAAATAGATAGATGATAGATAGATAGATGATAGATAGATGATAGATAGATGATAGATGATAGATAGATAGATAGATAGATAGATAGATAGATAGATAGATAGATGATTGTTAGATGATAGATAGATGATAGATAGATGATAGATAGATAGATAGATGATAGATAGATGATAGATAGATGATAGATGATAGATAGATAGATAGATAGATAGATAGATAGATAGATAGATATAGATATTTGGCTCAACTAAACCATGAGAACAGAATATCTTGGTCTGATCCATTAGAGATCTTAATATACTCTTAATCAGAGTCACTTCTAGGTTGCATCAACATTGTTTACTCTGCCAACATTTTACATGCCTGAGAAGGTTGCAATCTGAGACCAGATTTCATAGTGAGATGTATGGGTCGGTTTTTACATAATCCTGGCATTAGTAGTATTAAATTTATATAGTCTGCCCATCATATGCCGAATGGCTTCCAAGCTGTTTACAGGTATAAGATCAATTATAAAATCCATTCCTAATTCAAGTACACAACAAAATAATTCCATCAATGCATTAAAGGCACCCGCAATCAAAATATCTAATAAAACAAACTGGTTGAAAAGCATCATAATTAAAATGGTTAAGAAACAGTTTCAATGCCTAAACCAAGTGTTCCTTCAAAAGCTGGTGGAATGTCAATACATAAGGGGCTTCTGGTATTTCAGCAAGGAACACATCAAGTAAAGTGGTACCTCAGTTTTCGAGCATCTTGGAAGCTGAACATTTAGGTTTTCGAACGCTGAAAACCCAGAAGTAAATGCTTCCATTTTCAAATGCGTCTCAGAAGTTGAATGGCTTCCACTGCGTGTTTTTCCATTTTCTCCACTGAAATTGAAATTATCCCTTTGCGCCTCAGTTTTCAAAAGTTTCGGAAGCCGAATAGTCTTCCAGAATGGATTATGTTAGAAAACCGAGGTACCACTGTACTTACTTATACATAGTACTGGCATATACCGGATACTTGCGTCCTAAAAAGATTTGTGCCAGAGCTCTTTCAAAAATTAGTTGGGCCTTCTCCTTCAAAATGGAGCCCAAAGTGGCTCACGTGAACCATAAAAGCAACCAATAAGAAGGCATTAAATGCCATCAGGTGGGAACAAATCTATAATATAGGAATGTTGCCATGAAACCCAAAGCTTAGCAAATCTAAAAAGAGCAAGGACTGAATAAAATCAAGCCTCTTTATTCATATCTTACTAATATAATACCTTATTATCAATATCATTAAAACATAGTACAGTGGTACCTCGGTTTACAAACTTAACCTCTTCCAGAAGTCCATTCTTAAACTGAAACCATTCTTAAACTGAGGCACACTTTCCCTAATGAGGCCTCCTGCTGCCGGTGCCCTTCCACTGTTTGGATTCCGTTCTTAGACCAAGGTAAAGTTCACAAACCAGGACACTACTTCTGGTTTTGCGGAGTTCATAAACCGAATAGTTTGTAAACAGGGCTGTTCTTAAACCAAGGTACCACTGTACAATAAAAAACAAGGTCAAATGCACCTGTTGAGAATCATAATTGAAATAAACAAAATCAGTTAAGATTCTGAAACATGTTATAAATGATCATAGTTGAATTGTTCATTGCACTCTTCAACCCCTCCCAAAGGCCTGGGACGGATTATTCAGTAATTCACTAAAAAGCCATATCCTCAGGCCGTGATGGAAGACTGGCAGTAGGGAAGCAACAGAATGGATGTTACAGAGAAAATGCTCTAACAACACATTCCCACCAAACCTTCACACAAGAGGCCTCACCAGAGGACCATAAGAGAACAGGCAGATTCATAAACAAACATATATGGGGTTGGGGGGACAGGAACGGGACAATCCTTTAGATATTATGCCAGAAATGTGCAGGATTAATCACTATATCATCCCTTACAGTTATATCCTCATGGAGAATGACTGAGTCCCTTCCCAAATACGTTCAGCTTCTTAATATGTCATTGCTGTGTGGTCCCGATCCTTGACATTTCCACGTCAGCAGATTTGCGTTCCTAGGCCTCCCAGTTCCCAATCAGGACCAAGATTGCAGGGAGTCATTCCCACTATGGTTACATTTGCATGGAAAGATGGGCAGGAGGAGCTTTTCAGAATAGCTTCTGGCTTGGGTATTTTGCTTCCAAGACCATAGCCAGAAACTTTATGATAAGGTACCTTGAACTATAGACAGCCAAATAGGTTTAAAGTTATTTAACATACAGTTTAATATAAAGTTATTTATGCTGTAAAGTTCATAAGAACCATTGATCTCAGTAGGATTTGCACTTGAGAAAACAGTGGTACCTTGGTTTCCAGCCGTTTTGTTACAACCATTTTGGATTACAACCACATCAAACCGGGAAGTGCATGTCCCTTTTTTTGGATTACAACCCATTTTTGGGGGGAGGCCCCATTGGCAAAAATGCACCTTGGGTTACAACCTGTTTTGGTTTACAACCGGAGCTCCGGAACAGATTATGGTTGTAAACCAAGGTACCACTGTACATGATTAGGATTGCACCGTTACAGTACTAAATATTCTAAAATAAAATGTAGGATTATACAATAAATAATAAGGGCTCAGTGTTTATCAGTTGCCCCAGTGTCATTGTAATTGCCCATAAATCTGGAAGGCAGAAGGAGATTCACTTCGTAGAGTGCAGTAGGATAGGATACTGTCTTCATGGTTTGCCTTATATAGCTACACAAATGAAAGAGTTGGTGGAGGTGTAATGTCTGAAACCTGAAAATTCAAGGGAGGGCCATGTAATATCTAGGTAGGGGAGGGGGTGTTTGCTCAAGCCATTTGGGAGCTATCTTCCATCTCAGCATGGTTAACCAAGTTTACTTCTGGTTCCTGCCTGTCACCAGTGGTCCATGCTTCTGTTATTTTAATTGGATGGTTATTTGTACGTATTGGGGAGGTGGGTTTCCCTGCTCTGGATTCTTGTTGTCTTTTATGTTTTGCCCTATGGCCCTGAAGGCATGGAGTCTCATCTGGTCAATAAATGGGAGGTTTTATGTTTAAAAAGAGGTAGGATCAACTGAGAGCTGTCCGAACCTTATTACCTATTTGATGTCTGCTTAAAGACACATGAGTCATTTAGAGTTGCCCAGGACCCTGGGGCCTTGAGACCACCAAACCAAAATTCCAGTTGTAACTCTTTGACATACATTGAGCATAGGATCCTAGAACTGTTGAATTTTTAGAGCCTGCTTGATAATACCATCCAACTCAAATAAGGAAAAGGAACCTACAGAAGTAACCTTTTGTTCATCAAGTTTTATTCTACATTTAGCTTTTTCGCTAAAATAAATTATTTTATTTAATAAGAGCTTACATTTTTTTTCATGACAGACTGCTAGCTTGCTTCAAGTTTTCATGAAAAAGGCTTTGTGCCCAATTTAGCCCAGATGAGGAAATCAGGAATAGCCCACCTCCCCAGTTGTTTCGAGTGTTCTGAATGACTCTAGATCTAGGGTTGCCTGTCTCTCTGATATAAATAAAGATGGGGTGAAGGCAGCAATTCTGTCCATTCTGTGGAATAGCCAGTGTGGTACCCTCCAGATGTTGCTGGATGACAAATCCCATCATTCCTGACCATTGGCCATACTGGCTGGGGCAGATGAGAGGTGGAATCAGCAACATCTGGAGGGCATCTGTTGGCTACTCTGTGTCAATAGACCTAGACTGTGCTGTCCCATGCAGTGCAGGAAATGTAAAGGCAGTAAAGTAAGACCTCTGTGTCCCCTTAATGCAGGGGAAAGTGAATGGCTATGTAGGAGAAGCTGTAGTTATTTGCAAAACATCCTCTTCAGTTGTTCTATGAGAGAATGTATCCAAGACCTGCTCCAGTATCTTCCCCAGGGATAACCATGGAATTGATGGGGTAGGTAGGGTCCTCTGGGGAAACGAAAGTATATCCTTTGGGTGTGGAATTCCGGTGTGCAGCACACGTAAGGCGATTCAGTGCTTGAGGTATGCTTGAGATTTACCACGGCAAACAAAAATTAATGCTAGTTAAAGGGTTCACACAATGCAATTAGCATTAAAATGCAATTGAATTATGGATACCTGCACCAATAATAGAAAATGGGATTATTTTCCTGCCTTTCTTTTATGTTCATTCTTTTGTTTTTCAGCAAACAGAGGAAGTGGAGCAGCAGGAAGTTCACAGACAGGCGATGCACTGGGGAAAGCACTTGCATCTGTAAGGAAATATTCACTTTGGGATCACTTGCATAGCATAGACTTGAGTCAGAAACAGTTACCAAATATTTCGGAACATGAGTACCATGTGGGATAGATTTCATCACTGCTAGCTAAAATAATTTTTTTTAATACTGTAGTGATGTTGCATATATGAAGCTTTCTGGGTAATGTAGATGATTTGGGGTGAGTTGTTGATGCCCAACTCTTGCTTTGCAGTCTTCCATTCACTTGACATGAATACTCAATAGCAATAATGTTTCTGAGTATTGCTTCTCATCTTACGTTTGAAAGGCAGGGTGGCTTCTTGTGTATTCACGTGCGTGAAAATCTAGGGCACACTTCCACTACAAACTTAAACCAGTTTTCACCCAGTTCCAGTTATGTATTTTCATCCAAGAAACTCTGGGATTTTAGTTCCTTGTCAGGGTGATGAACATTCCTGCTCTGCATCACATAATTGATTCCCAGGGTTCTTTGGGAGGAAGCCATGACAGTGAATCCCATTTAAGTTTGTAGAGCAGTCATACCCTCGAAGTTGGAGCTGCAATACGTGTGTTTATCTCGCAGCCTGGACGCTCTGTGTCCAGAGTTGTCCTTAACACAAATCCTCTCCACAAGAATGAGTACAGCTGTGACTTTCAAATGTAATTTGAGCAGCGAGCCAGAGAAAGGATTCATTGGGAAGGGATTTGGCTTTCCGTTTTGTGTTTTCCTTTCAAACCTCAGGGGCCTTTAAACGCTGCCCTAACTGTGCTCAAGCTGCTTTTCTGCGAGCAACTCCTGCACAACTGACACACATTTTTCATGACCCACTCACACGGGCAAGGGGGCCGATAGCTTGGGTCCTTCCTGCAGAATTGGCAGTGCCCGCTGTTGTGCCGATTCTGTGATCAAGCACTGTGCCATCGGCTTCTCTTCAGCCTCTGTTCACATGTTGGAGTTTTTTTTTAAATGCTCTACTCTCTGCTACCTTAGAGAAAGCAGCTGCACAGCCTTGGTAATGTTTAAAGGCCCCCCAAGTCTGTTTCTTTGCAGTGGTTAATATTTAAAAGTCAGTGTTTTAAGGACTGGGCAGTCATCTCTTAATGCCGCAATACTTTGTGTATGCTGACTTTTAAAAGAACCACCACTGCAACTTAAATTTTCTGGGCAGAGTGGATTCCACTGAGTTCTCATGAGAATTTGACATTTTCCGTGTCCAGCTAACATGTGTTACAAAAACAGCTAGGGGTTGGGGGTATATCACAATTTCTGTATGATAGATGGATACAGTACCACCCCCCCCAAAAAAAAAGTTATTTAGCAGGTGCCCCGAGGCATTTATTTAACAGGGAAGATGATCAAGGGCTAATTAATTTAATTGCCTATACATTAACTCAGAGGAAGAGTTCACATATAGTCAGCTTAAACGGTCGCCAACATGGGTTCCCAGCATGCTGCCCATTACTGGATAATTGTTTGAAATAAGAATCAATTATCTATGCCATCTAACCGTGTCATAAGAAGTTTCACCTGTTCCGGGTATCGAGTGATATCTGGTGGGTCTTACCTGAATAATATAAATTATAACTCATTCTCAACAGGTATAGCCTGTAGCAAAACCTACTTAACGGGTGGTAGCAACCGGACTATTCTTTAGAGCAGAGCCCTGCTGATGTTGCTGTACTCCAACTCCCATCATCTTTGAGTATTGGTCGTGCTGCCTGGGACTGATGGTAGTTGTAGTCCAGCAGTATCTGGAAGTCATCAGCCTGGCTACCCCTGCTTTAGAGCTCTCTGTAATAAACATGGCCCGCTTATACCCCTGCTTCCTAAATCTTCACTCTGTTGTAGTTGTTAAAATAAGTTTAGCTTCAAATAGAACAACTCTCTGAAACCTTCATATGTAAAGCATTGTGTAAAATACATTTAAACCATAGTGCAGACTGTAAGGAGCATTAAAACTATTATAAGCGATAAGGAAAGATAAAACCCTGTGACAATTAGAACTCTCACTTCAGCACAACTGTCTGGTTCTTCAAGATGTTTTTGTCATGTTGCTGTTCACAGCCTATTTACGTGTTTTAGGGGCTAATGGTTATAAGGAAGCAGAGGTGGTGTGGTTTCCCCCCTTCCTTAGCTATAGAAGTGCCATAGGTCTGTCTGCATCCATTAACGAATGGGTTTAGAATAATTCTTTATCATCTTTTAAAGATCTACTCTCCAGATCACACCAACAACAGCTTTTCATCAAATCCTTCAACTCCTGTTGGTTCTCCCCCTTCTCTCTCAGGTATAGTGGTTAACATTCTACTTTGCTGAACATTTTGGTTTTGTAGAAAGTAGTAGATCCTTAAATATAGCCCTTCTGTGCAAGGTAGGAGAGCTTAATTGTCCTAGAAACTTTCATCATCTTAATATTAGGGAAGGTCCATAGCTTGGTCATTGTTTTCAAGCTTTGCATACAGAAGTTCCCAGGTTTAAAATATCAAGCTAGAGCTGGCAGACCGTGTCTGAAACCCTGGAAAGCCACTGCCAGTACTAAGCTAGGCGAGCCAATAGTCTCACTAAGTGTAAGACAACTTCCTATGTTCCTAATAATACACACAATCTGAATTTTGTACTTGTATTGATGGAACAATATATCTGAGACATTTGTTCCCCTGTTGTGCCACAAATCAGTTTTCTAGCAGTCTTCCTCACTAATGGGTGATCCTAACACTTGCTGTTGAATTCCCAAGATAATTTAATTACAAGAAAATTGAAGGGACCCCCCCCTCACAATTGTCATGTGAGTTGATCCTAGAGGATGAACCCAAGAGTGTGAAATTTGTCAAGGCTACACAAATCAGGTGTGCATCCCCTTGCATTCTAAACTGCAAAATTTTATCAACTCCTTGCTCTGCTATTCCCCTACCTCACCAGGCAATCAGAGTATAGCCTGACTCCAGTTTGCTAGATAATCCCTACTGTGCTCAGCCTTACTTGGCTTCTCTTAAGTAAAGTTAAGATGCTGGTCTTAACTGGAAAAGTTAAGATGGTGATCTTAACTGTAAAATATCCCAAGATCTAGGGACAACTCATATGCTTTCTGAATTCATGTGTTTATCACATGAGAACTATGAGAACTACATGAGATAGGAAACATGTAGCGGGGATTTTTTCTACACATAGAATCATAGAGGTGTAGAGTTGAAAGGGACTCAGAGGGTCATCTTAAGTCTAGTTAAGGAGCAATGTCCCAACTGTGCTTCCCTGTTTTCAGAAGCCCATCCGTACACTCAAGGGTTAAGGCAGCAAATCCCTTCAATGCAGAGTGAAGTGAATGACTAAATGGAAGATGCTCCAGTTATTTGCAGTGCAAATTCTCCTTTTTAATTGTTCACATCTTCCTGTGGCGAGCCCCGTCCCATTACAAGGGAGGTATGAGGGCAGTGGCAAAGCAATACATGATATTGGATAGCTTCCTCTGCAATCCTAAGTATGTCTACTCAGAAATAAGCCCCTTTGAATTCAGTGGGACTTATCCCTGGGTAAGTGAGGTTAGGTTTGCACTGTGGATGCTGAGTAGTCTGCAGATAACCCAAGTAAGTATATGCAGGATTAACAGAGCCACTTAACTAGCACATCCTGCAACAGATTGCTGTCAAAATCAAGAGAATTAAGCAATCTAAATAAATATAATGGAGGAGAAAAGAAGAACCTCTTGAAGAAATAATTTTTATCAAAATAATACCTTGAGAGTATAGGTTGATAACAGTTGTCTTTATCTTTCTCCCAAATGGCACATTTTGATAAATATTCCAGAGTGAAATAATTATACTAAAGGTCTCGAATGAACCTCTGTAAATTTAGACCATGTCCCTTAATTTAGACTTAGAAATTTCTGATTTTGCTTCCATGTGCATCCTAAAAGTTATTAGTGAATGTGTCAAGATAGTCTAGAGAGAAAAAATGTGGATGGCTCTGCTGTTATTCAGAAAGCCAGTTGTGTCATAGAAGGGGAAAGTCACATTGTGAATATCCAGATTATTAATCTCCATAAGCACATTCTGTAAGGAAGAGCTTCCAAAACAACATTTGATCCCTGGGTGTTCAGTGTGACTTCATTAGGAAACGGATACATTACCCTGTTGACCCTTTTGTATTTCACTCTTAAGAACAATAAAAAAAAATGAGGGGGGAGGAGGTTGGCTGGCTGAATAGAATGACACAAATAAAAAAGCAGCCTCTTTCAGTACTTTTGAGAGCCAGTAACCAAATGTGAAAATTGCAGTGCAGATAGGCACAGTGCACCAGAAACTTTCCCTTCATTTGGTGCATTGAAATGAATGGAGTTGGTGGAAGAGAAGAATGGAATTCTTAATTCTTTTTTTTTTTAAAAAGAAGAAACTTGCCATAGGTTTGATGATTCAGTGATACTGTCTCCCATTTATAGAATTATGGCACAGTCCAGCAGTCCCCTTAGCACTTTTTTAAGAGAGCGATTCTTGCTTCAGTTGGTGACACCTCTCTTCCTGATGCAGCCAGTCAGTGAAAGTTTGCATGTTAGCGACTAATCTGGGGAACCTTTGTAGCATGTATCGTCGGCATTTGCTACAAAGGTATTTTTTCTTCTCCTTAATCAGCATATATTTTGAAAGTTCTCCATAAGTCTGTTTTGTATGTCTTATCTAGGAAAAAGCATTTACATGTCTCCATATTTATTTATTTTTTAAAAAAGAAGCATTTTGTTTGCATAGTTCCAATGGTAACTCCCATTTTACTATTAGCAGGCACAGCTGTTTGGTCTAGGAATGGAGGGCAAGCATCATCATCTCCCAATTATGAAGGTCCCTTACACTCTTTGGTATGTTTTTGACTGGTGACCTCCTTGGTGTTAGTATTTTATCTGCTGTCTACGTCTTCCATTTCTCACCCACTTTTCTAACACAGGTTTTTCCTTTTGCTGGTGATTTGCAATGTCGTTGGATTTTTCACGGTCCTTCTGACCTTTTCCAAACTGGGTGGTGTGAAACTTCACTCATAAACCATTAAATATTTGTAGATACTTCCACCCCCACCTTGTGCACTCTTAGCTGATAACTAGTGGCAAAAAACCGAACACATGAAAAATGGGGCACAAAATGCAGAATTTGATGCAGAAGGTAGGGATGCCATACATAGTACAGAGGTGCAAATTTGAAGAAGGACAGGCTGGCATTTGGTAGAAAAAAAACAGCATTGTGTATTAGTACTGCACTTGTTTATGACAGTGGAATCACTGAAGATTCTAATTATGGAATACTAAAGAAATGATAAAGAGAGTTTATTTAAATGGGAGGGTAAGAGAAGTCACTCAGCATATAATTAATAAAACCTTCAACCTTTTTTTGTGTTGTCAGCTTAGTTGAGGAGGTAAAGGATCATAGCATAAACATACTTTTGATGTGCCATCAATGATAGCGAATGTATTTATTTATTTATTTGTTCGTTTGTTTTTTTAAAAAACAACAACACTTAAGATAATTATAATCTCTGAGTGGTTTACATAAAAGCAGTAAAAGTACAAGAACATTCAATAACATTTCATGAAAACTAGATTAAAAGCAAAACACAGTTCTGTATCACACCAATTAAAACTAAGCAGTGTAAAACACAAAAAAATTAAAAGTTAGGCATCTAGGAAAACTGTAAAAAAAGAAAGAAAAGCTGATAGGAAACAAATGATTCCCAGTTTGTAGGGGGGGCGACAGAGGACTACTGAGGACTTCAGGAATGGCCACATAATGCAGACTCTTGGAAAACTCAAGTTCAGCATCAGAATTTTAGTCGACTTCAGAAGTATTATGAATTATAGCACCTAGCTATTAAAGAAGCAATGCTGCTGTCATGAGGAAATGTCAGATATTATTTATTTCCAGATGATATTACTGCAAGCATGCATAGTGTCAGTGGCTGCATTGTTCATCTGGTTCTAAGTAAATTCCAGATAACCCACTTTCTGCCACTGGGTGATTTTTGCAACTCATCAGCATGTTATTGAGGTTCTCATGGTAGGTACTTTTCATGAGGAGGTTCAACTTTGGTTGGTGTCCTTCACCTATGCAAGAGTTACCCAACATGGTGCCCTCTGGTTCCATCAACCCTAGCCAGCAGGGCCAGTGGTCAGGGATGATGGGAGTTGTAGTCCAACAAAATCTTGAGGGCACCATATTTGGCTACACCTAAGTCATAGAGTGTCCAGCAAGTCTGAAAAAGTTGACTTTGAGGTCATCTAACTAACATGGTAATCTCAGCACAAGAATAATGTGACAGTAAGAAATAGTGATGAAGATTGCAGATCTGTGGATTTCTTTTTTTACATATAGCTTAGTATTCTGCAAATGGCCTTTTCCCCAGGATAGTCAAAGTTTATTCTCTTTTTCCTGGTTAGATGGTAAGAAAAAGGCATTAATATGCCAGAGATCCAAAGAACTCCTCAGCTAGTTCCATGAAAAAAAAGCAATGGACTTCAATTTTATGAATAATAACAAAACCACACCCCAAATACCCAGAATGCTGCATAGCAAAAGGTTTTAAAACTAATTAAAACCCAAACCAAAACATAGCTAATGGCATGGAGTAGAGAAGGGTAACGATTAAGTGCAAGTAATGTTATATGCAAGATAGCTTGCACTAAATTCTCTACTCCCTAGTATATAATAATGTAAATAAATATGTTAATATCAGCCTGGCCCAGTTTTCTTAAGGTTGCAAAGGCCTGATTTGCATGATGCAGGAAGCCAAAATATGGCACATAGGAGCAATGAGAATGTGCAAGCTCCCATAGAGAAGTTGGCAAACAATTTGCTCCACCCCAGTAAGTCTCACTATTGCAACACGCTAAGCCAAGATTTGGCTTAGTGTGTTGTCCAAACTGGGGTTAGTGGTTATGCTCTCTCTCTCTTCAGTAGCCATTAGCTGCAACCAAAGTTTGTTCTTGGCTATGGGTTGCAGTTAGTGAGGAGAAAGCTCAGCCACAAGCCCCAGTTTGGACAGCACACGAAGACACACCTTGGCTTCCTTCAGCATGGCAGTAGAAAAGACCAGGGAGCAGCTAAGCCTCTGTGAGATCCTTTCTGGGAGCTCTCACATTTGCGTGTCGTGAACCAGGCCTGTGTGATCCACTTCAGAAGCGCCCTTGGGAATTCTGGAACGAACTGCAGAATAGGCAAAGCAACACACTGCTTCACCTCATTTTGTCAGTGAAAGTTGGCCCTTGGAAGTAGCCCAGTGAAGCAGCCATTAAGTTTCTTAAGAATCAATACCACTGCTCTTTCTGGCTCCAGATAGTGAAATAATGCAGTGGTAATGAGGCTGCTCCTAAGAACAGGTCAGGGTTTGTATATAAGTGTTGGAGAAGGTGAATGGCACAGCTTACCTCAGGGTTTGTTTTGGGGGGATTGGTACATGTGTGCGTGTTTTAATCTCAGTCTAGTTGTGCAACTGATGTGATCAACCTGTTTAATGTGCAGTTGTTCTGAAAGTTATTTGGGCCCATAGCACCACAGGGAAATGGGTGGCAGCCAGATATGTTCCTTCTTAACCTTTTCTCTGGTTGCATGAGAATAATAGGCCCTAACAATGCTTGCTGTATGTAGGTCACAGTGCACAACCTAACTAACTTTAACTTGATATTAACAGAGCCACATGGGAATAAATGAATATAGGATTGCAGCCCGGTGTATTTAAACATTTAAAATTGTCACAGCAATTAGGTATTTCTGAATGATGCAAAATGTTTCAAAACCAGAAGCTAACATATGTACTTCAGATGTTATGTTCATGAGGAATCAATGAAACTGTTTTGCCCATGAAAATGAAAGCTATCTTTTTTGTGAATGGAACTTGCATGGTTCCCTAGAGAAACAGTTTTGGTATCATTGTTTTATATAAGACAGTGGGTTGTGTCCAAAGTTATTATTATTATTAAATTTCTATAGCATTATATATACTAGTCCTGCTTAAGAGTGTACCCATTGAAATTAATGTATATAACTAACTTGGATCAGTTAATTTCACTGTGTCTTCTCTGAGCAGGAGTAACTTTAGATTCAACCCATAATGTGTCTATAATGTAAATACAAATTCAGAAGCAGCCCACCTCTCCCCCTTCCCCTGCCTAGCATGAAGCAACAGAATTTTATTTTATTTTTAAGTGTGGGGTTCCTAATCTCTGTGGGTTTTGTCTCAAGCATTAAATGGCCCTTCACATTTGCTGATGCTTCTCTTGATTTGTTTTTCATAAACAAACAGCAAAGCCGGATTGAAGACCGCTTGGAAAGACTGGACGATGCTATTCATGTTCTCCGGAATCATGCAGTGGGGCCTTCAACTGCCATGCCCGGTAGTCATAGCGACATGCATGGCTTAATAGGGCCCTCTCATAATGGAGCAATGGGAGGTCTTGGGTCAGGATATGGGACAGGCCTTCTTTCAGCCAATAGACACTCGCTAATGGTAAGCTATAAAGATTAAACATTGCTCTTAAATAATAATAATAATAACAGCAACAGTGAAGTAATTAGGATTTTTTTTTTTTACACTGTTCTTTTTTTATCAGGCATTTAACTGAGGCAAAATGTAGTCATTCTGAGCTTATAAAACATGATGCCTTGCTAATATTGTTGGTGCAATTAATTGGTTTTCAAACATACTCATATTATGCAGATCCATTTAGCCCTCTTCTGGATGTGTTTTAAAGACACCTATTGCTTTCATATTGCATATATTTGTGGTTGTAGAATCAACGTTCTCCGAATTGTTTGTTATTATTAATATCATTATTAATTATTAACTTCATTAGTCGTTTTTTGCAATGGCAACTCAAAGCAACTTACAATATTTTAAGCAAGGAACATACATACATACATAAATGCAGACAGACAGACAGACATAAAAACCAGCATTTTTTAAAAAATAAAAAAGACAATTTTATTTTTGAAAAAAATGAGATTGAAACATGCCACCCACAAAGAAAGTCGATAGATAATTAAAAATCAAAGGCCTGGATAAAAAGGAATGTTTTTGCCTGGCACCTCAAGTTATGTAACAATGGCACCAGGTGAATCTCCCCGAGGAGAGCATTCCACAAGTAGGGAACCACCACTGAAAAAGCCTTTTCTCATGTTGCCACCCTCCAGACCTCATGTGGAGATCTCACATGAAAAAGGCCTCAGCACTTTTGCCCCAGTGAGGAGCCTGGCTGTTAAATTCTGCACCAGCTACAGTTTCCGAACTGTCTTCAAAGGCAGCTCCATGTATAACACATTGGAGTAATCTAACCCTAACAGTTATCAAAGCATAGGCACCAGAAGTTAGGCTATCCCTGTCAACATAAGGATGGTAGCTGGGCCACCAGCTGAAGCTGACAGAGGGCACTTTGCTCCACCAAGGCCACTTGAGTCTCAGGTGAAAGGGATGGATCCAGCAGTATCCCCAGGCTGAATGGAGTGTAACCCAATTGAGAGCAGTTGCCCTCCCATTCATCAGGTCTAAGGAACCACCCACTAACAGTGCCTCACTTATGTGGATTGAGCTTCAGTTTATTGGCTCTCACCCAGTCCAGTAGCATTGTTCATGCTTTTAAAATCTGGTTGGAAGCTATCTTGTTGCTTCAGTCCTAATTATCTATATCTATGTACAGTGGTGCCCCGCAAGACGAATGCCTCGCAAGACGAAAAACTCGCTAGACGAAAGGGTTTTCCGTTTTTTGAGTCGTTCCGCAAGACGAATTTCCCTATGGGCTTGCTTCACAAGATGAAACGCCTTGCGAGTTCTTGCGAGTTTGTTTCCTTTTTCTTAAAGCCGCTAAGCCGCTAATAGCCGTGCTTCGCAAGACAAAAAAACCGCAAGACGAAGAGACTCGCGGAACAGATTAATTTCGTCTTGCGAGGCACCACTGTATCTATGTATCTATCTCTAGCTAGCTAGCTAGCTATCTCAAGGATACCTTTGGCCAAAACATTTGACTCTTTTCTTTGGACGGTGTGAATGCAAGATTCAGGGGGAAAGTACAAAGGAAAAGCACAGTGGGTGGTATCTAAGTTCTTCTCAAAGTTGACCTACTGAAATTAATGGACCTATGTTCAGAAGGTCTATTAATTTCACTGTGTCTACCCTACCACTGCTTATAACCCTGTACTTCCCATAGGGGTAGCCATGTTAGTCCATGTTGGTTAACTATATTAGCTAGTTAGCGAATGGGCTGTAGCTCAGTGGCAAAGTGTCTGCAGAAGGTCCCAGGATAAATCTCCCAACAGCAGCATCTCCAGATGGGGGGAGGGGTGGAGGCCCCTGCCTGTAAACTCTGGAGATCCACTTTCAGTGAGTGTAAATAGTACTGAGCTAGATGGACTAACGCTTGCACATAGTCTGCGGAAGCACAACCAAGAAAGCATCTTTTAGCATCTCAAACATTCATCATGGCATATGTTTTCGTGGGCTGCAGTTCACCTCATTGGACGCCAAGTTGATGTTACACAAGCAGAAGCCAGCAGACATTCATGGGTAGCTGATGGGGTTTTCTACCCTCTCAAGGTACCCATGCCTGCAGTCCATGCTTGTGCTGGTTACTGAGAGGCTAATGAAAGTTGAATCTGCATGTGCTATAAGCAGACATGCACTATTCAGATTCCAGTGCAGCCAATGTCATTGTGCTTTGTTTTAAAAACAAACAAACACATTGTTCCCTATTTTTTGGAGCAGCTGTCTCCTTTTGACTGCACCTTTGGTGGGGGGGAATATCTCAGCTGCACATCTACATCTCTAGTCAGTGGGTTTAATACTTGGAGTCCTTTGCACCTGAAACATAAGACAATCTATTTTCTATGAGCTGGTCCTGCATGCCTGGGATAAGTGTACTTAAATCCACCAAGGGACTGATTGCATGGTCAACAGCCTCCTCCTGCATGTTATCATCAGCCACACAGGAACTGCTCACAGAAAAACAACGTCCAGGGGCTGCAGCAACTTTTAAAGGGCCCCATGCAATCTGTAGAGAGCAGAATGTGCATTTCCTACGTGCAAGAATCCCAAAATCTCTCTCCTCACCCCACTCACAATTCACGCAGCCCCGGGATGAAAAAATAACTTACTTGGATTTGAAATAATTTGGGGAGGGGGCATTTCCACTCTTTTTTATTATTATTCTTAACCATTGATTTATTTAATTTACACAAACAATTCCCGGCTACCATACACCAAGATAGATAAGATAGATATCCCATTTTTGATTCATTGAATTTATATACCGCTCTATACCCAGAGTTTTCAGGGCGGCTCAACACACATGTTGAAAGAACAGAGGAGAAAAGGGAAATTTAAAAGAGGGAGGGAAGGAAATCTAAATTTCTAGCTAATTACAGATTTATGTACATATTTCCTGAACCATGCCTTTATTAAAAGCGCCAGTTTCATATAAAAAGTAAAGGGAGCCATGTTGGTTCTTAAGAAAAGACTCCAAAATCCACAGGTTTCCCACTATGGGAGCCAACCAAAAGTGTCAGGAATTCATAGTGAGCTTTCAATTTCTCCAGAATTCTGAATTAGACAAGTTGTTACACACACAGTCAGGGTCAAGGGGTTCTTGTTCAGTCTGCAGCCTCCTGTCTTTGAATGGAGTCTACAAGCTGACCTCCTGGCAACTACAGCAGCGTATTTTTTGTACATTTCTTCATTTTTGGTTTTCCTCACCCACCTCACACCTCTCTTTTTAGAACATCTTTCCTAGTAAAGAGTTTTGAAGAACTTGAAAGCATCCCACATTTTTCTGACTTATTTTGTGTAGTTCTCGTAAAGTTATTGCACAACTGCAGTTTTTGGAGTTTCCTCATGTTCACATCAGTCTACATAGAAATCAAGGAATTATTGCCATATTGCTGTGTATTTTCCCTCTTTCTGTAGTTTGATGTAATAGACTCCCCCCCCCCCCCATGTGCCATCAAAGCCAACATATTGAAGGCAATTAAGAGATGTGATTTCAGACCAAACCTACGTTAGGCATATGCTTCAGTACTGAATTTGAATTGGAGGACAGGACATTTATTGTTAGTTGGTGTACTTAATCTTTTCACACAGTATTTTTTACATCGAAGTGCTGAATCTTGTTTGTACTTAACTACACACTTTGCTGCAAATATCCTACATGTTAATTGCATCTCAGAACAGAATAGATAGTGGAATAGCTGTCACTCTGCTTTTCAGGCAGAAGCAGGGAGTGGTGACGGTGAAACTATTTGTCCCTCTCTCTTAATGGCTTCTTACAGTGGGGAAAAGTCATAGCTCAATAGTAGAGCACCTGATTTACATGCAAAAGGTCCAATTCTTTGGTATTTCCAGGTTAAATTGGGAAAGATTCCCTGGGGAGCTGCTGATGGGCAGTGAGGATACCATTCATCTACAGCTGTCACATTATGGCCTGTTATTAGGTTGCAGCCTAGCCTAAGGTTTAGAGCAACAGCAGTACTGCCACCATACAAGTATATGCTAAAATTCTGAAGTTGGTCACTATGTATGTATGTATGTAGAGCCCAGATCTGAAAAGGTTGAAGACTATTGGTGTAGATAATACTGAGGTTGATAGAACAGTGATCAGTCTCCAAGACCACTTCTTCTGTAACAAGCAGTCCTTCTGCTAATCTTAAAGCATGATATGAAGCAGCTTCAGATTTAGCTTCTGTGTCAGCTTCTGCTAGGACACAAAACTTTCTACCAGTTCCTTATCCATCAACCCTGTTCAAGTAGTGAGGAGAAATACTCTTTTAAGGTAAGGAAAGTTCCTTAGTCCATCAATTCTTCTCTTGTCAGACCAAAACCTTGTCTAGTCCAGCATTCTCTTTCTAGAGTGGAACTCAGGGGGAAGACCTGAGCACAACAGTACTCATCACACTTGTGTTTCTCAGCAACTGGCATCCAGAGGCATGCTGCCTTATCCTCCATGATGTTTTCCAATCCCCTTTTAAAGTTTACAGCCAATATGCACTCTGTGAATAAGAACTTCCTTTTCTCTGTCCTGATCTTCATCTTCATTGTGTTACCCCAGTTATAGTGTTACAGTATGAGTGAGGTAGAAAACCTCTTCCCTAGCTAATTTTTTCATATCATGCTTAAATTTTACATCGGTCATGTTTTCCCTTACTGGTCTTGCGCACCCCAAACTAAAAAACCCAAATGTTGTAACCTTTCCACATAAGGAAGTTGCTTGAGCCCCTTTATCACTTTGGTTGCCCTCTTTTGCACACTTGAAGAGTAGTTTGAATTCAATGGGGCTTACTCCCAGGTGAGTGGTTATAGGAGTACTGTCTAAATCTGGTTCCTCCACTCCCTTCAGTTTAGGAATCCTCCTCTTACAGATTCCCATGTCTGCATTGACTTTCATTGTGAATAATTTTTAAAGTTACTATTTTCTTTGTTATCTTTGTAGTCTATTATTCAAGATAATCAGTGACTGAATGTATAGAAGCTCAGCTCAGGCAATCATAATTACTACTTTGATGTTGACAGTCAGCAAATATAAAACCGTTTTATAAGATGAGACTAAACTGGTTGTGCCTACTTTCATAAATAACATTGAGCGGGATTCAATTAATGAATCCCATCAGCAGAAACCCATGCAGGAACTTCAGTTTCTTCAGTGGGACTCCCCCACCCCATGCTTCCTGAAATTTGATTGAGGAGGGGTCAGGAGAAACCCTAGAACAGCATGGGAACAGGACAGGAGGGGTCATTCTGCCTGGCAAGATGAAATCCTTTTGCTGATGAAGCATTCAAAGGAGCACAATGTTGAATTCCATTCATTTTGGTGTTTGTCAAGTCAAGTTCTGGTTTATTGTTCATCCAATTGACCATTACAATGCACAGTAAAGAGTTTGCAGACTGTCAGAGACAGTCAAACAATCTCCAGCATAACTGGAATAAAACCAAGTATAATTAAAATCAGGTATAAAATTGCACTGCAGTTACTGACATGAACTAAACCAGCAATCTCACATCTGTCAAAACCATCCAAATGACTGAATGGTCACTTTTACACTGAATAAGATAAATTTGTTGCAAGTAGCTGCTGCTGAGAATGTTGTGGAAAATTTAGTTACAGCAGGAAATTTGCCTTTTAGTACAAAAGCCGAAAGGTAGTTGTGCTCGCTTTGGCAGCACATATACTAAAAGCCGAAAGGTAGTTGATAGAGTTCCCATGTCGAAACCCAAGGAACACCTTGTGAGGTTTTTGGGTCTGGTTGAAAGATGTACAAGAAAGCAAATACTGCGGTAGAGTCTACTGTCTGGTTCATCCCATAAATACATGTTGTTTTATGAATTTCATATAGGCAAAGAGGAACTTGAGATCCATGGCAAAATCAACTCAATGATTCATTATTAATGTGCTGCTTAATCACTATTTGACAATAAAAGCAAACAAATGTCTTAAGAAAGCACACCTGCTTTTTCATTGCAAAAACTAGGTACTCGCCCCTGAAAAATGTACTGCTCACAGTTCATTCCCATTGAGGGGAGACTTAATTTGATAGAAAACAAAAACATCAGTTAATTAGGTCCATTAGGCAAACTACTTCAGTATTATGTATTTATGAATTGTGACCTGAGTTCTACCTGAGGCCATATCTAATAGGAGCCAGAAAAATCTATGATTCCATTCTTCCATCATAGCTCTCCAAGCTTCGTGTTTTGGATCCAAATGTGTCAATTTCCTTTAAACAATTTATTTTACTCTGGCTTTCATGGTAGAAACTGCACTGCTGATATTTTCCAGACAAGGAGCATCTGATTCAGTAAGCTCTGAAGACTATGGTTATCTTGTCATGGTTATATTTCTGTTCCTCTATGATGAATAATAAGACACATGCAAACATCATTGTAAAACTCTACAGCTCTGAAATAACTAACATAAAATGTCCAATGGAATGGTTTGCAATCTCTTGTGCACTTACTCCTGTACTCAGTCCCAGAGAATTTGCATGTGTTTCACTTGACCTGCCTGCTGAGAGTACTAAACGAGTGTTGCCAAAATGGGAAACCAGCCCAGAAGATCCTACAATAGGGACCAGTTTGATCTATCACTCTGGCCAGAAGTCCATGTCCAAATTATATGCATCAAAAAGAAAGGCAGGGGAAGCATATATTGGGTTATGAAGTAGCATCTTAGCAGTTTAGGGGCAGCACTGAAAAATGTCAGGACTAACTCTCTGCAAGGAATTATGGTGTATTAACAGTACAGCAATGGGCTACATTCAGAACTCATTATTCCAGTTCTCCCTTTAAAAACATGTGATTTGGACCAGCTGTTCTTGGCTAAATACTTACTCTTTGCCCAGGTTTAATGCTTACAAATCAGTGTTGCTGTATGTAGCCAGCCTCCTAATTCAAATCAAGATGAAAGGCAGTGGATTTATGGCAGTTATTACCACTGAGTTTTGTTTGTCATTAAAAATGCGGAGAGAAGGACCATTTAAACAAAGGAACTCTGCAGACATTGCCTCTTAAAAGTAAAGTTAAAAGCAATGGTGTTTTGAGCACTGTATTATTAAAGGCTAGAAGTAGACCATAGGAATTTATAGATAACTACATAAATGCTTGCTTGAAATAGTCTACCCGCTAGACCAGGAAGCTGGAAAGATGCTTTTTCAGCATCCTCATTCCTGACTTTCCCCAATAAAAAATATCATGAACCAGGCACGATTTTGTTTCTGTATCGTAGTTGCTGCGAATTCACACACAAAAAAGGAAATTCTGGTTTGTAATTTAGATTGCCCTCCGGTGATGTATTAGGTTCCCCTGGGATACATAGGATCTTAAGATTTGGGTTTGTACGAAGTGATTCCATGCACAAACACATACCACATCGTGTTTAAACAATACTGCTTTTAATGAAGAAATCTGGCTCTATTAAAAGCCAGATCTGTGACTTGCAACTATTCCTGTATATCTGCTCTCAATCAAGAGAGAGAGGAGAGGTTCCATCTCTCCCCCCCCCCCCTTGCACTTCTTGGGTAGCTTTTCTTTCTCTCTCTCCTTTTTTGCTTTGCATATGTTAAACTGATGCAACATGCACCCAGGGCATCACTTCAGAGAGAGTTGTTCCATAAATATGTACTTCTCTCTTATATGCCAGATGTAGCTAAGGAAAGACTTGGGGGCGGGGGGAGGGCGGCCAGAAATGTCAGCTCGGCATATAGCTCTTGATGGAAATATCTGACCCTTGAATTTGGCTTCCTGCAATGAAAGAGCAGGTATTTGTCCTCTGGTTTGTTTGCTTTCTTTATCAAATGGTGATTATGCAGCATGTAAAGTATGAAACTCGTGTGTTGATTTTGCCGCTGATCTCAAGTTCCTGTTTGCTTATGCGAAATTTATAAAATAATAAATGAACCTCAGGCACAAAGTACAGTTAACACAGTAACACCAGTGACGGGCAGGCAATTTCTTTTGGAAACATGACCAAAAAACAGAAAAACCTCTGCCAAAGGCAAGCTAGTGAAGGCTTTGCAAATACCACTCTTTGTTTCCTCTTGCAGGAGGGGGCAGAGAACCCCAGTTTCTGGTAGTTCGTAGACAGCATTATTCACTGTCTGAAACTGTTGCTTGTGAGAAAGCATCAGGGCTGCTATTTCTTTCTGGAAAACTGGTCTAAATTTTGAAGTAAAAACACCAAGAACAAAGGAAATAGTTTTTGAGTAGAGTCAGTCTTAAGTTAGCCTTTGACCATTTGATACATTCCACACTGAAAAGGAAGTTGAAGGGGGGGGGGGAGAGAAATAAAAAATAAAAATCAAGGAGGACACTGGTAATGTTTTCCACATTTGAATTTTAATACATGAAACAGGCTATAAAACTTTGGCCAGCTGCAGTAAATAAAGTAGCAGTGGGAGGTATGGACCGGAAACTTGTTCAGAATGTGCTGCTGGGAGCTGCTCTGCCCACTGTACACCTTCCTTTGTCAGCTTTGTACCTTTTGGGGGGTGGGGGATGTGGGGAAGGGGGTACATTTAAAGTAATCTGAGACGTGGTCCAGAACGCAAGTTAGTTTCCAGAAGTCTTTTCTTATCAAATCACCAGCACACTCTCCTATATGAATTCTGCTGCTCATGGGAAGAAAAACCATAACAGCTTATAATATTAATAAAAAGAAGGGCATGTGTGCAGTGCTGCTTCTCTCCTGCAGCTGCTGATTCATCTTTGGAACTCACCTTTTCCACGAAGCTTTTGCCTTAGCCTCTTAAATCCTCCCCTTCGGCCGTAGTAATCAAGGTTACCATTTGCAATCTTTGCATTTCCTTACATTCGTCCCTTGCTCTTCCATTTCTCTCTCGCCTGTGTTGTCGCTCCCACAGTCCAAATTTAGATTTCTGAGCTCTCTGGATTAGAGCCTGCCTTCCTCCTTTTCTGTTTATGAATTTCTAAAAGCAGTCCCATGTACATTGATGGCAGTGCATTCATAGAAATGTAGGGGACCACGAAAGGCCATCTGGTCCAAGGCCCTACAATGCAGGAACCATAGGTAAAGAACCCCTGGCAGATGGCCAACCAGCATCTATTTAAAAATCTCAAGTGAAAACGTCCATTCATCAGAATAAATGATAGCTTGTACTACAGTCATCAGCTAGACATGTATAGATATTCCTTTAACCTTGGTAGTGGAGTCAGGCATGGGATTCCAAAGAGATCATTAGATGGTGGATTTTTACTGTTCCAAAAAACTTTAACTAACTTAAGGCCATTGAAAAAGACTGCAGGAGTTACAGGCCAAAGACTCATTCATATAAGTTGGTCTGTTTTCCCTCCGGAAAGAAAGCAGCCCACTAGTCCCCAAAAGCACAATTCTTTTAGCTTCTTAATTCTGGCCTATAGCAGCTGGGCTTCCAGGACAGGATTCTGTCTTCTCCACTGCGCAACATAAAATGGGATAGCCAGATTTTCTCATCTCCACTTCTGTGCAGGAGCAACAAACCATCATCCCTGGCTCAGATTATGTCTGAACTGGGCATTGTGTTTTCCCTCCTCTCCAAACAAACCACCACTTCTAGCCATGGTGCTCTTTGGTCGTAATGCAAAGCCAGAGATGATGCTCTGTTTCTCCAGGGTGCAAGCAGAGAGGAGCATAGCTCACGAGATCAGTGTGTATACAGTGAACCATTAACTAGGGCTTACTGTGTTGTGCAAAGGAGGCCAATATGAAAACCCTCTGCCTATGACCCTGGAGACCACTGCCAACCACCATAGACAGTACTGGACTAGATAAACAAATGATTTGAACCGTATATGTCAAGATTCTTAAAATGCTATCTTGCCCTCTGCTGGGCAAGTTCTCTCTCCAGTGGGAGAGTTCCCTGTCATCAGATACAAGAGGTGAGGACTTTTGAAAGAGACTATCACAGGAATTGAGATAAGGTGTTCTGAGAGGCTTCAGTCATAGAAATAATTTAGGTGCACCCAACTTGTCCAGGCCTTTGCTTTGTAGTCTCTGTAACATAAAAACTGATCTACCTGCAACATGTTTGTCGGTGATTGCACAGGATACGCTGTGAAAATAGGGCTTCAAATACACCCAAATATAAAATTGGCTGGCCCAGAAAAATACACCATATTTGGGGGGGGGGGGAATCCACTAAAGAAAGAGAATATTGTGGTTAGCAAGCTGATAACGCCTTTTTTGACATGATCGGCAGCCATTGTTCTGACTTTGGACAGCTCCTGCCGCTGTACGAATATTGGACGATTTTGTTTAGAGATGTTTAAAGAGAGTTTGGCAAAGTGGCATTTGTATAACACTAGCAGTGGAATTGTGAGGTATATGTTTTTCATGCCCATTTAACAAATGTTTAGTTGCAGAAGCAGAGAGCTGGTTTGCACATAACACTGAGCCAAACCATGGCTTCATGCTATAACACACAAATCTGAGGGCTTCTCAGGGATGAGAATGCAGCCACCACTCTTCTTCCCCAGTACTCCTGCTGTGAACTAAGTCACATAACACTAGGAGCCTCGGGATTAGCACAAATGGATTGCAGCTGCTTTGTTTCTCCTGTGAGCCTGATCCTCCCACGGTTTGGCTTAGCATGTTGTCCGAACTCAGATTCTTTGTTGGCCTCCTCTGGACAAACCACAAGTTGTAAGACCTAGAACAAGTCTTGGCACCTACTCATGGCTTGGAGCATGACAAACCACAAGCACAGGTTCAGACAACACACTAAGCCAAACCATGGCTTTCCTGATGGCAGCGCAGCAGCAACAGGACCAGAGGAGGAACCTGTACATTTGCAGTAAGCCATAGTTTTATGTGCAAAACAGCTTATTATGTTGACTGAAAATTCTGTGAGTGGAGTTCCAAGATTGCACTTGCATCTTCTCCCTGCACCCTTAAAAATCTGTGCTGGTGGGTTGTGGAACTTTCGTAAACAGCATAGGAGGCGCTGCAAGGGAGAAGGGAAAACCAGCAACAACAACAGAAAATCCCTTACCCCTAACTTTCCATTCCACTGCATTCAAGCCCCTTCCACAAACAAAAGGGTGCATTTCATTCATGAAAAGGCACGTTTGGATCCAGCCTGCTATGTTTGGGGGGATACTGCTGTCAATTTGCCTGTTTGCTTCACATGATCGCACACAGGAAGACCACATGCTTGTCCGTGTGTTTTTAAACATCCAAATTAGATTAACTCATGGAATTTTCCGCCCTTAGGAAATAAAGTAGCAGTTGTTTTATGGCATTTGTATCAAAAGAGGGGAACAACTTAAAATCATCTTAAAGGCTGTGCCTTGTTTACTAAGTAAAAGGAATACATTGCTTAACTCTTGTCACATTTAGCATTATCACAATAATGCAAAAAGGTATTGTGACATTGTTTTTTTTTTTAATTGAAAAAAAGGTTTTCTTTCACAAACAATAAAACATCTTCTTGAATCATTTAAAAAAGGGGCTGCAGCCAATCATTTTATATAATGTTTGAGGCCTATCTAATTTTGTGAGCATTACAAATTCTGTATAATTATATCACACACTTAAAATCATTTTTGAACTATAGTGTTGATGTTTAGTATAACGGTGATAGCAGGGGATCCAGACATTATATAAAATGACACTTAAAAAAACCCAAAAACCTAATACAATGGCTTCATTCATTTGAAACTAACTAATTAGGTGTATTGTTAAAACAGTAGTATTTGGTTTCCACGTTTTAATTTAGCATTAGCCTGTGTTCCCTGCTTTTCCACACATGGATGGCTCCATTGTGCAGCTGGGTGTGTGAAAGTTATTGGAGAATAGGAAGTCTCTGGGTAACATTTCTCCAGCGCTGCCCTGATTTCTATTTCCCCTGTAGCGTAGATGAGAAACAGCTGTCTTTTGTTTAAAAAGCTGTTTTGTAAAACGTCTGAATCTTGAGGTGTAGAGTTGAGGTCACCATTCAACAGGTGCTTAGAAGCAAGTGGGGAAGAAAGAAGGAGAGACTGGGCTAGCTGCATGTGTCTCTTGAAAGATATTCTTCTCTTCCTTAAGAATAAGGCATCCAGCCTACCCCATTTCACTGTTTATTTTGACTCTGTGGGTTGCGCTGGCAGGGCCATTACGTACAGCTAAACGCTAATATTCCTAATCCCGTAGCTTTTGGATCTTGAGCGTCTCCAAATTCAGCCAGTATGTAAAATGAATAATCATCTCCGTAGGAAGGAAATCATTGCTGACTTTATTTCATTGGCAGCGGAGATCGCTGCTCCCCATGCTTTGCTCGATTCACATTTTAAAGCACCGCGGTCTCCTTTCCACCTTGTGGGTTAAACAAAGAATGCCAAATCAGCCAATTCAGGTGCTTAGGGAGAGGAGTAAGTGTGTGACTGCGGCGGGAGAAAGAGGCAGCAGTCCCCATAAGATAGCCTCCCAAAGGGCAAGAAATGTCCTCAGATGTATTAAAACGCGGCAAAAGTGCACGTGTGAGCAGTCTATAAGCACAAAGGAACTGCATCCCCTCCCGTGGATTATTAACATCTGTTTGTCCAGTAGGGGATGGAGCTTAGCATTGTTGTTTTTGCATTCTAGAAGAAAATTAGTTTGAGAAGTTGGCTCTTCCCATTGAGTGGACATGTGAAGCCAAATAAAACTTCCTTTTGTGCGGAGCTCATGGGCCCGAGTTGAGCAATGTCGCAATTCTTTCAGTAATAATGATAATAATACTAGATTATCCAACCCCGCCACCCCCGTTTTAAAAAAAGAACAGAACATAGAAGAGCATAGAAAAATGTGTGGAGTGCTGCCATATTGTCTTCTCTTACAGTATGCAGAAACATGAAAATAACTCCCCCTCCCCTTGTTTATAGCTGGTTGCTCCCTCTACTTAAGACGTGGCACTGTACCTCTCTCTCTCTTTCGCTCTCTCTCTTGAAAGCCAAACTTCTGCTTTGCCACTTTTGGTTACGTTTAAATGGATTTTGCACATGACGACCACTTGCAGAATGCCTTTTTCATAAGCTGTTTGGAAAGCTGCTTATTACTCTGTGGTACTTTTCTGTATTAAAAAGAAAACTGTTAAACTTTGCTATTTTTTCTTGATTTAATGCTGCTCATACTGATTCTCTCCCTCTCCCCCCCCCCCCCGGGGTTACTATGAAATCCTTTCTTTTGCTTTTGATCTTATTTATAGCTAAGCCACCAGTCATATGGAAACTATTATTGTATAGCATGGAGATGAAAGACTTTGAGCACAGTTAAATAAGAGTGAATAATTCCGACCAATAACATGCACACACAGTGTGAGAACCCGATTCTGTTGGAAGTGTCCTTCGTCATTCCCTTTTTCCTTAGCCATGGAAGTTTATAAGAGCAGTGCACAAACCTGCTTTCCATCCAGCTTATACGTTTTGACAGTGTTGGGCTCATGTTAACACACATCACCTTGTGGACTGCTTGCCATCATCTTTCCTTGCCTTTTTCGTTAACACTTCTAATTGGATTCTTTTTTAAAATGGTCATCATTTAAAACGTATTAAATAGGGTGTGCATAAGGACCTGCCATTATTTTATTTGGTTGGCTGTATTCTTCCAAACGTGCATTAGTCAGTAACGGCTTTGGCAACACAGCTTTATTTGCTTGACAAGCTCTGTCTTCATTGATTGCAGGTGCCCAGTTTTTCTTACGAAAAGGAGGCTGACCAGGATTGGTTTTCCAAAGTGTCTCACCTCAGTTACAGCATACAAGATAGAGGACGCTCCTTTATACTGTCAGACCATTGCTCTATCTGGCTCAGTAATGTGTCCCCTGATTGGTAGTGGCTGCCCAATAGTTCAGGCAAAAAATCTTTTCCAGTCCTGCGACAATCAATCTTTTAACTGTTTCACACATTTTCACTATTAAGCTAGACCAAAACAAATTTAAAAACTTAGTGAAGTAATGCATTTTCTGAGGACCAACTAGCGGAGCAGTTTTTCAATTTTTAAGCAAGTTGCTTGGGTGGAGAGAGGGGACTAGATCAGCCTAGTTGCCCATCTAGTGTAGCATCCTGTTCTCACAGTAGCCATTCTGATCCCTATAGGGAGCCAAACTGCACTCAGTTCACTTGTGATTCCTAGCAAATGTCATTCAGAGGCGCACTGCCTCTGACAGTGGAGGTAGAACACAGCCATCATAGCTAGTGGCCGTTGACAGCCCTTTATTTCATATATAATTATGATGCCCACCTTGAACACACCAAGGCTATGCTATACATCAAAACAATATTGGCAATCTGTTCACATGATTATGAATGTACGAGACTCACTCTGAATTCTAGATTACTAAAAGTGTAAATAATTTTGATTCGGGTCAAGGTGTTGTGTGGCATTCAGTAGTGGGAGGTTTGGTTATCCATTGATCTGATGAGATTTAGGCTGCAATTTACCTGGGTGTAGGGATGTGGGAGAAATTCATTTCAGTTCGGATTTTATAGGCAATCCTACTTAATACTCACTTCCTGAAACAGTACAAGAACCAAAACACACCAATCTTTCAAAATTCGCAGTTCTCCGAATTTTGCAGTGAAATTCTCCAGCCAAGTAATGTGTACAGAAATGCATAAGCTAGGGCAGCGGCTGATGAAATGTACATGCTAAGTGAAAATAACATACAAAATACCACTGTTTTAGGGGAAATTGCTTTGTGAAAACATGTGTATTAGGAGAAATTCATGAATTTTCATGAGGACATTGTAGTTGTTGAAAACAACAGCCACAAACTGATGTGGAAATGTGTAGGACTGAATTAAAATTGGTAAATATATGAGCCATTGAGAGAAACTGAAATTTACAGATATGCTGATCCTTACCTGGGAGTAAACCCCATTCAGTTCAATAGCACTTGCTTCTGGTTAGGATTGCAGTGTTATGACAGTTAAAAAAAAACAAAAACAAAGGTGCAATGTGCACCCCCCCTTTTTTTTTTTTGCCTCATGTTTGTCGTTGAGAATTCCAAAGCTGTGAAGATACACCAATTTCCCCCATTTGCTTTCTTTTGAGAACTGGTTTCAATTTTCTTTAAAGTAATTCTACCTCAAAAGTAAGAAAACTTTTGAAGTTCTGCCCCTCAGTATGAAAAGAGTTAACTGTAAGCAGCAGCAGGGTATACTTCTCATAACTTCATAAGAAACCTTCCTCCATTGTTTTAATTTTTTGCAGCTTTTATCTGCTGCCCACAATTCACAAACTTCAGAGTGCCCATCTGTGTGCAATAAAAGTTAACATTTGGATGAGTGTTTCTTACCACTTTTAAAGATGCGCTTTTAGGGCTAAATGGTGTGTTTTTTTTCCACGTTAGAGCAAATACATTTTGCCTTCCTTTGATATGACAGATACTGGCAGGGTAATTGAAACTGGAATTTAACACTCTGAGCCTGTCAGGTATAATTGATATTTCACGGGGAGATTACGATTCAAAGACACCAAAACAGTTTTCTGTGCCGATGGGTGTCTGATTACAGCGAGAATACATCAACTTTTCTTTCCGTGTTTACTGGGTGGGGGGGTGGGAGGGGATGATCTCATCTATCAAATATGTATACTTAACAGTTTAATGTGAATGAGGTTTTTGTGCCTGCTTGTACAGATGTAGCCGTGTACAGAGCCATGTGTACTCTAGGCAAGTAGAAAATCCACATTCAGGGAGGTAGCCAGTGGGTGTGCCAAGAAACCAGAATCTAGAGAAAGTTTTCCTGCCCAAATTGAAATCTTGCTGCTCGGATCCCAATGATGGCAATAGAAGTTAAGCGTGCATATGCTTCTCTTGATTCCACAGCAATTCTGCCGTCAGATTAAATTATTCGCACCTTGTCAATTTTAGTTTATTTTGCTCTGGATCTAGCATTCAGGTTACCATAAAGCAAGGAAATGTTTTGGAGATCGTGGAAGAAAAGAGGGCAGGTTGAGGCTGCAGGGCTGTCAGATTCTTGCCTGGGGTAGTTCCATTAAATATACCAAGCCTCTGGGCAAAGTTCCAGTTGTTTTACCTCGCACTCCAATCCTGCACCTGCCCTTTCACTCATCGCCTCGTCCTCTAGCCCGCTGTCCATAGCAGTTGCAGGCTGGGCAATAGAACTGGTGGAGAATCTGGGTAGGAAGCACAGTGGCTGCTGCCTCACACCCAGAGCTTTCAGGGATGGGGAGTCAGTGGTTCTCCAGATGTTGCTGTGCTCCAGCTCCCATCAGCCTCAGTCAGAATGGCCAATCCAATGGTCAGGGATGCTTATGTGAGTTGTAGGCCAGCAACATCTGGAGGTCAACAGGTTCCCCATTCCTTGTTTAGAGGGAGAGGCATTGTTTCCTGTTGAGGGCATGGCAACCTAGATGGAGGCCAGAAATAAGGAACCATTAGAGAGCATCAAAGTGTGCTGCTCCTTCATCACTAGAACTCTCCATATGTGTACAATGTCATTAAAAAGCTGAAAATGAGAAAACAACAAGAACAGAATGGCTCCTTTGGTTCATTGGTAGGTTACTGAAACTGAACCTATTTATAATCCAAAGATCAGGCCAGCGAACACAAAGAATATACAAAACAGTGGTTCTATGAACCTTACTGGGAAGACTTCAGTGTCATCCTATGAATGTGCACTTAAAATTAAGAAACACAGCCAACTGGTACTGTTGAGAAAATCAGTGATGTTTTTAGCAAGCACTTGGACAACATTACTGTTGACCCTTGCATTAATTCAGAAGGGAACTGATTCCATAGTTTTGATTCCAGCTTGGACATTGCAAATAAGTCAGAAGGATGTCTTAGGATACTTCTGATCCCTGCAAGGACATGTTTACCTGAGAATGAGGTAGAAGAAAGAGGAAGAACCATAGAATAATAATCAGAGAAGTGCTCAGTCATAGAGCAGACACTTGACATTCAGGAAGTCCCAGCATCATCATCAGCAAAATGTTATTGGGTAGGAGGGCCTGGAAAGCTGCTGCCAGTCTGAGTAGCTAATTCTAGTCTGGATGGACCACTGGTCTGATGTTGCATAAAGCAGCTTGCTATATTTGCACATAGACGAAGAAGGGTTACGAAACCAGAGTGGGATTGAATGAATCCTTTTACACCAGCTGGCCTTGCCATAATTCTGTTGCCATCACTGGAATTTCACCAGGAATAAATTGGGCTCTTAACGTCTGGAAGCCCTCAAGGTCTGCTACAAGCAGCTTGACAATGCCCAGGCCGACCTTCTGGACCGCACTCAAATTGCATAGAAACGGAGCAATCAGTGCTTCACAGAATATTCACATTTGTGCTTTGAACCAGTAGCTGAATAAGGTCTTCCTCTCTCATTCTGTGGCTTCTTGGCTACATATTCTCACCATGTGATTCAGGGGAGGGAAATGCCCCTTGAAAATGTCTCAGTGAGTGTCCTTTCTCCATTGTTGTACTAAATAATACTTTCCCCTTTCTACCTCATTTGTTCATAATAAGTACAGGACAAATGATTGAGGTTGCGTGTGTGTGTATATGCTGAGGATGAGGAATGTTTGATTTTTTTAAAAAATTAGCTTTTCAGTTCATTGTTTCTCTTTTCTATCCTGTGCCACACAGAGAGAAATTTGATTTTTGCTCCTGTTCAAAGCATTGTTTGGGGTAGCACTGCATTCCAGCTGCAATAGACAGTAATCAACAGACAGCTTGCTCAACCCGAATATTCAGAAGCCACTGCCCCTGTGCTCTCACACGCATTTGTCCTTTTGAACATTATTTGGCTAAGGGTTCTATAGTCTTAGGATTCAGTAGAAGTCAGACATACCAAATTCTGGCCAGAGCAGATGCTTACCTGTGCTCAGTATTCATCCATGGTCTTGGACATCAGTGGAGCATGGATTTGTCCCAGTATTGCATCTCTTAAAATGTGCTTATTCATTTTAGCCTAACGTTATACAGCTGTTTCTTCATACAAACTTGCCAGCTCTCCATGCTGCTTCTTGCCACAATCAATTTGGTAGCTCTTAAAGTGCAAGAGGTCTCCCTTTCTCATTTACTCAGAAGCTACAGTCCATTTGTCTGTGTGTTTTTAAAAAATATATGGAAAAAAACCCCTGAACTTTTCTTTGGTGTAAATCCAGTGTAAATTGTTCTTGTATATGACAGCTGGAAATCATAGCATCAAAAACTGTAGAGTTCTATGATGTCCAGAAGTGACATTCTCAGTTGTTTATGCCCCAATTTTGGACATGGGTTAGTAGGGATTTTTTAATTTGGTGGAGATCTTTCAAAATATATTAACCTCTTTACACTGGCCAGGAAAGATCTGCTCCATTCTCATGGTAATATGTGTGCCTTCTCTCTCTCTCTCTCTCTCTCTCTCTCTCTCTCTCTCTCTCTCTCTCTCTTTCTCTCTCTCATTACATGATAGATCCAGATGAAATCATTATAACTCTTACATTAACTCCACCCAAGAATGAAAACAGATAATTGCTTTCAGTGCCTGAACTGCATTTGTCCACGGAAAAAAACAGTAGTTGGCTACAGTTGTTATTTCTCATACAATCCCAATGCAATGGGACTCGGTTAAATCTTTGAGATTTGTTAAAAATCCTTCACTTTGTCATTTATTTCAAAGCCTCTTTAAAACCCTAGTCAGCAATCAATATTTCTGAAGGGTTAGTCTAAGGAATTAAGAGAGTTGTTATTCCTTCAGCCCCCATTCCCTAAAGAGGTGTGCTAGCAAGTTCTGTTGTGTCAGAGACATTTCCTCTAGGTTGGCAACTAAGGGGCCAGGCAACGCTCTCTAAGGGCAGGATTTGGCCCAGCAGCCTCTGCTTCTTCATTGCCATCTTGTAACAAGTGTAGAATCTCAATTTTGGACTACATTCTAGGCTCTACAGTGCCTTCTTGCTTTTTTTTTATACTTGTCTTTCAACATTCTAGAATTTCTTTTTAGGATTTGACTCTTGGATCCAGTTGGGATTATTGCATATAACTCCTGTTTGTGGAAGTCCTCCAGATAAGAGGGCCATTACCTTGAAATTAATAATTTTAAAATGCAATCAATGGAGAATTGTCATTTATAGTCATTGTGGATTAGCAACGTTATGCCTAGTATACCATCCTTTTTCTTTTTCTTCTTCTTGGCCTTGGCAGAATTCTTTTTAATCTGTCTTTCAGTCTTCCTGGTAACAATTAGGCTATATTGTCTCGTACGCCTGATTAGAAACATTCCTTGTTCTTAATCTCTGCAAATTCTGATCAGTGAATGATACCATTAGAGAATCAAAATGCCATATTGTGTGGACCCACAGGGTCCTACAGTAAGATGAAACCATTCCTGACTGAAAAGGAATGTCTGGAATAAAAGCAATTGCATTTCAAGGTGTAAACCATTCTAAGTATGCTTTGGATTTCAAAGGTATCATAATAAATTTAAGACTATTTCCTTCTCACTTAATTTCTACATGTCATAGCTTCTTTTTGTGCTGTTACCACCTTTTGAGATTCCTGATCTTGCAAGGCGACCTGTTCAGTCTTCTCCAGCCTCACACACTTATCATCACTTGAGGAGTGAACCCTATGACCTTACCCACTCCCACATGTCCCCTTCACCATCTCTGCGATGCCCCACATGTTGGGGGCTGGACGTTGCAACAGAGAGCCTGCTACAGCCAATTAACCTCCCCACTTGGTATAGTACTCTCATCAGGCCAGGACCCTTCCCCATTGCAGATGTGCAGCCCCAAACACGTGGAGGGGGGCTGCCGGAGTGGGGATGTATGGGAGGGGAGGGGACAGTGGACTCACCCCTGCTCTCCCCGTCTCACAATGGTAATTGCATGGAGGAAGAACAGCTGCACAGGAATATGTAATCTTCATTATCTCAACTTCACGGTGCTATGGGCTTTCCTTCAAAGGATTCCATGGCCCTGTTCCTCTGGCCCACGGCCCTCCCAGAATGGTGCACCCAGTGGCCACCATGTCCCCAGGAACTGCAGATTTCAAATGTATCAGGTGGACAAGCAGCAGTTGCATTCCTGCTACCCTCGGAGGGATTTTTTAAAAACCCCTTTTGTCTTCTTTCTCTACGTGCTACTCCCAGACCTTTCCCCCTATTCTCCCAATCCCTTAGATAGACTTAAGGTTACCGGTTTTGCTTTCTCTGCTCTGCCTCCACAATCAGAGGCAGTAATGCTTTCTGAATACTAGTTGCTGGAAACCACTGGAGGGGAGAAGAACGCTCTTGTGCTTAGGTCAGGCTTCCTCAAACTCGGCCCTCCAGATGTTTTTGGCCTACAACTCCCATGATCCCTAGCTAGCAGGACCAGTGGTCAGGGCTGATGGGAATTGTAGTCTCAAAACATCTGAGAGTCGAGTTTGAAGAAGCCTGGCTTAGGTCCTGCTTGCGGGCTTTGCATGTGAGTCTGCTTGGCCACAGTGTGAGCAGAATGCTGGACTAGATGGGCAATCAGCGTGATCCACCAGGCTCTTATTATGTTATTTCCACCTATGTTCCTTTCCCCTTGCTCCCTCTTCCATCTGACATCAAGCAACTCCTTAGCAGGCATCTCTTCACCCTAGCTTTTCTAGCAGGCCCTGCTTTTCTGTTTTCTCTTCATTTCCTTTCCTCCCTAATAGGTCTATTAGGGACATTCTTGTCTTGTTCTCCTATATTTGTACAGGACCTTAATAGTTTCAGGTACATTGTTGTAGTCGATAAGAGCAGCAGCAGAAGTGGTACATAAATAAGACTTCTAGTCAATCTGATTAGGCAACCATTTCGTATGTTTCCTTGCACACTTAGAATAGCAAGGCTGTGTTGTGTCCTTGTGTATCTCTTTCTTTACTTAAACTCAAAACAGATTTAACCCACAGGTGCACTGAACAACAGTGCAGCGTGCGGAAATTTTGTCTCCCTTATTCTGGCTCCATCCATTAATGCCAATAGTGCCATTATGCTGACACCATCATGCCTACAATGATGGCATTACTGGTGTGGTTAATAAAACCTTTATTGCTATATTATCCAGAGTCATTGCGTTGGCAAAGAAAACTGCCCCTTTTGGAGCTGAAATTCTGTGGTTAATGACATAACAGTGAAGATTAATTTAGAGTGGGGCCTGGGCTTCTAGTTTTTGGAAAGCCAGGTGTTTTATACATATATAGATAGATATATGTGTTTGCTCCAAACTGGTGGGGGTGGGGGGGAAATGTCAGATAACTTCAGTGGCTCCCACTGTCAGAGGCTTAGCTGGCATTATGAAAGTGGGGAGGGGGGAGGAAAGGGAGGGGGGAATGGCAGGCCCAAGAATCTTATCCCCCTAAAACGAAAGTCTGATGCCAAATTGAAATTCCTGCAGGATTTCTGATAGCAATGAGGGAATTGAGAAGCCCACAATTAAGCATATGGGCATTAAGATAATTGTCAGATCTGTTGGCGGACATGATAGAAGACAGATGGGTACGAATCAGTGCTCTCCGCTGCAGCACCCTGGGAGAGGCAATTTGACGTTTTACCTGCCTGAGCTCCTCTGCCGTATTTGTCACTAAATGTGCTGCACAGCATCTTACTGAGCGTTAAGTGTTTTTGCATATACATACAGAGTATGTACCTATAGCAGTACCCAGGCGCCCTCTAGTGAAACGCTATGGGGAACCTTGGCATTATTCTTAAATGCCCACGTCTCTTTCCAGCCTCTCCCCGTACAGTCTCTTGGAGTTGCTGCTTCTCTCCTTCGTTTCACCCAAACAGGTTCCTATTAACGCCTCCCCGCCACTCTTCTGTTGCAGGTCGGGGCTCATCGTGAGGATGCTGTTGGCCTCCGCGGCAGCCATCCACTCGTGCCAAATCAGGTCCCAGTCCCACAGCTGCCAGTACAGTCTGCTACATCTCCCGACTTAAACCAGCCTCAAGATCCATACAGAGGTGAGTAAGGGAGCGCCGGACTCTGAGTGATGCATTTTTGTCCCATAACTGAATCCTGCGCCTGTGTGCAGTCCTGCAATGTGGTTTTCCACAGTATCTGTAGACCTTGATGTTGCACTATCATTGCAACTGGACGAACAATGTCCTTTAAACTTGATGCAACAATTTGTTGGACTTCGTCATTAGTTCAAGCATACAACTCCAACGATAGCAACATAATACTCGCTAGATGCAACAGCTAACTAGATTATTGCATGGATAGGAGATGCTTGTTCGTTTGTTTCGGTGTACCAGGGCTGAAGTTGCTTTTCTTTTTCCCCCTATTAATAGTTGTATTTGGCTGTCACATTTTAAAATCTGGATTTCTGTGCTTTGCATAGAATAACGGTAGGCAGAGTGCTAGCCTTCAAATACTATGGACGAGAATTCCCTGCATCATGGGAATTGTAGTCCACAACATCTGGCAGGCAACACCACATTGGCTATCCCTGGCCTAGGGGCTTCTGCACGAGGCAAATATAATAAACAAACAGTTTGGGGTTGTTTGCAGACAGGATATGTAGTTACATGAACACTCTAATGAGGAGGCCTGTTTACTGGAGAGAATTGGTAGTTCTGTGATGCAGAGAGCCCTAAAGTATTACCACATCTGCAAGCTTTCAAGTAAATTGTCTTCGTGGTCCAGGTGCTTACTGTGCTTTGGGAGTGGGGGGGTGGGATCCTGTGACATTGATAAATACCTATGCAGCAGCATTATGGAAGTTGACTGGAGCCAAGGCTTTATCCAGACAATCAACGAGAAAAATTGTAGCTCCATTGTTGAGCACATAGCTTTGCATGAGGAAAGTACCACGTCCATCTCTGGATAGGGCTGGAAAAGGCCTTTGTCTGAAACTCTAGAGAGCTGTAGCAGACAGAGTGAGCTAGAAGGACCTTGGTATAAGGCAGATTCCTACTAAATGCTGTTCTGCTTTCCTTCTGACCACATCAGCAAGGCCAAGAGCGGGGTCTTGTCCTCTGGGCAGCCCTGGACTTCCATACACATTGCCCAGGCTTGCTCCCCAAGATGTCACTTCGGTGCTGGTAACACAGCGGGCTGACTTCACCCCCGGGGGCACACTCCATTGTCTCTTGAGACAGACAGCTGCCAACAACAACAATTATTAGAGGGAACACAATGAACCATTACTGCTCGTTATGTACACATAGATTTCTTCTGCCTCAGTTTGGTTGGCTTTGCATGTTTCTGAAGCGCAAGCCTGCAATGAATTTAGGATTAATAAAATAAAAATGAGTGTATACATCATGAGTAACAATGTTTCCATAATACTGTCATGTCTCGGGGGTGGGTGGACTGTAATATGTATCCAGTCTCCAGTGGAGCCTCCTCCTTCCTGTTTATGCAAAACAGCAAATGTTCCTATAACTGATTTGAAGCCCAGGGGTCAGAATACGGTATAAATTTATGTAGTATTTTAAGGAGAATCCATTATACCTGAACATTATAACAGCATATGTTTATCCTCGGAATAATCAGATGTTGTATTTGGATGAGACTTCAGTGAGCTCAGTATAGGTTTGTAGCAGACGTAAGGGTCAGTGATTGATGGGCAGGCAAAGCCCTTATGTTGTGCTCAGCTTGATCGCTGGTAAACTGAAAGTGATTACGTCCCATGTTTGGGCTCCTATTCACCCGAAGCAGGCCAAATAGAAACAGTCTCCTTTCTGGTCCACTCTTGTTATCCCTTTTGCTGGGCTAATTCACCCAGTGGTGGGGACTGCCATGGGGAGTTGCATCACCCCACAGCTAACCACAAGGCCTCATTCTACCACACCATACACTTGGGCGGGGGAACAGATGGAGAATGAGAAACTTTATTTACAGAGTCAAACGTAGGGTGTGTTTTTTTCAAGGAAATGTGAGACCCTGAGGTCCCCCACCCCCCACAAATTATTGATTGAAATCACTTGAACATCAGGCTCCGCTATCTTATAAGTTAAACTGAGCATTATTCATAGCCGCTGGTATAAAAGAATTTTACAATGCGGATACTCAGGGGTACAGGCATTGCTCATTGTTGAACGTACCTCTTTAAATTAGAAAGGGGAAGCCAGATCATCAACCGGGGGACTGGAAAATTATTCCAGTGGGGATTGCAAAAAATATTCTAGTATATCTGAATACACACATTAAAGAAAACAGGATGGGAGCATGAATGGGGAACTGAATTTGGAAGACTAAGGAGAAAAATCAGCACATGGGGATCGGCATTACTCAAGCTAGGTAGCACCTAAATTTGAGGGGGAAATCAGGAGCAGTACAGAGATGAATCAGCAAGTCAGAATTATAAAATATGAGGAGCAGTCAGTTTTAAGGGGCTCTGCAAAAAATTAAAAGATTTGTTAAGACACCAGTTTGGGGTCCATAGCCAATGAAATGATGAAGGGTAGCATCATGACTTATATAGACCCAAATAAGATGGCATTGGCAGAATTTATGGTACATGAATAGGAGATTGGGACCAAAACAGAGTCTCTGTTTCTTTCTTGGAGTGGGATACCATCAATCCAGAAGATATTCAATGAAACTTTTAATCTCAGGGTTGTGGGCTTGATCTCCACATTGGGCAAAAGTTTCCTGCGCTGCAGGGGATTGGATTTGGTGACTTGCCTAGTGAGTACCTTGTGTATTAAGGAATAGTCTTTCTTATCAACAATTTATTCCCCTGTGTTATCTGGTCTTGTCAATAGCTGGCCTTTCTCCAACCCCCCAGCCCCCCCCCCCAACTTACTTCCGTGCAGTAGAGAAGGACTGCTTGCAGCCAAATAAATTAAGAATACCCCTTCAGAGAAATTAGATAGTCCTAAATTTATTCTCCTTCAGAAAATGCTGTTGAAAGATCTTCTTGTTGTCTCGTCGCCTAGTATCTTTGCTTGCCCTTGATTGTAGATATGTGTGTGCTTGATCACAATTATGGTTTCTAACCACCAGTTAAATCTGGTGATCTGTAGGCATTGAAATTGTTGACACTTCCAAAGCAGATCAGAATAGACCAGAGCCACGAAATCGGAGCTGGGGAACCGGTTTTAACCACTATTTCCTTAAAATCCCCCTTTGTGAAAAGAAGTTCTGCAGTTAAGGAAAGACAGTACAGCAATAGCTGCACTTCTGAGGAACGTGCATACAAATTCCTTAATACCTTTGCTTAAGTTATATTACCGGGAAATGTGTGTCTGCTTGTTTGTCCCACCTAGGCATGCCAACTGGCCTTCAAGGACAAAGCGTATCTTCAGGGAGCTCCGAAATCAAATCTGATGACGAGGGAGACGAAAACCTTCAGGACGCAAAATCTTCTGAGGACAAGAAGTTAGACGACGACAAGAAGGATATCAAATCAATTACTAGGTCAAGATCTAGGTAACAGTATATAATAGTGTCGCTTCATTTAATTCCTTTATTGGATTTTGATGAAGTGAACGGGACAAGGAGAAACTCTGGAGTTTCTTCCTGTCAGACAAAAGGTAACAGGAAGCCGATGGCCCTTTTTGGTAGTACTTGGAGTATCTGTTTGGATGCGTGTACACTGGAAGGGCCGGAAGTTTCGTCTAGGCCATGGAATTGGACAAAAACAAAATTTACATTGAGAGAGAGAAAGAGGTGTATATGTGTAATCAAATTCAGAGATAACTTGCTTGAAAACGAATATGTCTTAAAACAGATGCCATTTGTATAACATTTTATACCCAGCGGAATACTTGTTTTCCTTCTGCCTTTTTATGTGCGTAACTATGAACGGATATATATATCAATGTAGTAGCTTCATTGGGATAAACAAAGCTAAGCCTGTTTGTACCATCTGAGACCCTTTGTTGAGCTTTTTGCATGGCGCTGAGTGGTTTCATCACATCTTGATCCCGAGAATGGCCTGGTCCTCACACAGACCAGCATTTCTCGCTCACAAAGCATCAGTGGCCCCTAACTTGCATGATTTCGTGTGGATCGCCACCGGCCCTCAATCTGTTCTTCATGTTCCGCAGAAGAAATCGTTGCAGAGCGTTAGTGAAAACCTGTCCTCCGGTTTTATCATCAAGACTTTTTCGCTGACATAATCGAGAGGCAGATGAGCAAGCTGGTCGGCCCTTTTTCTTCTGCCCTTGCAAATGTGGGAGAATATGGAGTTTGGAGTCAGCATTAAATAGAATGTAGAAACTTACGGTTTTAAAAACAAAACGAAAACTTACGCTCCGTGTAAAGGAGAGTTACAACTGATAGGAAATCCAGACTGTTGGCAGACGAGAAAGAATGAGATCAAGGTAGAGAAGTCATCAGTCATTGGCACTGGACAGAAAGTATGATACGGTATTTCATAAAAATAAAGGCTCGAAGCAAGGAGCATACGGATTAGATGCATAGCCACATTTAGCCAGCAGATTCTATGCTGCTTCAGCATTTCCCATGACTTCTCTGCCCCTTCCATTCTTTCAGTGGGCCAGTGACTGGAAGAATTTCCTGGCCAGTCAGAGCCAATGATACAGGTGTGATGTAACTTGCTTGCTAGTGAAATAGCCGTGACAGGCTCCCTTCAGCCTGGGCACTGCCTTCAGCAACGTGAACACCTGAGTCATCATCAGATCAAGATGACAACCCATAAGGAAAACTCAACTGGCTTTGGCATGGTGTGCTTATGTGCAAGGAATGACGTAGCTCACATACAACCAGAGACATGAGAAGGATTTAAGACTATTCTGCTTAGGGTTGTGGAGAACATCTATAACCAGGAGAACTAGCTAATCTCCTACAGAGGCAACTTTTTTGATTTATTAAATTTTTCACTCCCTTCATCCAAAGATCTCAGGGCAGTTCACAAGATAAAAGCACAGGATAAGAAGCACAAAATAAATAGTTAAAACCCCTCTCCGACAAACACATTTAAAAGGCCATAGAATACCAGGCTTAAGGCCTGGTTGAAAAGGAATGTTTTTTCCTGTCATCTAAAGATGTATAATGAAGGCGCCAGACGAACCTCCCTGGGGAGGGAATCCACAGACGCTGCAGAAAAGGCCCATTCTCGTGTTGCCGCCCTCCAGATATCTCATGGAGGAGACACAAAGAAGGGTCTTAGATGATGACTGCAGAGTCCAGGTCAATAGGCAACCTAAGGCCCTTGCTCCATAGCCAACCTGCCAAGGTCCCTCACACACTCGACCCATGCCCACCATGGGGTGTGTGTGGTTCAGTGCTTATGTAGCTGAACAACTCTCCACACAGGTCAGTTGCTCCAGGGGTGAGGATCATAAACAGCATTGCGGAATAAAATGCTCCCCTTCCGGGGCTTTTGAAAATCACTTTATTTTTTCACCCTCATAGACCATCCTTAAAACTATTTTAATAATCCTCATGGAGAAATATACAGCTGCACACTCTTAATAAAGCAACATAATTGCAGTATGCTCATGCTGCATAGATTGTGCAGAGCAGAAAATTCACCCCCATATATGAAACAGTCTCCCCTGTGAGTGTCATTTCTGATTGCCACCAGAATGACAAATGTGGCAGAGGAAGAAGCGGAGAACCATTCAGTTATCACCACCACCATTTTGACAACAACTGCTGCTGCTGCTGCAATTTATATTCCTCAGTATAGATTATAGAATGAAACTCCATAATGCAGCCGTCCTAGCCAAGTACAGAGTTAACTCGGCATTTGTCTTCCTCAGAGTGGCACCTTATTTAAACCACAAAGCATTTCTTTGAGGGGTGTCAAGACAGGTTCCTGACTTATTTCATTGTAGACAACACAGGTCAGCTGCAGACTAGATCAACTTTTCAGCAATAACCCATAATAAACCTACACAGAAAATAAGCCTTAAAGGACCAAAATGTGTTGAGCACAGAAAGCCCAGCCAAAAGCATAAACTATAACAAAGGACAAAGGGTTATCTTAATTTTGGTTTAACACAGCATAATCTACATATTGTTTTCTTGAATGTAGCTGATGCCACAATGCAGGTTTTTTTAAATGCAGATGTATGTTTCTTATCTTTTTGTCCTTGCTGAGCATGGGAATTTGTCCTGGACAAGCCACTTTGGCCAATATTCAGCTACTGTGTTTTGTCAGTGAAAGGATTTCTGCTTCCACAATGGACTTCCATCCCCCGCTGTGTGGGGGAATCCCTGGAAATGGTTTGGGGATTTTGCACAAGCACAAATCCTTGCACTGATGGAACATTCACTCAGCGCTGCTTTGGGTGCAACCCACGGAAATTAATTTCATTCCAGTGGGGCTTTTGGCTTGTGCAAGAGAAACTCTCAGTGAATTGCACGCAATCCAAGAAACTTGCTTCCCAGATCTTAAAAAGAGGTATTTGTATGTGTGGACTCTGGAGTTTAAACAACAAGTGTGATATATTTATTTAGCTTTATTTAAAAGTATTTTTAATCCTCTTAATGTTTCCAAAATCTCTATGCTGTGCAGAGTCTAAAAACCAAACCAGTGTACTATTAAAGCATTAACCTGTCGTGTCGCTTTCAGCCTTCTGCATTACCATCACAGGTGAAGTTACAATTTTACAGGCTAAACAGTGTGCCCCAAAACTGCTGCATTCCTGCATCCCCTTCTAGCAAAGATCATTCTGTGACATGAGCATAGTGTGAACTCTTGTAGAACACCTGCATTTTCTACACCATTAGAAAATACTGTGTTCTGTTTGCCTCCCAGCAATAACGATGATGAAGATCTTACACCGGAGCAAAAGGCGGAGCGTGAGAAAGAGAGGAGAATGGCCAACAACGCCCGTGAGCGCCTCCGCGTCCGAGACATCAACGAGGCTTTCAAGGAGCTGGGCCGGATGGTGCAGCTTCACCTGAAGAGCGACAAGCCCCAGACCAAACTTCTGATCTTGCATCAAGCTGTAGCTGTGATCCTCAGCTTAGAGCAGCAAGTCAGAGGTCAGTTAGATGCCTGGCCAACAGGTCCTGTTTTAATTGTCGAAGTTTTAATTGAAGCCACTGCTAAAAAGCAGCTTTATCCCTCTGTTTTAGCAGCAGTTTCAATGCAATCCACTTCATGCTATAGTAATAATAGTAATTTTCTTATTTAAATGCTGCCCATCTAACTGGGTTGCCCCAGCCACTCTGGGTGGCTCCCAACAGAATATTTTACACACAGTAAAACATCAAACATTAAAAACTTCTAAAAGTCAGATACTTGTTTGTTTCCTTGACAACTAATGGGGAGTGTATTCCACAGGGCGGGTGCCACCACCAAGAAGGCCCTCTGCCTGGTTCCCTGTAACCTCACTTCTCGCAGTGAGGGAACCACCAGAAGGCCCTCGGAGCTGGACCTCAGTGTCCGGGCAGAATGATGGGGGTGGAGATGCTTCTTCAGGTATCCTGGGCCGAGGCCATTTAGGGCTTTAAGGGTCAGCACCAACACTTTGAACTGTGCATAGAAATGTACTGAGAGCTATTGGAACAAGGCATATTATTATCAGCTGATGGGCAATGGGAGTGCTCCTTGCTCCATCATAAGAAAAATCCAGACCTCACTTTAAGCTCCTGGTTTTTCCTTTGTAGACACGCAGTTACTTTCCCCATACCTGACATCACACTTGATGTCAGATGTGGGGCAGACAGGTGTGGTTTGTGAGGAATGGCTTTGTGGGCTAAATTTGGGCCCTTTCTTGGGGTTCACTTGAGCTGTGGGGCTGGAGGTGCCGCACCTGTGTCCTCAGGGATCTGGTACTGAACTTGCAGGTAATTCTGTTTCCTAGATGCTTACATGCTCAGATTATTAAGGATTTTGGACGGAGCAGGGAATGGCAGGCTTTAAATATAAAATATCCACAGATACAAAATTCAGAGCCATAGAAATGCTTGCCCTTTGTTATTCTAATGGAGATTCATGAGACATTGAGAGTGAAAAGGAGGGGGAGGCATTGCTGTGGGATTGTGAAGTAAGCTGGTACCATCTTCAGGTGCTAACATGCTTAATGTCCGTTTGCTTTGGTTCTGCAGAAAGGAATCTGAATCCTAAAGCAGCATGTCTGAAAAGAAGGGAAGAAGAGAAAGTATCTTCGGACCCCCCTCCCCTTTCTTTGGCAGGACCCCACCCTGGGATGGGAGACACATCTAATCATATGGGACAGATGTAAAAAACAAAAAAGGCAAGTTTGTTTATTGCAGCCTACCCTCAACTAGCTCAGTACCGGGATAGCTGAAAGGCTTACCTTCTTCCAGACAGGCAGACAGGTGACTGCAATCTGCTGGGGAGTCCCTGCTGGCCATCCCACAATGTACATCTGCCTGTAGTGTAAAGAAGGGTGGCAGTTTCTAGCAATATGCAACAGGCAAATAGAGTAGCATAAACAACTTCCTTCGGTGCTGGTATCTTATCTGACAGAGTTAAAGGGGCTTTCCTCCTTATGCGTTGCCATTTCTAGGTAAGCTCACCCGGCTCAGGACTGTTGGTTAGTCCTTAATCTACTCATGGCCTGCCATGGGCCTCACATTGCTGTGGCCTGGTGGCAGCAACCCCCCACCTTCTGCAGTTTTATGTGGGTGAGCCAGGCAAGCCCAAACTGGAGGCTCTGTTTTTGCCCCCTATCCCCTCTAGCCTTGCCTCCTTGAAGAGGGCAGGTCTGAGGAAGTCTCCCTTCTTCTTAAAAGATGGCACCAGGTGATCAATTTTTGTTTATCGCCCCTTAAACCAGCACTGCACCTGTCAACTTGTCCTGTGCATCTTTGGCATGTGGGTTAGGTAGAAAAGCAGTCACGTGACCAGCTTAAGCCAGCAGGGTAAAGACAATTCTACCCAAGGCCATCAACTAGTCAACTCCAGCCTTTATGCTGGATGTACAGGCAGGTGCCAATCTAAAGGGTGAAAGCAGAGCCACCAGGAAAGGAGGTGGTCTTTGAGCTGTGCTACTCTGCCTCCGCAGCTGGCCTCCTTTTCTTGCCTCAGAGTTTCTGGGATGGGGGCAGATTTTTCTTGGATCTTAGAGAGCGAGGCCACCGTCATTCGAGTGCGCCATTTTTCCATATCTCTAAAATGGGAATAAAAAAATATCCCAATAGTACGGTAAGGTTTACTGAGAAATGGCTTGTAAAGCATGTTAAAACGCACTTTAAAAAATGTATATTGTATGGAAAATTAAGAATAAGAGCAAGAATTGACCTAAATCTTTTTCACTTCTTTTGCAGGTCCAAGTTGCCACATTTTCTTTACGTAAACCAGAGACCACTTCCTTAACAGCTGTATTATCTTAAACCCACATAAACACTTAACCCCCTTTTTTGTAATATAATAAGACAAGTCTGAGTAGTTACGAATCACAGACGCGAGAGATTTCAGCATTCCCGATTTCGAAACAAACACAAAAAGAAAAGTGCAACTTGAGGGACGTCTTTTTTCAACATATCATTCAGAATGTTTCAAGCAGTATGTTAGGAGCTGTAAATGCACAGCCAAGAGACTGAATTGGCAATCTTCTCCACACTGTGGGACAATGCATTTGTGCCTAAACTTCTTTTGGAAAAAAAAATATAATTAATTTGTAAGTCTGAAAAAAAAATATTTAATTTAAAAATTGTAAACTTGCAATAATGAAAAGTGTACTTCTGAAGAAAAAAAATGAACGTTTTCATTGGTGTACTAGTCAGCTAGTGTTTATACTTACTGGATATTAAAAAGGGAAGCTTTTGCTACCCACATATTTACAAAACCAGCAAACGACCTAATGAAAACTGAAGTGATGACATTAGCCATTCCTTAGGGTAGGAGGAACAGATGGATCTTATAGACCTATGACACACACACACACATATATAAATATATATATATAAATATATATTAAAATTAGTGAATATGGTAAGCTTTTGTTCATTTGTTTCAAACTTTTTTGCTCCTGTAAAAAAAAAAAAAGTACTGATTAACTTTTTTAAAAAAATATTTTACTGTAAATAATGATTTTTGATTTTTTTTGGTCTTATTTCTCTCCCACTCCCCCATTTGGGTTCCCCCCCTTTTTGTTGTAGCCTGTAGCGCCAACTCTGTTGCTGGAGGGGGCAGTTCAGGACGGAACGCTGGCCCTGATGTTACTTATCATTCGTAAAATAAGTAGAGAGTTGTTCCTTCAGTCTTTTGGGGAGAATACAGGACTTGGCAAGTCGCATCACATGCGGCTGAACTGCAAGGCAGCATTTGCGGAGGCTTGGTCCAAACAGTTGTGGGCTGATTTCGTTTTCGTTTTTTGTCCGAATTGTAGATGTTGCGCTCTCTCTCTTTCTCTCTCTCTCATTAGACACTATTTCTGGAATTTTCAGAGGTACAAGGTTAGAATGCTACAATGTTACCACTGTGCCTTCCAATGTTTATATCATCGAAAACATAACATAAATCAAAGGTGGCTGTGATTTTAACGAACCAGTAGAAGTGTTAACCTAATGTGTGTAGCCTGAATACAATTTTGCAGCAAGGCGTTTCAGAATACATGGTCAGATTTGGGCGGGGGGGGGGATTACAAAGGGGGGGTGTTGCTAGTTGTATGAAAGATTTTTGTGGGTTTTTTTAAAGGGGAAAAACACACACCATTTTTTTTTAAAAGGAAAAGAAGTGGATTAATGAAAGGTCGACCATTTGCTGCCTCCTCCTTCATTTATGAAAATAATGCCAATATCCACTTGTAATGCAGCATTTAGAACAAGCCTTACCCGTTCTAAAGCATCAAGTTGCACTTTGTTGAGGAGGGGGAAGTAGAGCAGTATTTCTCTGGCCAGTATGAACCAAGTTTTTACTTAACATATAAATATATATATATAATTGTAGCATAGATCAAACCTATGGCACAGCAACTGATCCAACAACTAGCTTTGGGCACAGCAGAGACTAGTATCCATAGCAAATCTTCTAAAGATTGACTTTGGTATACGGTATAGAACAATTAACAAATAGTGCTCCCAAATTGTCTTCGTCAGCATCCTTTTGTCTCCTGTTCCAGCTTCTGGTTTTGTTTTGTTTTTTTAAATAGCCACACAAACTTGGCATGTATTTTTTAAATGAAATCTCCCTGTTCAAGTAGATTTTCCACCTATCAGCACTGAGTAAACGCCATAAGTCCATTGAAAACGGTCTATAGACGTTCCATCTGTTCTCCTGTTTTGCCAGTTACATAGTAATGGGGGGAAAATACATTTGTAAATTTTATGCAACAAAATGGCAAACGTATCATTATTTTGAAATTGTGTATGTAAAAGTTATATTTTTACATGTAGACTCTTGTTATTATGTGTTTTAATACATTGTATCAGTTTTTTGTGTTTTTTTAAAAAAACTGTGTGGTTGAAACAAAATCTCATGGAGTAGTGAGATACGAGAATCTGAATTTTATGTTTCTGAAAAACATAAAGAACAAATATGATAGTTTACCATGTGAACCACCTTCTACATATCCATAAACATTTTGATTAGCTGTGTGTGTGCGTGTGCGTGTGTTGAAAATTGTAAATATGTTCAGTAGCAGTAAAACTTTAAATGCTTTTATTTGTCAGTAAGTTTCTCAAATGTGGAGGTGGATTGAAACCATCCTGACAGAGCAAAAACCATATTAGTTTAGCTCAAAATGTTTCAGTACAAATGCCATACTTTTAATAGCATTTATGCAGGTGAATGGGTAATCCTAATTCTTTTAAGTACTAGTATTCTGGACAGACTGAAGGATTCCTTTAAAGGATATTAAAATTGCTTGTCATTAAAGGTTTTTTTTATATGAAAATGAACAGTTTGAGGGGGAATTTTTGTTATAAACCATCTCCATGGACAGTTTTTCCATTTACTTACTTCAATAGCATCAAGATTTTAACCATCCCATTCAGTCTATAAGACCACTGAGTGTTGCCCACCTAAATTAAAAGATAACTGCAGTCTGAAATGAGGCTATCGAGGGGCAGGATGGGAGAAAGTAAATAAAACCTTTTTCTCCATTTAAGCCTTCCAAACAGAATACCAGTAAATTAATAATAATAATAATAATATCACCTAGCAGTTATGTCACACCTTAAACATGCAGAGTCAATATCACTTTATTCTGTCAAAATCACAACCCAAGTGATAGGAGGATGTTTTTTTTTATTTTGAAAAAAATCACCTTTCTTTCAATGTGCACTTATGCACAGAGCATGCTTCTAAACTGTTGATGATCTACATAGAACCAGGAGAAAGGTTAGTGATGTATCAAATGGTAATCTTATCCGTATGGCTTTTGAGATGGTTTCCTGTTCCATAATGGAATGTAAACTTGAAAATTATTCAGCCACACTGTCCTTTGTCTCACACACCCAACCTCCCCCCATTTGGGTTTTCTTATTTTTTTGCTGCGTGCATGCATTAATTTAGGGTCTGGCCGTAAGAGACAAGACACCACAAACCTCTGAGGCCTTGCTCCTGTCTTTTCAAACAGGTGTCCTCAGAGGAAGCTGTCACTTGATAGTCGACCTGGTGGTGGCTTGGCTTTTAACCATTCAAGGAGGGCTATGTGTTGTAACCAACAGTACTCAAAAACCCATCAGATATTTTAGTGGGTGATCCACCTCCACATTCAAGTAATTTATGAATATGCTGGTTAGGGAAATCTGTTCATCTAGAACTTCTTTTTCCTTTCTCCTTTTCACATTTGTCTTTCGTGTAGCTGCAAGGAACACTAATGTGTATACAGACAACTTGTCAGTTCAACCAGTGATGCAACTTGTACCGATGCAGTCTTCCGATTCGTTTCGTTTCTTAATTTCCTTTGGCGGGTGGGTGGGAGGTTGGGAGGGGGTGCGTGGGTGGAACGGGGTGGAATTTGCAAATTTCATCTTTCTGTTCTGATAGGCACGCTTCAATCTGTGCCGGGGGGAGGGGGGAGGGGGAGAGCGAACAATACAGTACATTGCCAGGAATGAAGAGAGTTCATCAGGGGAGAAGAAAAAGCACAAATCAATTAAACTTGGCCCACTGACTCACTTGAAGTGGGGTAGGGCGGAGGGATCTTAAAGATGGAATAAGATAAATTCCAGCACAATGGGGCACCAAGACCTTTTCAGCTTGTTTTGTTTTGTTTTGTTTCTCTTTCTTTTCTTTTTTTTTCAAAACAACATATTCTTTCTCTTGGGACTTGAAATTGACTCACCTTTGTGCAGTGCTGGTTTGAGCATACTCATTTCAAGTATTATAGACTTATGTAATGGTGAAAATATATGACCTGTGGCCTTTTTCATTCTTGTTACTTGTGATGCAACTAAGTGAAGATAAGAGAAAAAAAAGCAGAGATTTACCATGTATCAGTGCCTGGCTTTTTGTTACAAAGCTTCGTTTGTCTAGTGACCTTTTTGCTATAAAATAGAACTGTAGTACACCCTAGTAGGATAAAAGAAAAACCCTAAATTTAAAAAATAAAAAATATATTTGGCTTATTTTTCACAGGAGCAATCCTTTTATACCATGAATATTGCAAGGGGCGGGGGGGTGGGAATCGTCAGATTCTGAATATTTCTTCTTTATAGATTTTTTGAATCATTCTGAGTAAAAGTTTGTTACTTTATTTTACTATTTAAAAGATGTTATTTTACCATGTGTTACTAAGATGAAATTGTATGGTAGCTTCTTTTTCTTTTTCTTTTTTAGTTGTAGGTCGCAGGGGGGGGCAGGAATTTTTTTTTGCGACCGAACCTGTAGTAGCTGCAACAGTTCAAAAAAGGAAAGGGGGGGGGGGAGGTGAAAATTACAAAAGGGACAAAAAAGGAGAAGAAAAAAAGTTAATACAGTTACACTTTGTTTTCAACGTGTGGCTGAGTGCCTCAATTTCCCCTCCATGTTTTTGGTGTACTTTCTGATTTGTAGAAGTGTCCAAACAGGTTGTGTGCTGGAGTTCCTTCGAGAAGAGAGAGAGAAAAAAGCAAACAAACACAGCTTGCTGTAGGCCATTACCTGTTTCCCATCTGTAGTTATCCGATGCCGTCATGTACATGACCGTTCTGTAGCAATAAATGTGCCATTTTTATAAACTGCTTCTGACACTTTCGTTTCATTTCATTTTGCATTGTCCCATTTCTGTAGGTGTCACAGGAAGCGCTGCTTTTGGCTGACCTGGTTAGGTGGCGTTTTCGTCCCAGACACAACCCTCAAAATGCAAATGGGCTTTAAAGGTGCCCTTGGTGTGTTCGGAACTGCCACATTCCAGATGATGTGTAAAAACTGAAGCTCTGGTCATCTGAGTTTCTTCTCAGAACACAAACGAGTTCTTCTAGAGGCCTCCATGCTCTTCATGTGCTGAGTTGGGTAGCTGATAAAAGAATCTGCTTTCTGGACATAACTCTAGCAGAAGCACATGTACTTCACGTCTTGGCCTAAACCTTTCTGTAATACGGCTATGCATTGTAATATAGTTGTTTTAAAAGGGGTTGGGGTTGGGGAGAGGACTGGCTCACGGTTGGCTTGAATCCCAATTGGTGGAGAAAGTTGTTTGTAAGTTTTAACTCCTTTGTAAAGTTCTTTCATATCTTTTGGAATGGAAGGTGCTATATAAAATGTAAAATCGCTTTCATGATCATCGGTATATAGCTACTCTGTAAATATAGCACCTGTATTTCACTTGGGGGAAAAACTGTTATGTACATAATGAGAGGATATAATGCACCTTTGGACAATGGGGAAAATGTCAAGAAGGTGCTGACATGTATGCAAAAAAAATAAAATAAACTGAACTATGTGATGAACTAGCCCTTGGGAGGGGGGAAGGTACCATCTGTCCAATTCAAAGCTAAGGACTAGAAGAAAAATCAATGGGCATAGTGCTTCTGTTGAGCCAGATCTTCGTGTAGCTTTCATATATTGATGAGATTATTTCCATGTCTCCAGGCAGAAGCATTTCTTCCCTCCGACTGCAGTCTGAGCTGTACTAAAAAGCCAAAAGGGATGGTCACCTTTATTTTTACCTCCCCCCCCCAATGAAACGTGTGTTGAAGTTGTAAATTATAAATGCTAACGTTGTATTTAACATCTTGTTAACGGGTGGGAAAGAAAGTAATAAATTCTGGTTGGCCCTGTTGCATTTTATCAGTCCAGAAGGTTTTCTCAATCTCTTAGTATCACAAAAAAGGACCGTTAAAACAAAATTCAGAAGCCCATGTTACATACGGTACACTATTAGGAGATGTGTTTGTCAGATGGATCCTTCTTGGGGGAAGTGAAAATCTGGTCCTATGCAAATAATATTCAGTTGCTGCCAATACTGATGCCTATGTTCCACACCTCCACTGTCTGAGATTGTCATGCTTCTGAATGCCAGTTGCTGGAAACCTCAAGAAGGGAGAGTGCTGTTGCATCCAGGTCCTGCTTCTGGACTTCCCACAGACATCTGGTTGGACATTGTGAGAACAGGATGCTGGGCCAAATTGGCCACTGGTCTCTTTCTGTTCTTCTGAAAGTCACCCTCTGAATATGGGGACATTGTGGCTTCAATTCATCTCATGGGGCTCTTTCAGACAGAAGGTTTAGTATAGAATTGCCACAGTTTGTTTACTCACTTTTTACAGATGGTCCGCATGATAACATTAGGAAATCAAATGGCTCCTTTGTTTTTTCTTTTGCTCTTCCACCTTTTCTGAGACTGGAGAAAGTCCATCTTTTCTGAGAAAGATGGAAGAGGTGCAGAATCTCTTAGTTATTCAAACAGATTTATAAACCATTTATTCAAAGAGCTAAGTGGTGCACATAATAATGTAGATAAAGCAGGTGAAATCCACAAAACCATTAAGAAACATGCACAAAATTATCCGCAAAACATTGCAATCAGTAAAAATCAGAATATAGGTATTCTGATAGGTAGGCACCTGGAGCAAGATACTGAGGGCACCTGGCTAATGTAGGGAGTTCTGAAGAACAGGTCTAGATGATCCTGTTGCTGCTCTTCCATCTTCTGTAAGAGGTGGGGCTTAAGCATGGGCAGTGACAGTTTGGCGGTTAAGCCATTTCTCCTTGATAAGACCCCCTGAGGAAAGGGGCAAAGCAATACTAAGTGAGGGCATCAGTGGCTCAGTCCTCCTTAAACAGTGCAGTGGAGGTAAACGACAGATTAGGGTGGTTGGATGAAATTGGTTGTCCACTGACTGTTCCTCCCCTGGTTTCATTATGGAGGACAACTAAATTTGCCTGACTGACTCTAAAGATGCCAAGGAGGAGCTGCAACCACCTTTTCCCAAACTGACCCAGAACTGTATCTCTCCCCCTACCATTATTAACTCCCTTCCACAGCAGAGCAAGAAATGTCCAAGGTCAGCTCACTCGGTTGGCTGGAGCCTGGGCAACAGCCTTCGGGTAGCAGCGTCACCGCCTGCTTACCAACAGGGAATGACAAGGTCAGGGCTTCATGGACACACCGGAGAAGTCAGTCCTGTGTTCCTTACAGTGCACACACACAGCCCCAGCCTCACCCACCTCCCAACAAGTAGCAGTGACGTTGCTGTCAGGAGGTTATTGCTGCAGCTTCACTCCCATCAAGGTGATGAAAACCCAGTCACTTCCCAGATAGTCAATGGCTGAGGTTACTGGTGTTGCTGCCTTCCCTTCAATGCCATTGGGATTTCGAAGGAAGTAGAAGGAGCTGCCTTCTACTGAGTCAGCATTAATCTACGTCATTCAGTATTGTCAACACTGGCTGACAGCAGATCTCCAGAGTTTCAGGTAGGGAGTCTTTACCAGCCCTACCTAGAGATTCTGGGAATCAAACCTGTCCCTCCTGTATGCAAAGCAGATACTCCACCAATGAGTTACAGCCCCTTTCCTTTGGTCCTGCGGGGACTGAAGGAGGAGACAATTCCCCTAAATGCATCTCCCTCAGCCCTTAACTTGCACTGTAGAGTTGCTTATTTCAACCCTTTGTAGAGCACCAGTGGTCCTCCAGACCTGTGGGGGTGCCAGGTTTTCTTTCCCCAAAATACAAAGCAGACCCAAGTCATCTGTTCATCCTGCTGCTGCTGCAACGCTGGTTCATTTCTGTGCCCCTATGAACTGTGTGTTGCATCTGCCGTCTCTAGAGTAGTGTGCATTTGTGTAAGAGGGAGGGAGGGAAAGAGAAGAGGGTGCACGGCCCAGATGAAGGCGGCAAAAGCCTATTTGTCATTCAGGGCTTTGTAAATATATAAAGGTAAAGGGACCCCTGACCATTAGGTCCAGTCGTGGCCAACTCTGGGGTTGCGGCACTCATCTCACTTTACTGGCCGAGGGAGCTGGCGTACAGCTTCCGGGTCCTGTGGTCAGCATGAATAAGCCGCTTCTGGCAAACCAGAGCAGAACATGGAAATGCCGTTTACCTTCCCGCTGGAGTGGTACCTATTTATCTACTTGCACTTTGACGTGCTTTCGAACTGCTATGTTGGCAGGAGCAGGGACCGAGCAACGGGAGCTCACCCCGTCACGGGGATTCGAACCGCCAACCTTCTGATCGGCAAGTCCTAGGCTCTGTGGTTTAACCCACAGCCCCACCTGCGTCCCTCTTTGGTGGCAGACTGCTGATTAGGGGCACATGACTAACTTGCGGCATCATGGATAAAACATTTCCACCGGCTGCCCATTTACGACCGAGTGAGGTTCAAGGTCCTTACAAGGAAATGTTTTATCCATGGTGCCGCAAGTCAGTCATGTGCCCCCAATCAGCAGTCTGCCACCAGTGTTCTACACCAGCTGGGGCTTCTGAACCAGGCCCAAGCGCAGCCCCGCATGGAGTACATTGCAGTAATCTAGCCTCAAGGTTACCAACATGTAGACTACAGTGGCCAGGCTATCCTTGTCCAGCAACAGCCATAGCTGGCAAACCAAACCAAACTGGTAAGAGGGGTAAAGGACCCCTGGATGGTTAAGTCCAGTCAAAGTTGACCACGGGGTTGCGGCGCTCATCTCGCTTTCAGTTCGAGGGAACCAGCGTTTGTCCACAGACAGTTTTCTGGGTCATGTGGCCAGCATGACTAAACCGCTTCTGGCGCAATGGAGCACTGTGACACAAGCCAGAATGCACGGAAATGCCATTTACTTTCCCACTGCAGCGATACTTATTTATCTACTCGCACTGGGGTGCTTTCGAACTGCTAGGTTGGCAGGAGCTGGGACAGAGCAATGGGAGCTCACCCTGTCACACGGATTCAAACCACCGACTTTCCAGGGCCAAGAGGCTCAGTGGTTTAGACCACAGCACCACCCATGTCCCACAGAGGACCGTTGTGACAAAGATGCGTCTGTGAGTACCTCAAAGCTATGCACTTGCTCCTTCAGAGGGGTAGGCCCATCCATAACAGGTAACTTGTCTATCTCCCAGTCATGGGAACCACCCATCCTAAAATCCTCTGTCTTTTCAAGGTTCAAGGACAGTTTGCTGGCCTTCATCCATCCCACCACTGTAGGCAAACACTAATCTAGAGCTTTCACAGCTTCTCCTGATACATAATGTTAAAAAGGTAAAGGTACCCCTGCCCGTACAGGCCAGTCTTGACAGACTCTAGGGTTGTGCGCCCATCTCACTCAAGAGGCCGGGGCCAGCGCTGTCCGGAGAAACTTCCGGGTCACGTGGCCAGCGTGACATCGCTGCTCTGGCGAGCCAGAGCCGCACACGGAAACGCCGTTTACCTTCCCGCTAGAAAGCGGTCCCTATTTATCTACTTGCACCTGGGGGTGCTTTCGAACTGCTAGGTTGGCAGGCGCTGGGACCGAACGACGGGAGCGCACCCCGCCGCGGGGATTCAAACTGCCGACCTTTCGATCGGCAAGCCCTAGGCTTTTACCCACAGCGCCACCCGCGTCCCTATGATACATAATGTTATGGGCAGGTATTTCTGTGTGTTATCAGTGTACTGATGACACCTGGCCGATTAGTAAGTAGCACCTCCTCCCATCCCCATCTTGACTAGTTGACATGAGAACTAAAAGAATTAACCCTTAAATTCAACAGCAGATTATCTCTGCTGTTGCACTTCCAAAAAAATGCCCCAGCTGGAATTGTCTATAGGTCTTTCTTGTGGCTAGTGAGAGGCACAGGGAGAAATGAGCCAGTACCTTATCTGCAGAAATCCCAGACTGAGCTTCCTGACATACTCAGATTTGCAACCACCTTTGCCAAAATGAGTAGACTACTGGGAAGCTTCACCTCTTATGATAGTGCATGCCTAGGAAACACTACTTTCTCTGGCACAACAGGACCAAATCTTAATCCCCCCCTAGCTGTACCGGCATAGAATGTTACCATCCTTACTAAACTACCATAATATTTTAAAATTTCTCCATGGTATTCGGAAAAAAGGAAACAAAAAAATAATAAGTATCAGAAAAACAGAGGTGCAGCATAAAAACCAGTAAAAGGGTATTATCAAAACATATCAAACCAAGGATTCAGGGAAAACCTGGGCAAAAAGCTATGCCTTTACAAAACATCTGAAGGGGCTGGCTGAAGGTTTCTAGAAATCCTTGCAACATTTCTGCACTGCAAGCAATTTGGCTGGGAAACTCAGGCATTGAAAACATTCTCTTTGCTTTTTCGGTGGATATTAAAACCCGTTTCCCCTCCTGCCAAAGTAAATGAGCATTTTCTTCTCCATTCCATAGGAAGCAAGCTTGGTTCTTAAGCCCTTTGGCAGACAGAAGGAAAACAGCATTTGACACAAAACTGGTCACATCAGAGGGTGTGTGTGTGTGTGTGTGTGTGTGTGTGTGTGTGTGTGTGTGTTTAAGGCTCACAAGGTGTTTTTTTTTGCTGATGGGTTGTTTTTGTGTTTTGCCTTGTTAATCACCGAGAGCTGCCATCGCGGCAGAAATGCTAAGCACCTTTTCTGGATCATTAGAGGGAAATGATTTATCAGCTCTAGCTGGCCAAACTAAGAAACATTGCCATTCTCTAGGAAATCTCCATCATTCTGGGCTAAATTAAACCTGTCCACTCTTCACCTAGCACATGTTGTGCTTGAGTTGTACCATTTTGCACTTAGTTTGCAAGGTCTGTGGGGGTCAGGGACTCTGCGTTCTCTCTTATGGCCTACATCAGCACACAACACTTTCTTTAGTCTCTGCTAACTCCAATTTGGCTTTGCACCTGCCCTGCTATGATACCAGAGACCTGCAATATATAGGTGTGCTTACCATTTATTTGCCTGGCACTTTGAGGGGAAGGCATCACTTCCAAATGGAATGTCGTCACACTGTCACTGCTCTGCCTGCACCTGACAACCCCCCCCCACATGCCCCCAATTCACCTTGCTGCTCCTTGCAGTGCTCATTGTAAGGATGTGGGGAGCTAAAGGTGGCACAAGTTGGTTGTGCTCAGTGCTTGATTTATGGGGAAGGAAGGAGGGACTGTGGTGGTCCCATGATTTGGACCCCCATCTCAATTCAAGGGCTCCTGTGATGTTTGTTTCTTTTACATTTATATCCCACCTTTTCTCCAAGTTGGCTTACGCAGTTCTTGTCCTCCCCAATTTCACCTTCACAGCAACCCTTTGAGGTAGGCTGAGAGGAAGCGACTGGCCCAAGGTTTCCCACTGAGTATTATGGCTGAGCAAGGATTTGAACTCTCGTCTCCCAGGTCCTAGTCCAATTCTGTAACCTTCCACACTGTGGAAGTTGACAAGCCACTTAGATGCATATGGTTCCTATGACCTGCATTCCTTTTGGAGGGTTGTTGCCCTAACTTGTGCCCTGGTGGTCAAACAAAGGCCAGCTTAGCTTGGCATCTAAGTCCCTTGTCAGCTTTCACAGTGTGGAAGGGCCAGAGTGCCACGGTCCAGTTCACGAGCAATCAAAGTCCCAGCTGGGGACGTCGGGACCGGGGGCAAGATGGTGGGGTGGGAGCAGGAACGGGAGTCCAGGAGTCAGGAAGTCAAGGGTCCGAGTTTCAAGAAGCAAGGAGTCACGAAGTCAGAGGTCTGAGGATCAAGAAGCAAGGAGCCATGAAAACAGGGGTCCAAGGATCAAGAAGCAAGGAGTCATGAAGTCAGGGGTCTGAGGATCAAGAAGCAAGGAGACAAGGAACCAAATGCAGCAAGGCAGGGAACATGTTGCTGTGGCAAAGAGCCGAAGGGAAATGCTGACCTTATATCCCTTCCCGGCTCTTGCCACCAGCTGCTGTGAGTTATCAATCGGCCTCACCTGTGTGGCCACGCCTTGCCTCTTCAGAACAAACTTAGGAAGGCCCCAGTCCTGCAAAGTCCTACTGGTCACAGGGCCTGGCTCCTGCACGCGCTCCTGACACAGAGCTCAGGTGGCTTTGCATTCCTAGATTTGTAGAGTTGGAAGGAGCCCCAGGAGCCGTCCAGTCCAACCCCCTTTGATGCAGGAATTTCAACTAAAGCATCCATGGACAGAGGGCCATTCAGAAGGTCCCAGGTTCAGTCTCCTACTTCTCCAGGGATTGTCCCATGTCTGAAATGCTGGAGAGCTTCTGCCACTCAGGACAGACAATACTGAGCTACGTGAGTGAATGGCTTAATTCAGCATAAGGCAGCTTTGCCTATTCTCCTACCTACGGAATACAGGAACATATGACTTGCCTAGATGGTCCAAGGTAGGGATGGATGTGGGGTGAAACAGACAAATTACTTAGAATAGCCTACACCAGCTGCACTTTATCCCAACCATTTGATTTATCACCAGAATATACGGTGCAGGGTAATGCAGTCACTTTTAAATAAGCAATAACATTTTATTAGAACTTCTGAACTTGTCCCAACTACTAACAGGGGCAGGCAGTTTCTCTCACACATTTCTGCAGCAACAGTTGAGTCGGAAATCAACGATCTCTCAGTCTCTCTCTCTCTCCTCCTGGCAGATGAAGGGTGTGAATTTCATGGAGCCTCACCACAAGTGAACTCCAACTGAAGACTCCCCACACAGAGCAGCACAGACCTTAAGAACCTAAGGAGAGCGTGCTCAATAAGGCCAGTCTTTTCACAGAGACCAACCAGATGGCTCTGGGAAGCCCAGAAGCAGGACTGGAGCGCAACAGCGCTCTTGCCACTTGTGAATCCCGGCAGCTGGTATCCAGAGGATATACAGTGGTACCTCAGGTTACAGACGCTTCAGGTTACAGACTCCGCTAACCCAGAAATAGTACCTCGGGTTAAGAACTTTGCTTCAGGGTGAGAACAGAAATCGTGCGGCAGCGGGAAGCCCCATTAGCTAAAGTGGTACCTCAGGTTAAGAACGGTTTCAGGTTAAGAACGGACCTCCAGAACGAATTAAGTTCTTAACCCGAGGTACCATTGTATACTGCCCCCAAGAGCGGAATAGCCTGAATAGCAGCCCGTGGTTGAGTCAGAAGTTGTGGACATTGTTAAGCACTTACAGACCTTCCAAGTGTCCCTATTTTCCAGGGACAGTCCCAGATTTACAGAAGCCGTCCTGATCTCTGATTTGATCCCAGAATGTCCTGCTTTTGCATAGGACACGCCTATTCTCATCCGAGAAATGCTGGAGGGTATAGAGTTATGCGACCCCGCCCCCAAGCCAAGGAGATAAGTAACTATACAGACTTTAGAAGACATCTGGCCCTGTTTAATGTTTTGTTTTTTTTAAAATTATGTTTTGCATATGTTGGAAGCCACCCAGAATGGCTGAGGCAACCCAGTCAGATGGGCAGGCTATGATGATGATGATGATGATGATGATTAAATAGGACATCCTTATCTTCATCAGAGAAATGGTGGAGGTATGCATTTATAAATTATCTATGAAACTGAGCAGTGGCCTAATCTCCATCAGGATTTTGGCAGAGGTGAAACGAAGGTCAACCCAGATTTTTTATTTAGGAAAGAAGGATGAGAATGATTGGTTGACTAATTAATTAATTAATTGGCATGCCACTTGTATGCTAAAATGGCTTCTAAGCAGTTGATCAGTGCATAATTAAATGCATATAACATGCAGTCATGTGTTCTTCCTACAGCCAGTTCTAACTACAAAAGCAACACACTTGTACTGCTTCTTTATTTTTTTATTAAAAAATATCTACGTGCCGCTGTATCGCAAATATATATATATATATATATTGCAGCGGTTTGCAACAATATAAAAACATAAAGCCATGTGGTAAAATAATACAAAAATTAAAAACAAGTTAAAAGCGAAAATAAATTAAAAACAAACCTCAATGGGAGCCAATGTGGGTGATGTTCTCTTAATTGTCTGCATAGGCTTGGTGGAGCAGAAAAGTTTTCACCAGGCATTTGCAAGTTGGCACTCAACGCGCCTGATGAATCTCAAGTGGCAGGGTGTCCCGCAGGACTTTGAGGCTCAATTTCCGCTTGCCAGGAAGCAGTCTTGTAACAAAAGCTCAAACTTACTCATTTTAGGCATTCTTTGTAGGTTAACGACTAGCTCCTCAAGTCTACAGGCTAGGTCCTGGTTCCAGAAGCTTCTTTTAAAAACACCAGGGTCTAAATGCATGCAGCACCAGCGCATTGCTTTGCAGGCTTTTTCTTTATCAAACTATAGGCATGGGTCATGATGTTCACTGGGTATGTCAGTGAGAGCTGTTATCCCAAAGCAGTACCTGAGGAGGGGGTGGTGCTATTTCAGTCATGGTGAAAAGAAAGGTTAACCCTTCTCTCCTTTCACACTGCCTTCCCAAGGAGCACTGCCCTATCCTCCGTCCCCCACACTTAATTAATTAATTACTACATCATGGCATGATGCAGGCAACACCATTCTTGCTGGGCCCTAAGAACATCCACCATGAGAAGTGTGTCCTTCAGGGCCATTGCGCCAAAGCTCTGGAATGTCCTCCCAGACGATGGATGTGATTGCTCCTCTCATATTTCTTTTGAGATGCTTGACTAAGAACATGAGAAGAAGATTGGCATCCGTCTGTCTCGAGAGACAATGGAGGAGTGTGTCTTTGAGGGTGAAGTCACACTGCTGAGAGGTTGCAGCGCCCGCTGTGGCTGTAGACACCGATACAGGAGAGACATGTTTTGTTACAGCTGGGGCAGATGAAGGAGTCTGGTTTCACTTTTACAGATGCACCATGGCGTTTCTTCTCTCTGCACTCCTCCCAGTGATCAGTCCTTCTCTGGTCACTGCTGTGGATACATAATATGACTGATTGTCTCCAGGCAGTGCGGTCATCTGCAAGGGATTCCCAAACAGTGGGGTTAATGTTGCCAGCCTTAATGTCATGTTTGCAGACATCTTTATAATTCAGAGTTTGTCTGCCAACAGGCCTGGCAACATTAACCCCACTGCCCCACATCCAGACGATGGATGTGATTGCTCCTCTCATATTTCTTTTGAGATGCTTGACTAAGAACATGAGAAGAAGATTGGCATCCGTCTGTCTCGAGAGACAATGGAGGAGTGTGTCTTTGAGGGTGAAGTCACACTGCTGAGAGGTTGCAGCGCCCGCTGTGGCTGTAGACACCGATACAGGAGAGACATGTTTTGTTACAGCTGGGGCAGATGAAGGAGTCTGGTTTCACTTTTACAGATGCACCATGGCGTTTCTTCTCTCTGCACTCCTCCCAGTGATCAGTCCTTCTCTGGTCACTGCTGTGGATACATAATATGACTGATTGTCTCCAGGCAGTGCGGTCATCTGCAAGGGATTCCCAAACAGTGGGGTTAATGTTGCCAGCCTTAATGTCATGTTTGCAGACATCTTTATAATTCAGAGTTTGTCTGCCAACAGGCCTGGTGCCTGAAGACAACACCCCAAAGAGCACATCCTTGGGGATCCTGCCATTTTGCATTCTGTGGACATGACCAAGCCAGCTTTAGACGTCACTGAGAAAGGAGTGAGAATGTGCTGGGAATGTGGGCTTGGGAGAGCACATCTTTGTATGAAACTCTGTCCTACCATGTGAAGCCCCAAATTTTCCTGACGCAGCGCATGTGGAAGCTGTTGTTCCTGGTGGTTCTAAGTTGTTCTCTACCCACTTGCACAAAGCAGCATGCTCAGCACGCACACCTGAGAAGGTGGTGAAAAAAAGACCCCTTGACAGTTAAGTCCAGTCAAAGGAGACTATATGGTTGCAGCGCTCATCTCGCTTTCAGGAGCCAGCATTTGTCCACAGACAGTTTTCCAGGTCATGTGGCCAGCATGACTAAACCTCTTCTGGTGCAACAGGACACTATGAATAATGCCTGAGCACATGGAAACACCATTTACCTTCCCGCCACAGTGGTACCTATTTATCTACTTGCATTGGCGTGCTTTCAAACTGCTAGGTTGGCAGGAGCTGGGACAGAGCAATGGGAGCTCACTCCGTCACGGGGATTTGAACCGCCAACCTTCTGATCAGCAAGCCCAAGAGGCTCAGTGGTTTAGACCACAGTGCCACCCATGTCCTGAGAAGAAGAGCCTTTATTGAATCATACCCAAGGGCTCTTGGTTCCCACAGTGGCCAACCAAATGCTTCTGGCTCCAGAGGAGCCTGAGGACAATAGCCTTCTTGCACTGTTCTCCAGAAAGTGGTAGTGAGAGGCAAGGCGTGTTTCTCAACCTGGAGGTTCCACACAGCCATCCCGACTCAGAGGATGCAGATTGCTTCTATTCTTGTGCTTCCACCTGCTGAGAGTTGCTGAGCTGTTGATGGAAGTAATGCTTTGTTATGAATCTGACTGTTAAGTTTTAAGTGTGAGTTTTAATATGCTGAGATGAGGAAAGGCTTAATTGTTGTTGTTGTTTTGAAAAAGCACTACTGTATGACCAGCCACTGTGTCCCCATTTTCACTCATGTAAGAATACAGCTTTTTTTGTCCTGAAACAGCCTTCTTGAACCTTGAAGGGAATACATATACATATATATATAAAGGTAAAGGTAAAGGTACCCCTGCCCGTACGGGCCAGTCTTGACAGACTCCAGGGTTGTGCGCCCATCTCACTCAAGAGGCTGGGGGCCAGCACTGTCCAGAGACACTTCCGGGTCACGTGGCCAGCGTGACAAGCTGCCTCTGGCGAGCCAGAGCCGCACACGGAAACGCCGTTTACCTTCCCGCTAGTAAGCGGTCCCTATTTATCTACTTGCACCCGGGGGTGCTTTCGAGCTGCTAGGTTGGCAGGCGCTGGGACCGAGCAATGGGAGCGCACCCCGCCGTGGGGATTCGAACCGCCGACCTTTCGATCGGCAAGCCCTAGGCGCTGAGGCTTTTACCCACAGCGCCACCCGTGTCCCATACACACACACACACATATATACTGTTGTTGTCGCCCCCTGCTTAAGGCGGCAGTCTAAATGCAGACATTAGAAATGAATGTGATCCGGCGTCAAAACGCCAACCTAGCCAATGCCTCCTCCTGTCAGCGAGATAACGGCGACAACACACAGGCTAGATCACAAAATAAAACTTTGGTACAGATGTGTCCCTGAACGAGCTCAGATACTTATTGGAAAGCACTAAATAACTTGTAAGCCTGAGATTCAAAGACGACTAAAGAGGATTAAATAATCTGAAATAGGCCAGGACTACTTTGTTGCTGTTGTTTTAACTTGGTTGAAATGGAAAGCCAATGGGGGGGGGTGTATGGGGGGGGGGAAGCTCCATCCTTCATAAACAAGAATAAGATTTATTTATTTATTTTATGGGAAAGGAGGAATAACATTAGAACCAAAGACGTTTGTTTGTTCGTCCCCCCCCCCCCCCACTCAAAAGAAAATTTAGGAAATTGGTGGTGGAAAAAGCAGGGACTTGCAATCTAGGGCATACTAGCCAGAGAGAAAAGCTTAACAGACTGACTAATCCATTGAGGGGTTTTTTTTCCTTTCTTTTTTTCCTGCAAACACAATCCTCCTTCTGCATTTCTCTCCCCCCACGCCAACCCCAAACAGCATTCCAGCCAGCAAGCTGTTGATTCTATACACCAAAGTTCTGAAAAGCAGGTCTGGAGCGCAAAACCTACAGCGCTGAACAGACTGGAAGAAACGGCCACTTTATGCTTTAGGGGAAGCAGAACACTGGGACCACATGACATAACGAAAATGCTTCATCTTTAAGGTGCTGCGAGACTCTCTTGTTTTGGTGTTTCATAAAGGGTTACTGTATACAGGGCGGGGGGGGGGAGGGGCCTGGTCCATGAGGGTGAATAAGGTACTGCCCCCACCAGCCACAGTCTTTCCTCAGTTAGCCCCTGCCTGCCTGCCTATCGATGGCTACTAGATCTGCCCCCATAGACCCTCCAAGTGTCCCTATTTTCCAGGGACAGTCCTGGACTTACAGAAGCCGTCCTGGTTTCTGATTTGATCCCGGAAATGGCACACTTTTCATCAGAGAAATGTTGGAGGGTATGGAGTTATGCGACCCCCCCGAGCCAAGGAGATAAGTAATTCTACAACATTTATAAGACATCTAAAGGCAGCCCTGTACAGTGGTACCTCGGGTTAAGTACTTAATTCGTTCCGGAGGTCCGTACTTAACCTGAAAATGTTTTTAACCTGAAGCACCACTTTAGCTAATGGGGCCTCCTGCTGCCGCTGCGCTGCCGGAGCACGATTTCTGTTCTCATCCTGAAGCAAAGTTCTTAACCTGAAGCACTATTTCTGGGTTAGCAGAGTCTGTAACCCAAGGTACCACTGTATAGGGAAGGTTTTTTTAAAAAAAATGTTTAATGTTTTATGATGTTTTTAAAGTACAGTCGTACCTTGGAAGTCTAATGGAATCCGTTCCGAAGTCCGTTCGACTTCCAAAATGTTTGGAAACCAAAGTGTGGCTTCTGATTGGCTGCAGGAAGCTCCTGTAGCCAATCAGAAGCCACGGAAGCCCCGTCGGACAGTCGGCTTCCAAAAATAGTTCACAAATTGGAACAGGCATTTCTGGGTTTGTGGCATTTGGGAGCCAAAACATTCGGGAACTAAGCTGTTCGAAAACCAAGGTAACAACTGTATTATGTTTTTATATATGATTGAAGCAGCTTTATTTTATAAATAATAAAGTTATAATCATCATTATTATTATGGAATAGGATGTCCCTATTTTCATAGGAGAAATGTTGGAGGGGCAGTAATACAGTACTTCTGAATATCAGGAGGGCAGAATATGCAGGTCCTGTTTTTGGGTTTCCCACAGGCATTTGGTTGCCCACTGTGAGAACAGGATGCTGGACTAGATGGGCCACTGGCCTCATCCAGCAGGTCATTCGTATGTTCCGACATTCGTATGTTCTTCCTTATATACATCTGCCTTGATGTGAGGCTTCCCATGGCTCAGGTGAGGTTATAGAGACACCTGTTAGATGCTGTAAAGAGCCTGTGCACCATCTTCATTGTGTCAACAAGACAATCAATGGCAAAACATGGACCCCCAAACACAGCCACCTGGTGCCCAATGCCTACCACCCCAACAGGCCACAAAGGTGCCACAAAGGTGACATAAGATGCCAAAGTGTGTTCTCCTTCATGGAGAGCACGTGTTGCGGTGGGGGCCGACAGGACACTCCAAAGTTGTGGGGCGGGCTAATTGATTGTTGGCCACTGATGCGATTGGGGCTTCCCTTGTTGGGAAGAAGTTAATTGTTGCCATTTGTTGATTGACAGCCAGAAATGCTAAAACTCCTTGCACAAGGCTAGGGCTTCCTCTTTTCGCCCGTGCATCGGATTGCCCGGACCCCGCTCCCTATATTTAGGGTTGTTCGCTTTGACCTTGCTATGCCTGTCATGGGGTCATCTGCTCTTGGGGCAGGGGCCCGGTAGGAATTTTGTCCATCTGGCTGATTGGCTGGGGCCATTTGGTTTTTGCCTACTGCGTAGCAAATCGTCACAACTTGTAAGGTTGCGGTTAGGCATTGGTTTATGGTTTGGTTGGTTGAGGGGCATGGATTGGCTGTGCCTGCCCCTCTAATGCTGCTGCTGCAAGGGATTCCGTTAAAGGAATCGGGGGCTAACTATTGCTTGTCCACCCTGTCAAGGGGGCTCGGGCCACTGCAAGAGCTCCTGGCTGCATTTGGGGAGGGCTGAGGGCAGGTTCCCTGCTCTGTCGCTACCCCCAAGTGTATTCCCCTTTTCTGACTTTCACAGGTGTGCGGAATTTATTATTATTAATTTGCTGGGGTGGGGGGCGGTAAGATGGCACCAGCCTTCTCTGCTTTAAGCTGCCTTATCCTGTGCCAGACCTTTGGACTGCCCAGCCTAATACTGTCGACTCTGACTGACAGCAGCTTGCCAAGACCTCAAGCAGAGGGGGGAAGCAGAACAAAGGTCAGCCCCTTAGCATCAAGCAGGAGGAGGAGGAGGAGGGAGATAAAAATATTAACAGGATATGACAATGGAAAAAACTCTCTCCCTCTCCCTCTCTGCCGGCTGCTGGGCTGTTATCCTATCCTGGGAGCCAAGGATGGAAAGGAGGCCATCTCTACCCCTCCAACGCCTGCTCCCTACCCCCCCCCCCCCAATGCTGCTGTGGCTGCTGCCGGAGGAAGCCTTGCCAGCGCTTGGCATCTGGGCTCTGCAGCTGTCAAGCCAGCCCCATGAGTAACCACAGCAGTTGGACGGAAACTAGCAGCAGATAAAGGCTGAACAGCAGTAAGAGGACGGACAGGATCACACACAACACCATAATCAACAGAAATGGGAAGGTGCCAAATAAGAATTTAAATGGCTCCATGTTCCAATGGGGCTTTGATGGGGGGGGGGGGTTGGCGGTGCAGGGAGGAGGAGAGGCTATTTTTAAACAGTTTTATGAAACAGCCAGACAAATAAATAAAACCAAACAAAGGCAGAGCCTTGCCTTGCTTTGCTCCTTAATTTTAAATAGAAAAGGTCCCCTCCGTTATTATTTCCTCCTGCACTCTCGTGGTTCTGCCTCTTAATAGATGTGGTTTAAGGCGGATGGTAAGGCCACGGAAACATTCTTTTATTTTCCTTTTGATCAGTCTCTGGGAGGGATGTGGGGGGTGGGTTGGGGGGGAGAAGCTCAGCTTGGCTTGTGTTTTTTTAATGTGAACATCCCCAATTTTCACTTCTCCAAAACAATGCGCAAAATGAAAAACAGCTATCCTCCAGAGCTTGCAGTTCTCCAAATTTCGCAGTGCTGATTTCCAAGCCAAAAATGTGCACTTATTAGTGGGGAAGTGTGTACGTAAAAATGCGTGTTTCTCCCCCCCCCCCTTGAAAAAAAACAGGAAAAAAGTGTTTTGGGAAATTGCTTGCAAAAATATTGCATTTAGCAAACTTGCTTACACAACTGCGTGAATTAGGATAAATGCAGACCGAAACTGGTGAACTTTCATGAAGTCTTTTTCTGAAGAAATCACAAATTGTAGTTGATGCAAAAGTGTTGGAAAATGGAACTTAAGGTTGGAAAACTGAGAAACTGAGAAAAACCATAATTGACAGATCCACCCATCTCTAGTCCCCAGTCTACACCTATATCAGAAGGAGGCAGTAGAATCCTGACCATTTCTGTGCTCAGTCACTATGATGACTTATCACCTTCCAAGCTGGTTCAAACATGCAGCAATTTCCTAATATTATAACAGGCAACTGCACCTCCTTACCCTGGCTTTCAACACCTGAGATGTACATTTTTAAGGAACCACCTTATTTTTGTAACTGTACGTTGTTTTAAACTGTTTCTAACATATTGTTTCAATCGCTGTACCTCAGCCTAGAACCTTAGCGTAAAGAGCAGATAATTAATGATGATGCTTATCTGTGCAGTGGCAAATGTTTGCCTGTCAATTTAAAAACTGGCAACCTTACATCATTGTTATCTTACCAGAATGCAATTCTTTTCCCCCTTGCTTGAGACTGTGACTTAAGAAACTCAAGCGGTCTTGATTTATTTATTTTTTAATGCTTTGTGCATCCACGTCTATTCCTGCCCCTTTCTAAAATTTATTTATTAGTGTGTGTTTTTCTTTTTGTAAATCTACAAAGAATAAAATCAAATCAGGATTAAGTGGTTTTCTCAGGACAGTGCGGGGTGTGTGTGTTCCATTGGCGGAAATGTGGGGGGGGGCACAAAAAATGGCGGATCCAGGAGGGTCGGTTGGGAGGGAGTGAGAAGTGTCACTATTTTCATCTGAGGAATGTTGGAGGGTGTGCATCTGGGTGGTCACTGTGAGAACAGGACATTTGTAATAGATGGACCACTGGCTCTTACGCATGTGGACCTATTTCCCTTGTCTCATGCTACTAAGGCATGCACCTGAATGCTCAAACAGGACTTGTGAAACAGCCCTTAGTCCTCACCAAGTCGACCACACTTGCTAAAGCTGAGGTTAGCATGACAATATTAGCCGTTGACCCTCCCCTTGCACTCACATCCAGTCTGATTTTTTTTAAGCTTATGAATTAGGGGAGCATATGTTCTTTAAAGCTGTCAATCAGGTTCAAAGGGCCGATTTGAAACAATCGCATTGCTGAACGCTCTGCTTATTTCCGTGAAAAGCAGCTTCCCAGTCCTTCCCCTCCACCTGGGCAGAATTCAGCCACACCTGGCACGGCCTTCAGAGAACAGCCTGGCTCCTATTGGAAAATAAATTGCATCGAGGCAACACATGCTAGCGATAGCCATTGGATAACGATGCAGCGTTTATTGGCCAGGCTCTCGCTGCTGCCCTTTGAAGTTCCCCCCGCCTGATTATTTAAACATTGGGAAAGTTGGATAAGGGCAACCCTTTCGAGAAAATTTGAATTTTAATCGTTTCAAGTAATTGCGGCAAAATAATGGACGTATAATGAGGAAATGTGTGCAGTCCGTGGCATGTGGGGGCAGCTGGGGAATGTGTTTGTGGCTGGTCTGGTCATGCCTCCTGGAAGGGTGTTAAGGAAAGGACCACTTAGGTCATTGGATAGCCCTGCTCATTACTCCACAGGAAATGGGAATCAGATGGGCCTGTGCGGCAAGTTCATGGCAGTTCAAAGCAGTTTGTTGCATCTAAGAGGAGGGGAGGGGGAAGGAATAACCCAGAATATGGTGAGGGCGAAGAGAAATGTACAACTCTCCTATTAAAGTGGGTGTGAGCAACTTGACACTTGTGCATGTGCGTGTGTGCGGTGGGGAGAGAAGTAAAGCCCCGGGGCAATAGACACCTCTTTATTCTTCTCCGCACCCCATGCAAGTTATTGAACTGCATTGCATGCAGACTTCAGAGGACTTCCTCATTTTGCATATCTCCACCCACTTGCAGTTGAGAGATCTGCTCCATACCATTGAAATGGCAGCATGGGGGGAGAAGCAGGGCTTATTTCTCAAAGAGGGAGGGCAGAAATGGAGGTGTGGGGGGGAATGTTTGTATTGCGGTCACATGCAGCAATCTGGATGATGAGCTAAGGAGAAAAAGGTGGACAGGATATAACTATAATTTGTTTGCTCACAATTTATTTATTTTTATAAAAAAGCTGCAACTCCCATGATCGTACCAGGAAAATGAAGTTTTGCACATGTTCAGAGCCTGTTTTCTTTCTTTCCTGCCAGAGGTTACTGCTCTCATTCACAAGCAATTATCAGAAATCCTGGAATGAAGAAAACCAAAAGAGGCTTGGACAAAGGGGTCAGCCTCTTTTCTTTGGCCTTTGCCCCACCCCTGGCTGGCCATCCATTGTCCTCCCTGACCAAGGGTGGGTCAAAGGTCGGCCCAAGCAGGTGGGAGGCACCCGCCCAGGTGAGCCCTCGCTCGGTGCCACAAACCCTGCCCACCTTTGGGGAAGGGAGAGCGAAAATTGTCAGAGATTGCTGCTTTTCTCCTCCCATCTTGCAGAGAGGCGGCGGCGGAGGAGTGATAGTTTGAGCCCAAGAAAAACTCAAATGGATCTAGATCTGGACCAGAATCAAAACAGACTGGAAGTATTTGAGCAGAAGGATTTTCATCATACACTGCCTTTTAGAAATACTCACTGCATCACTATTGTATTGTATTAATGGATCAGGCAACTGATGATGAGAAAGACCTCTGTCCAAGAACCCAAAGAGCTGCCACCCAGGGCTGGCCAAATACATTTTTCTGCCTGAGGCAAAGGACAAGATGGCAGCCGCTCCCCTTGCATGTTCTGAAGCTGACTGCTGCATTTTGATACTGGAAATGGAAAAGCATCCTTCCTCACACTTGAGGGCTATTGGATGTGAAACACAAGAGCAGTCAAGTACAACATTCCTAGAGTGAACATGTTTACACATGGGGAGGAATGTTTGTCCAGCCAGCAGGCAACCTTCCTGTTTCCTTCTAGGCTGGGACAGACTTCCTCTGCATGTGACTAGAGGTGGGCTTTGCCTCACCTGTGCAGGTAACAACAAAAGCACAGGGCAGGTCAGCCATCTCTCTCTCTCTCTCTCTCTCTCTCTCTCTCTGACTACATGCATCAAAGAAGCAACATCTGCTTAGCCAAAGATGCCCTCTTGGCTCCAGCCAAGTGAGGACAAAGGGACTGTCTTCTTATGGAATAGTTTCCAAGTGTATGTAACTTTTCTAAGCTAAGTCTGCCTTCTGGGGTCCTATCGTGAACAGAATGATGTGTGAGTAAACCTTTTTATAGAAGACTGTGTCGTGTCTTATCTTTTATGAGAGACTAAGGGGAAAATACCAGAACAGATATTATAGAGGCTTTAGCGAGCCTGAGCAAACGCATCCGCTGCAAGTTTAAAAGGGGGGAAATGTTACTCTGCTAAATTGTGGAACTTGTTAACACAAGTTGGAAAAGGATATAATCAGACAATATATCCTCTCCGGCATCCCTGAACATTCCCACAAGGGCCTCCTGCTGGTTTACAGGGTTCAGGAAAGGCTGTGGTTCACCAAGGTCTGTCCTCCAACCAACATCTCACTGCTACTCCTTGCCTACCAACCACCCAGCATTTGTTACCTGAAGCGGCTGCCTCACTCTGCCTAACGGTAGAGCTGGTTTTGTTTCTGGCAGTCAGACTAAGGTAGGTGGAACTGGGCTAGATGAATAAGTAACCTGACCTTGTTTGACAACTTCCTGTGCACCTTGGTTTGCGTGACAGGAAGCCCACTAAAACGAGCGCTTGGAGTTTGGTAGCGTAAAAAAACAAGGAAGCAGCAACACACACAATTTCTAGACATAATGTTGCAAATAAATGCACACAAATGCCCAAGCAAGGGATGGTGGATATAGAGGAGGAGGGGAGAGGGACTCAGAGAGGAAAATCCTTCAATGAAATGTGGATGAAAGCCAGCAGAGGACAAAAATACCCCGGTGGATTAAAGCCTCTCTAGCCACACTTAGATGGAAAGATTATGTGAAATTCCTGAATAATGTGGAATAAAAGGGACCCAAAGATCATTAATGATAATCAGAGATTAACATACACCAAATGCAAGACGGCTGAAGCGGTGTTATCTGCTATCAATTGAACTTATTTTAGCAGCAAAATAAGACAGATTTGCAGCATAATAATGACGATAATACAGATAAATAAGATAACTCTTAAATCTTTAAAGCAATATTGTAAAGTATTTGTAAGACCTTAGTAACATATCTGCAAAGGAATGCCTCTGTGCTGTTATGGATTGAATGTCCCAGATGTAAGAGGAATATAAGGAGGGGGGAGAGATTCGGCATCAGTTATCGTGGTCTTAAAGCATCTTTGTTTCCCTTCATTTTACCTCTTAAGGAGACGTCGGGCACTTCCTAGGAAAAGAGGGGGGTCAATTGCACCCCTTTCTGTGGCTGTCTTGCTGCTTTCTCCTCCGAAAATGGCCAGATCATGGCATACCAACAGATGGACTGGGGGCCAAAGTGTACACATCTGCACAAACAAAAAAATAGAGGGAGCTAAACTCTTCAGAAAACAACAGAACCTTGGTGTGAAATCGCAAAGGATTTGTTGCTTGCAGACTCACAATATAGGTTGCCTCAAACTACGGATTTAACCATGAGCGTAGCCATGATTTTTGTTGGGGTGTGTGTGTTTCAGAACCAACGTGATTGGTCAGTTAGTTAAGTATTTCTATTGTCTTACTTGATCGGACGGGGGGGGGGGCAACTGTCCCCCTGCTCCCCCTTGGCTACGCCCATGGATTTAACAGGCGTGTGCAAATGGAGAGGCAGTGTGGTGTAGTGGTTGGACTGAGAGCTGAGAGATTGGAGCTCTAGTCTACACTGAGTTATGAAGCTCACATGGGTGACCTTGGCTGGTCACTGTCTCTCAGCCTAGCCTACCTCATAGGGTTGTTGAGAGGGAAAAATATGGAGAGAGGGAGAATCATGTATGACACCTTGAGTGGAATGGCGGAATATGGTGCTACTCTCAGTTAAAGGCCCCAGTGTGCAGCTATAAATCATAGAATCTTAGCATTGCAGAGTTGGAAGGGACCTGGGGATCATCTAGTCCACCCCCCTGCAATGCAGGAATATGCAGTTGTCCCGTATGGAGATCGAACCTGCAACCTTGGCATTATCAGCACCATGCTCTACCCAACTGAGCTACCCCAGTCCATTGCAGTAAAGGCAAACACGAGTCAACAAATGGTGTGCAGAATGAGCAATTGGGATCCGAGGCATGCATGCTCATTTATTACCTTACATGACAGGGATCAATCCCTGATGTGTGAAAGTTGTGCATAGAAGTAATGAAAAGGGCTCCAAAGGGAATAAAAACAAGAACATCTGCACAAATGGGAGGGGTGTGCTGATTATGCCCCTTTGCTAGGATAGCATTTGGGATAGGGTTGGACATACAAACAACTGCTAGATGCCCACTCCAAAATTGGTCAATGGTCCGCCACTGGAGCACGGTCTACCTTCTACTCGTCCCTGAGAGCAAAAGTGATGCTAGAAATCCCTAGACAACCTTTTTCAGTCGTGGGCCGGTCCACCATCCCTCAGACCATGTGGTTGGCCGGACTATATTTTGGAACGAATTCCTATGCCCCACAAATAACCCAGAGAAGCATTTTAAATAAAAGCATACACTCTACTCATGTAAAAACACACTGATTCCTGGACCGTCCGAGGGCTGGATTGAGAAGGCGATTGGGCTGCATCCGGCCCCCGGGCCTTAGGTTGCCTTCCCCTGCCCTAGACGTTCCTGTAGCTACTGGAAGAGCCCTGGGCCCTCCCAGTATGGTCCCACTGCTCATTCACTCATGCAAAATCCCATCTCCTGGACAGCTGTATCCAGGAGTTCTGGCTACAGTTACAGCCCCACAATCCCATGACAAAGGAAGATTTAGATCCCGATGAGCTGGAAAATATCTAGTCTCACACACACACACACACACACACACACACACCAACATCCTAGCAAAACAGATGTGGAAGAGATCCGTTGATTACTAGAAAACAGTCTTCCAAGGAAATTAGAAACCGGAGCGGGTTAAATTTTTTCCTCCCTTGGCATCTGTGTACAGGCTGGAAGAAGCTGCATATGTTTTAAGAAATAAATGTGTTAAGCCTTGAAATCCAGCCACCCAAAGATTGCAGTTAAACTTTGAGCAGTTCAATGAGCCCCCTTGGAAGGAGGGAAAAGGAGAAGAAGCTGGTGTTGATTTCAGCCTAGTATTCGGAAATTGCACAGGTGCGAATTCTTAGCGCAGTCTCAGGAAATGAAAGGAGAGGGACAACGACGGCAAATCTTGATGACTGGGCCATTTACTTGGACAATTTGCACGATGGAATTTGCACGGACTCAATAGGATCCATATGGAAGCGGCGGCAAAAAAACAGTCCGTGGCTTTGATAAGGAGTCTTACGGAGAGGAAAGGAAATACCAGATGGCTTAATCTTCAGATGCACTGAGCAACAGGAATTCTTAGTGTAACGGAGTTCTTGGTAATCAGTGGCTCAGAGTATCAGCCCACTAAAAAGGGCACCCTTCTTTTCCCTGGATACTTTAAAAAAGGAGGAGGACGGGGAGGTTTCAACAAGGCTAAAGAGATATGCCTGTTTCTGGTCTCCATGGCAGGATCCAAGAGAGGTAGGAAGGAAGGGCAATAGAGTGACCAGGTGCAAAGGGAAGATGGCACAGGAGAGAGACGCAATTTCCATTCACATTTAAAGGCTAACCTACCCAAGTCACATTTTGTGAAACAGAATGTGAACGAAAACACAGGCACAGTTCAAAACGTGCACTTCTCTAAATTTTGCAATGCAAAATTCTCCAGCCGAGTAAGTGGTGTGCAAAAATGCATACACTAGGGCAAAGTGTGCATAACAATTCACATCGTAGTGAAAAATGACGTAGAAAATATTTGGGGAAATCGCTTTGCAAATGTCTGCATTGCAAAAATACATTCAGAGACATTTGCACCAAAATATGGATGGATTTTTACTGGGGCCTGCTTCAAGTGGGCTGTCAGAAAGGTGGCATATATATGCAATAAAGGGAAAGATAACTAGATTAGATAGATGAAGATGAAGATGAAGATGAAGATGATGATGATGATGATGATGATGATAGACAGACAGATAGACAGATAGACAGATAGATGATAGATGATAGATGATAGATGATAGATGATAGATAGATTAGATAGATAGATAGATAGATAGATAGATAGATAGATAGATGATAGAGATAGATAGATAGATAGATAGATAGATAGATAGATAGATAGATGATAGATAGATAGATAGATAGATAGATAGATAGATAGATATAGATGATAGATAGATAGATAGATGATAGATAGATAGATAGATAGATAGATAGATAGATAGATAGATAGATGATAGATAGATGATAGATAGATAGATAGATAGATAGATAGATAGATAGATAGATAGATAGATATAGACACTTCCTGCTCTGAACAATATGCAAACCAAAATTATTATTATTATTTATTCATTAAATTTGGATACTACGCTTCATCTGAAGATCACAGGGTGGTACACAAGCATACAAAATGAGAACCCAAACCACGTAACAAAAACAAACCAATACAACCCCCCCCCGACATGAACACAGAATCTATCTTTCAAAATCTGCATTCCTCCAAATTTGATAAGCAGTTCTTTTTTTTCTTTTTTTAAAGGCGCAAACATTCATAACTTAGAGGACAGTGTGCATAAAGTCCATATATTTATAAAAATACAAGCATGCATTGTATTAGGGAACATTACTTGTAAAAATGTGTATATTAAAGCAGAGTTGCATACAAAAAAATATGTGCGTATATTCGGAGAAAAGCGCAGTAAAATGCTGGTTCATTTTTGTGCTGTTTCTTTAAAACGACGACAACCCAACAATAACTAATCGATGCAGAAATGTGGTGAGCTAAGATGGGAAATGGGAGAAACCAAAATTGACAGCAAATCCTGTCTTTCTGTGCGCTAAGTTACTCTTGAAAAGCTTCAAGTGCAAACAGAATTGTAGAATCACAGAATTGCAGAGTTGGAAGGGACCCTGAAAGTCATCTATTCCAACCCCCTGCAATGCAGGAATCTTAGCTGAAGCATCCATGACAGATGGCTATCCAATATCTGCTTAAAACCCCCCCAAGGAAGGGGAGTCCACAACCTCCCGAGAGAGACTGTTCCACTGCCAAACAGAAATGGACTACAGTTAAATTCACTACTGTTGATGTCAACCTTACAGAGAGTTGGGGGGGTGGGGGGCTTCAGTGGTGAAACCATTTAAATTACTGCCTGGGTTCAATATTCCCTGAATGCCTTGTAAGCCACATACTAAATAATTTTCTCAGTAGGTAGCTGGAAGAACATCCTTGGTGAGTTATGGTAGATCTTTTCTCTAAGCCCAGATCTGCTGGGCATGCATGTAGACACATGAAGGAGCTATGATCCCCTCTCACTCATGTCAGACAACATGGAATTGACCCCAGAACTAGATGTGAACCTAGATGCGAGCAGGTTTTGGTTTTTTTTATCCTCCTCCCCACATCCACAAATATAAATTTCCCCAAAGCCTATGGGAAATAACACTGGACAACTTTGGCAGCCATTATGTGGTTTGACGGAAAGCAGAGATGCCCCGAGCTGTGAAGGCTGGAACCGGGACAGATCCTCCCAGTAAGTTCAGCTCTGCTCTTCCAACGGAGGTTTGCTTCTAATTGGATGTGACACGTCAGCCTCCACGTCAGCGGATGTAGAGTTCACACAACAGAGGGCCCCCCTACCTCGCTCTCCTACACAGCACACACAAAACCACCAAATTATCCTAAGTGTTTTTTTGAACTCCATAGGGCTGTGTGGATGGGATTTGTTTGGGGTACTTTGTCTTGGGCCAGACACACCGTTGCAAATAACTTTTTGGATGGTTTCAGTTCGCTCTGCTTCCAGGGGAAAGAATTCGAGAAACTGGCCTGAAGCAAGCAAAGGAGAGCATCATGCGCAGCACATATGGATGTGCATGCAGGTGTGGATTTGGATCTGCACTGTGAGATGCTTAATTGGCTTCCATTTGATTTGATGGAGGAGGTATGTGATGGACCTTGATAGGGATGTGTCTCTCTCCTATCCAGGAACATGAGCTACATGCAGTGTAACACCTTGAACTAATGCAAAGGGAAAAACCATAGCTCAGTAGCAGAACAGCTGCCTTGCATGTAGAAGGTCTCCTGCCGTCTCATGCATCCATTTCCTTCCTCCCTCTCTTGTTTTCCTGTATGTATTCTAGACTGTACGCCTTTCCAGACAGGAACCGCACAAACACACATTAATTGCAGCTTCAGGTGGTTGTGGAGAAATAACCTTTTGAAATGTGTTTCATTTTATGTGCTTATTATACATATATATGCAATGTATATGAGATCACCTTACATGTGTATTGAAGACTTAATTTTAAAACACAGAGTATCCATTCGTGGCCGGCTGTTGGTTGTTACTTAGGTCTGGTGTGGGGAAAGCAAAGTTCTTTTTATACTGAGCTAGAGGACTGTAAAATTACGCTTCTGATTGGCTTGTTGGATAGAAATTATTGGCCACTCGTTGAACAACGGGGCAGTTGCTCAAATCTGATTGGTTGGAGGGTTGGCTGACACACGGGCAGCGGGGATTCTACTACTGTTCAATGAGAGATCGTGACTGACTTGGAAGGAGGAGAAAGACTGGCAAGAGGGAAAGCCCGGTGATATAGTTTGCAGCTAAGGAGCTGGATCACTGGCTCAAGATGAAGATTGTTGGAGAGGTCATCTAAGGATGGTGAGGAAGAGTTTAGCAAGGTGTTTCTGGAGCTGACCAGAGAGAGAACTGCCTGAACCCTTGGCTCATAGGACAATCAAGAGAAGTTCTCAGTACCTGGTAGAGGTCAGAACTGACTTGACTGGCAAAGGACAAAGGGTAATTGGCATATAAGTTAAATATGGTTAGGGACGGAACTTTTCAAATAATCCTTATGTATTTGGATGCAACTGGCAATTAAAAGCAAGCACAAGCCTCAGAGAAACACCAGCCAGTTTAAGTAAAGTGTTTACCTTATTTTACCTTTATTGTTAATAATCAATACTTAACATTTTGATGATTTTATTTTCTGACAAAATGTGTCTGGCTGGTTCTGCACCACGTCTAAAGTTCCACAGCTTCTGGGTTATGGTTAAATGTGTTGGTAAGCAGTATAATGCAGATATTTGGCGGCTGCAGTTGGAAAGGTAATCAACAGCGATGATAAAAACTAGTGACACATGGGTTGAAAGTTTGAATGTTTTGTTTAAAAACCTAAACTTTCCCTGCCTGTAGGAAAACAGTGCACAAGAATAAGCTGAATGTTTCCCACTGACATGCTCCTTTTTATAGGCACACGCACAAACACACCATGCCAGCTTGGAGTGGTACAACTGAGGAAAAGCATAGTCTGCTGAATCCATCTTATTTACCTATAACATTTCTACTCCACCTTTCAGCCATGGAGCTCATTTTATCCTCACAACATCCCTGAGAAGGAGCCACTGGCCCAAGGTCACACAGCATGGTGACTGGAGCGCTGGACTTCCAGGTTCTAGTCCAGCACTCTAACCCTTACACTATACCACCTTTTGCACTATACTGCTTTGCAAGGAATGCCTATCTTTTTCTTTGTGTGTGGATGCAGAATGCATACAAATAGCATCACGGGGGAAAAGAGAGCTGTACTAAACGTTAGTATTTAGGAGACATTTTCCCACCCCTCCTTGAGCTCCAGGTGGCTCACAAACAATTAGACCATTTAAAAACAACAAGATATTCCTTGTCGCCCTGGAAAGAAATCCGCTAAAGACATGGCCGAACCGTACAGTCTTCATTTAGCCCAGAGCTTATAGTTTGTTCTGCTTAATTACAGGATATTTAGTTCCCTCATATAATTTATTAGCAAGGCAGGCAATGATAAATTCAAGCTAGCTTTTTCATATATATCTATTTGGGTTTCGGCACTAACTGTCTCCAGATTGTCAGGCATTATCTATGGAAGTGGAGAGCAGCAATTTATAGCTATTTATTTGTAAGTTGTAACCATTGTAAATAAACGAGTGAGTGAAGGCAGAATCGCAGGGGAGAAAATAGCTTGGGGAAAGCCAAGGGAATTTGGGATGGATTATATTGAAGATGGGAAGCAGGTGGGCTTTGATTTAGATAAGCAAGGATGGAGGATGCAAACACAGTGAATTTCCATCTTGTCTCACTGTTCCCAAGCCTTAAAGGGGCCTCCTTAGGGAAGCACTGAGAATTGCCTTCCCAGAATCTTCCACCCACCATCTTGGGGTTGTTTGTCTTTTACACACATCATGATTGGCCACTGCCTGTTCTATAGGTTGCCATGCATGGGGAAAAAAACTCTACTCCTGCGGTTTCAGAGTTACTGCATGCCTGGGCACTGGGTGGCTGCTTATGCATGCCCAAAGAGTGACCTGTTAAGTAAAATTGTTTAATTGACACTGAAATGGACAATGCCTGTGTGTATTGCTGGAAGGGTTTAACTGGGGAATTCCACCGAAGCTAAAGAAGAGCAAGAACTGCTCTCTAAGCACCTAGATGGGTTGGTACTTACTGTATTTTTTGCTCTATAAGACTCACTCCCCCCCCCCTAAAAAGTAAGGGGAAATGTGTGCGCGTCTTATGGAGCGAATGCAGGCTGCGCAGCTATCCCAGAAGCCAGAACAGCAAGGGGGATTGCTCCTTTCACTGTGCAGCGATCCCTCCTGCTGTTCTGGCTTCTGAGATTCAGAATTATTTTTTTTCTTGTTTTCCTCCTCCAAAACTAGGTGCGTCTTGTGGTCTGGTGCGTCTTATAGAGCGAAAAATACGGTAACTATTATTGTTCTCTGCTAGCTAGCATGTGAGTGTTTAACCTTAGATCACATGAGAGGTATTGAATGGCAAATCGCCATCTTGGGCAATTGGTCTTTGGTCTTTTGTTCCCAGGCTCCATGGGAAAAGGATGTGATAAAGATGCCTCTCCAGGAAGCATTTCTCCTAGCCTTGGGGCTGGACTGCAGGCTAATGGGGGGGGGAGAGAGATGTGTCTGTCAGCTCTGTATTTCAAAGAGAAGACTATCCCCTGAAAAGTAGGACAGTAACGGTTGAAGGCAGTAATAGTTGCTTCCAAATACCAGTTGCTGGAAGCTGCAGAAGGGGAGAGAGCTTCTGTGCTTGTAGGATTCCTACAGGCACTGGTTTGGCCCTTGTGAATCACAGAATAATAGAATTGGAAGGGGCCCTAAGGATTACCTAGTCCAACCCCCTGCAATGCAGGTATATGTAGCAGTCCCATATGGGAATCAAACCTGCAACTTTGGTGTTATCCGCACCACACTCTAATTAACTGAGCTATCCAGTTAGTTATAACATTCTTAACATCTGTGAGTTCTTTGTTAGCCAACTGAACTTTGCATCTTGTCTTGCCTGGTAAGTCAAATGCTAGATCAAAGCAGCATATGCGTATTTGTTCTTCCATCCATCCATCCATCCATCCATCCATCCATCCATCCTTCCTTCCTTCGCCTAACAGAACAGGATGCTGGAGTAGATGGGTCGTTGTCCTGCTGCAGCAGCCTCTTCTATGGAACTTCTATCCACAGGAGACATTGATGGTCACTGAAATATACTTGGGGGCCTGTAGTGATTTCATGCTCTTTATTGCAGCTTGTAAAACAGTGAGTGAATTGCCCCCCCCAAACCTCAGGCTTTTATACACAATGGATGCTCAGGTTGCGAACGTGTCTGTTCACACGGGTTGCGATTCAGTGCTTCTGCGCATGCGTAAAAGTGCAATTTACCGGTAGTGCTTCTGTGCATGCGTGACTGCCAAAACCCGGAAGGAACCTGTTCCGGTACTTCTGGGTTTCGGGAGTCTGCAACCTGAAAAAACGCACACTGAAGCGGACACAACATGAGGTATGACTGTACATTATTTACACAACGAGTTCAGTCTGACTGGCTGATTCTGCTTCCCTCCTGGAGCCTGATTGGTCTTTTCCTGCAGGCCAATCAGTTGTTGCATTCTACAATCCTACCAGCCTAATAGGCTGATTAACTTCCTCCTGGAGCCTGATTGGTCTTTTCCTGCAAGCCAATCAGTTGCTGTGGCACTCAGGTCCTCCTTTTGGGCTTCTCATGTTCATCTGGTCAGCCACTATGAGAACAGAATGCTGGACTAGATGGGCTACTGACCTAATCCAACAGGCTCTTCTTATGTTTCTAAGGCACACAGCCACCCCAGCTGGGCAGGTTTTTCATCATGCAATGGTTTAAGGACTTCTAGTGGATGAAACAATGGAAAGAAGGAGTAGCCCAGGCCAAGAGCACGGGGAAAGAGTTTCCAAGTTTCAAATCCTGAGGCTAAGATCTGGTCTAGACAAACAGCTCATTGTGTGGTAAGCTGGAATCTGCCACTTCAGACCACAGGTTGGGGGAACTGCATTTCTTGAATGTTTCTCCCACATAAAAAGAAAATAAATTTGCTGCGTAGAAAACCAGGACGTCGGGGAGAAAGCTTCCTTAGAACCATCCTCCCTGGTATCTAGCTTTCGCTTCACAGTGCAGTTTTTATAAAGGGGAGCACCGATTACATAATTCCCCATGGCTGCTTCCAGCCAGGTGTTTATGGTGGGATTGGTGCCCCTAAAGCTTGGAGACTGCAGACCCACACATCATCATTGGCATCAAAATGCCAGCCCATATTCCCTCCCACCACCAAGAAAAAAAATCTGGAAAGCAAAGAAACGATCACCCCACAGTAAATTATCCATTTGCAGTATTAAGCCCCTGTCTGAAAGCATCCATAGCTCAAGAATAGGCTCACCACATTATGAGCTATGACCTTGCAGCAACCTAAAAGCTACTGGTCACCAGATCAGCCCAAGCACTGGTTTAAGAAATGAGCCATGAATGGAAGCACTGGGTGCAACAGCCTTATCAAACAATGTCTGCTTGGTTTCCCGTGTGTGTGTTCTTGTCTTGTCATTTAAGTTTTACAGCGCCCTTGATCTCTGCTTGTGGGTACCACCATGGCCTACCCCTGTGCAGTAAAGTTGGCTGTCTCACAAGATCACTCCATCCTCAGCCACATGAAAGGCAAGGCAGAGGCTTCCAGGCTCCTGGAGCCAGCTGGAACGCCCGGATGGGGCTGCTGAGTTCAGCATCACGTAGACATACTTTTGTGCAATCCGTTTACACAAAGGGCTTCTTCTTTGGCACGGCAGATGAAGTCAGCACTTTCGGGGGGGGGGGAGGGCAGCGATCTGCTTACTTCTGAAAACAAGATGCACTCTGTCTGTTTACTGTTCAGGGTCTTCTAAGTATCAGCAGGAGGCTTCTTTTCAGCGACCAAATGCGAACTTTCTATAGCAGCCCCCTATTTCGGTTGAAAGTAAGTCCCACGCTGAACTGAATTAAACTTAGGCTCCATCTGCACTATATATTGAACACAGTCATTGAGCAATCCTGGCTTCCCCCAGTGAATCCTGGGAACTGCAGTTTGCTAAGGGTGCTGAGAGACCCCTATTCCTTTCACAGAGCTAAAGTTTCCAGAGTGGTTTAACAATCACTCCCTCTTCTCAGGAGGGTCCTGAGTCTCCTAGCAACTCTCAGCCCCCTTAACAAACCACTGTTCCCATGATTCTTTGGGGGAAGTGTTATGTACTGAAGTTCTCACCCTGGGCCAGCAGGGGGATACTGTAGATAGTTTTCACTCAGGTCCACATATGCAAATAAGGGATTGAAAGTGATGTTCAGTGATTGGATAGTTACAGAAAGTTGTTACTGTTGCTTTGTAGCTCTATATAATAAGGTTGGCTGAACCCTTCAGCCCAGTTCTGTTCTGGCCTGTGAATAAACAAGAGCTGTCTGAAGAATCGCTGTGTTGTCTGATATGTTCACCCACAACTTAAGAGGAAGCCCTGACTGTTCAGAATGGCATGACCTTGCTTTATGTGCATTGTGCAGATGTTCTTACAGAGCAGATATGCCTGTTCCGCACCAAATGGTCAAAGAATAATAGAATTGTAGAGCTGGAAGGGACCAATTCAGGAATCTTTTGCCCAACGTGAGGCTTGAACCCACGGCCCTGAGATTAAGAGTCTCATGCTCTACCGACTGAGCTATCTTGAATGTGCTGGAGAAAGCGAGTCTCTTGCCAGAAACTTCCAGTCTGCTTTTGCTACTCTGTGTGAAATGGAAGTAGAGGTGCCAGCCTACCCTTCTCCTCATGCGACAAAATATGTTGGGCTGCCCTCAATTGCAAGACCAAATTATCTCCTCCTTGATACACAGAAAAAGCATCACACAATTATCTAAAGACTCTTTTTTGGGAAGGCTGAGTTGTTGGTTTATTTCTTTCAACGTAATTCCCCGCCGCAAAAAATACCTTTACATACAGTTGCACACGCCCTCAGTCCTGTGCGTGTGGGCAGAGGAACCTAGAATTAGTTCTCCATTATTATTTTGTTTAGATCAGTTTGGTTTTTTTATTGCATTATGAAAAGACTTAAACATATTTTATTACAAAAAAAGAAGAACCTAGAATGAGTAAATGCTTTACTACTCATTTGGCCTGGGGAGAAAACCTGCCCTGGTTCATACATAAACTACGCAGCAAGCTCGTTTCTTCTACAGCGGTAAAGAACTATGCTTTTAGATGAAGGCAGGCTTATTTTATACCACTTAATTAAAAACAACAATATGAGTAATGCTCACATACAGATGTGCCACAGTTCAAACTGCTGGTGAAAAGCATTTTAAAAAAACCAACCCTGTGAAAAATCCCACAAAAGTTCCACTAGATGGAGGATCACTTTGAAATATCTCTTTTATATTCTCCCTCTTTAAAGCAGAGGTAAGGAATCTCTGCCCCGCCAAATGTTGCTGGACTACAACTCCCATCATGCCATGCAAGCTGGGGCTGATGTAAGTGGGGACTCCAGCTACATCTCAAGAGCCGCAGACTCCCCACCACTGCTTCAAATAAATATTTAACTTTATAACTTTATACAATAAAGATATTATTATTATTATTATTATTATTATTATTATTATTATTACTACCATATTTTGAACTTAAAACGATTACCAAAGTCCAATGGATGCAGGGTGTTTGTTTAAATGAAACTCTGGTCCCCTCTACCAAACAAATCACAGAATATGGCTTAGGGATGGTGATTCTGTTCATTTTGCCTTCTCTTCATTTTCCATTTTTCAAAGTTCAATGTTCCACATTTCTAAATCGGCTTGCTATTATTGTTATTTTTAAGTCCTTGTGAAAGTTCACCAGCATTTACTCGAACATTCACAATTTTGCACGTACTTTTGCCTAAAAGACACACTTTTGCAAAGCAATTTGTCTTCATATAAGTGCAGTTTTCTGTGTAGTTTTTGCCAGTATATGCATTCTGATGCACACCTCGTTTGCCCTGAAATGTCCTCCCTCAAACACACTAGATAAAAACCCCCAAAATGAAACAAAGAAAAAACCAAGCTCTAGTTCAAACCTCACGTTTCCCACCACCCATTAGCTTTTAAAACATACAGTGTTCAAAATACATACATTAAACTGAGCTAAGTGCAAATGAGGGAGGGCTCAGTTAGTTCCTTTCCCTTTGCTTGGTTGGAGATTATGATCCTGACTCATGGACTTGGAGAAAGAGGAAAAACAGGACCAAGTTGAACTGTTGTGGTCAAACTGTGACATCTGGCAGGCCTAATTATCCTCCAGGTGTTTTGGTCACAGTTAATTAAGTCCTAGACTGGTGAGTATATCCACACTAACAGACCTTGCCATGGAGGGTCATTTGCAAATTACATTCACAGCCCTTTTGTGCTGGATACTTAGGAGATTGAGGAGGGGGATGGAGAAAGATGAGGACTGGGCTTTGCAAATTTGCAAGCACCGGAAAAGGAGAGAAAGATGCAAAATGTTTACAAACACAGGGATGGTGAGAAAGCCATTTCTGACTATAGGGAGGAGAATGGGGTTGCGGTCTAGCCCCTCCTCCCAAGCGCGGGGGCTAACCTTGGCCCCCGCGAGAGTTGGGGGAATCCCTGGGCGTGCTCGGGACCCCCGCCTGCCTATCGGCGGGCCGGGGGGAGGCGTGGCTTAGGGTATTTTAAGCCGGGCACGCCCAGGGTCCGCCCTCTTCACTCCCGACCAGCTGAGAGAAAGATGCAAAATGTTTACAAACACAGGGATGGTGAGAAACAGTTTTTGTTACATGCCTTAGGGGTTGGTTCACAGATTGCCTGTGAGAACAGCCTCAGGTCAAACACCATCAAGTCAGCAGAGTTTTCCTATTGCTCCCCATTACCTGGGCTAACAGCAATGTGCGGTGTTTCCTGGTACAAGGAAAAAATATAGAAATGAGAATTCCTGGAAGCCAAGATTCAAATTTGGGGAAGGTACTCTTTGGTGAGAAAACTCCAGCAGAGATTTAAAATCATGAAATATGCAGCAAATTAAAGCATAGAAATATAGGCTATTAGATGTTTAAAGTGAGTTCCAAAATGTTCCCTTTAAAAGTTTCTTCCCAAAGCTTCCCACTCTCCCCAGCATAGCAAAACGTCTGGCAAGTTAAAAAAAAAATGGTTTACTTACAAACTCTCCAAAGGTCAGATGCATGTGCTTCAGAAAGTTGCACAGGCCGTAAAACTTGGCTTAGTTACAAAATGGTGAAAGTTCTTAGATTATTGGTATAGGAACTCGAGAGGTTCAAAAGAGTCGTGTGGTCTGAGTGCAGCAACCAGCTCAAACATCTTCACATCATTGCATTCACATGTGGAGGGAGGGGGGAGAGAGCAAAGACTAGTTCCTCCCAAGGTGAGGGGAAGTGGAAATAGCTAAGCCTAGAAGGACAGCTTACTCTATGGTATTAACCCCTTCAGGTGTTAATCAGACTTAAGCATGTTGCTTACATGAGGCTGATTATCTCACAGCGTCCCCCTTCCCTCCTCTAAGCGGCACCAGTGTGGAGTATACTTCAGCCCTGTAGTGGCAGAGGACACAAATAAGTGATTAAACTCTTCCCAGGAAAAAACTCCACAGTATAGCTATGTTAGACTGCTCCTTTGGGATAGCTTCTCCAGGTGATTGCAATACAAAGTTCCAAATATTGGGAGTTCTTCTCTAGACTGAAGTAAAACACTGAAATATTTTCTCTCTTCCCCAGCCCTTCTTCCACTATACGTGCAACAACTGTGTACAGTGGTACCTCGGGTTACAGATGCTTCAGGTTACAGACTCTGCAAACCCAGAAATAGTACCTTGGGTTAAGAACTTTGCTTCAGGATGAGAACAGAAATTGCGTGGTGGCGGTGCGGCGGCAGCAGGAGGCCCCATTAGCTAAAGATTTCCATCTCAGGTTCAGAATGGTTTCAGGTTAAGAATGGACCTCCAGAACGAATTAAGTTCTTAACCAGAGGTACCACTGTACGATTATGGTTGCCTCACATGAAAAAGGATATCGTGGAGCTGGAAAAAAGTTCAGAAAAGGGCAACCGAAATGATCCTGGAGTGGAGCAATACATCTATGAAGAAGTTGCCATGTTTGGAACTTTTTAGTAAGATGTGACTTGATAGAAGTTTGTAAAATTAGGTATGACATGGAGAAGGTGGACAGAGAGAAGTTTTCCCCCCTCTTTCATAGCACTAGAACTTGCGGTCATCTAATGAAGTTGAATGTTGGAAGATTCACAACATATCGATGGAAATATTTCTTCACACAGCATGTAGCTGAACTATGAAACTTGCTCCCACAGGAGACAGTAATGGCCACTAACCTATATGGGTTTAAATAAGAATTGGACGTATTCATGGAGAACAAGGCTTTCAATGTTGGCTATGCTCTACCGCCACAGTTGGAGGTAGTGATGTTTCTGAATACCAGTTGCTGGAACAGGAGAGGAGGGTTGCTTTGTGGTCCGATCCTGCTTGCAGATTTCCCACAGATGTCTGGCTGGCCACTGTGAGATCTGGATGTTGGACTAGATGAGCTACGGGCCTGATCCAACAGGCTCTTCTTACGTTCCTATGGCAAGGGGCCATAGTTATTTAGCAGAGGCTCACAAAATCGGTTGTATCCAACGTTCTCTGCCCACTTGTGCTCTTGCAAATGAGTGAGCCTTAATACTGTGTGCAGCAGAGGGAATCCCACACAGGCTAGCGGAAACTCACTGCACAACTGTTTATTGTGCAAGAATGTCACCAGCAACCTATTTATGCATTGCCCTGTGCAACAACACTCTTCTGGTGCAAAACATTTCACCAGCAGTACAAGTCGAAGGTCAAGGGAATTTAACTTAGTGCTGCATTGAATACAACCCACTAAACATTACTCGGGCTGGATTTTTCTATAAAAAGGACGGAAGTTCACTGAGTTCATGCTTATACTAACATTTCCAAACAGTGAAGCAAGCAAGTTGAATGGAATAAATGCTCTCAGTTTCTGTAGGCTAATGCAAACGTCTTAGATGTTTCCAGAAGGAGGCCTTTCACCTTAGAGTTGCAGTTAGTGCTTTTCTTCACTGTTTATCTTGTCTTGAGTAGATGCTGGAGGTCCTTAGCCATGTGCTCCATCTTCTCTGTTTCCTCCAGCGTCTCTCCCCAGGGGATGACGTGAATAGCAGAAGAACTGTGTACACAAAAGATTTCGCCCTCCTATATTTCCTCCTCTAAGATGTTGGACCATTCCTCCCACATAAGCTCTCAGGAGGACGTTCTCCTTGACTTCCAGAGGCTGTTGGACAGGTGGCAATTTGAAGGGTGACAATGGCCACAAAGTATTTGCATCTGAACAGGTTTCATGCTCAGGAATACGTGCGTTAGACAGAGTTTAAACTCAAAGTTCTTGAGAAATAGAAAGATGAAATTTCAGCTGTGGGGTAAAATACATTTTACTGCAGCAAATGTCGGTGTATATATCAACCCCACCTAAACAAGCAATCAAGATTGCCCATTCTCGCTGTAAAGGTAAAGGTAAAGGTACCCCTGCCCGTCTTGACAGACTCTAGGGTTGTGCGCTCATCTCACTCTAGAGGCCGGGAGCCAGCGCTGTCCGCAGACACTTCCGGGTCACGTGGCCAGCGTGATGAAGCTACTCTGGCGAGCCAGAGCCGCACACGGAAACGCCGTTTACCTTCCCGCTAGTAAGCAGTCCCTATTTATCTACTTGCACCCGGGGGTGCTTTCGAACTGCTAGGTTGGCAGGCGCTGGGACCAAGCAACGGGAGCGCACCCTGCCGCGGGGATTCGAACCGCCGACCATGCGATTGGCAAGTCCTAGGTGCTGAGGTTTTACCCACAGCGCCACCCGCGTCCCCTTCATTCTCGCTGTATCAATGTAATAATAAAGGTAATCACAATAATAGTAGAAGGAAATGAAACAATTCTTGCAAGGTGGCAGAGATCTGAATGTACCCCACAGCCACAGTGTACAAGAAAAGTAGCGGTGTTCAAAGAAATTCCAGCTCAGAGCCAGAATACTGGCCCTATTCAGATGTGCTATTGCTGTGTCCGGATTACAGTGGTACCTCGGGCTAAGTACTTAATTCGTTCCGGAGGTCCGTTCTTAACCTGAAACTGTTCTTAACCTGAAGCACCACTTTAGCTAATAGGGCCTCCTGCTGTCACCGCACTGCCGGAGCACGATTTCTGTTCTCATCCTAAAGCAAAGTTCTTAACCCGAGGTACTATATCTGGGTTAGCAGAGTCTGCAACCTGAAGTGTCTGTAACCTGAAGCGTATGTAACCCGAGGTACCACCGTACTTTAAAGATTTCTAGACCGCTCTTCATTAAAATAACCCCAGAGCAGAGTACCGGTACCTTATAAGAAACATAATATAAGAGACATAAACCTGAGGAAAATTAAAATGTCAGCAAGAACAACAATCAGAGAAGAGGGGAGGATGAGGGGCACATGAGGGAAGAGTGCTAAGGTGAATGATTTTTCTTGCATTTTTCCTGTCTCCTCTCCCTTGCACCTCTAAATCTCTTCTGGGCTCCCTCCCCATAACCCCCCAAAGGGGATTTGGGGATGGAGTGGGTCGGAGGGAGGGAAATTCCCCTTGTGCTAGTGGGAATCCTTACTTTGGTTCTCGCTAGCACAACAATTTAGCTGAATATGGACTGTTGTTTATTGTTTTACGCAGCCCATCCTGGGATCGCTTGCTTGATGAAGGGCGGGATAAAAATGAAATAGGAAAGAGAGCAGGAAGAAGGGATATAGCCATCATGATTTGCTGCCATTGGTAGACTTACGTGGAGTTGGCTGGCGATCAGAGCTGAGAAGCTAACAATAACATCTCTGATGAAAGGAACAGCAGCAAGCATCTTTCACTACCTTTGATTTCACAGGGCGTGCTAAGCTTGTGTTCAATGGGGATTAAAAGGTGCTTAACTTCCCCTGGATCCCCCTGCCAAAAAACGATGAGCCAGCACCACAAAGCCTTCTGATGCTCTCGCCCCTCTGTGAACTAGGGCAGGTTCCACATACACAACCCCACAGGCTGACCATGCACGCAGTGTGTTTATTTGTTTGTTTGACCATTGACCTGGAGAGGGCAGGGTTAACAGTGCTGATGTGCCCTGATGGAAATTAAGTGTATTGTCTTCTCACCTGCCCATGCAGGTCTAGAGCTGACTTGGAGCTTCATGAACATAGGGGCCAGGTAAATGACTGGGGTTCCATTTAGAACTCACACATCACCTCTTCTTAAAAAGTTACATTGGTTGCTCCTTTCTCGTCCAACGAAAGGTGCTCACACTAGTGTTTAGTAGTAGCAGTAGTAGTAGTAATAAATTTATTATTTATATCCCACCCATCTGGCTGGATTTCCGCAGCCACTCTGGGTAGCTCCCAACAGATTATTAAAAACACAATAAAACATCAAACATTAAAAACTTCCCTAAACAGAGTTGCCTTCAGATGTCTTCTAAAAATCAGATAGTTGTTTATTTCTTTGACGTCTGATGGAAGGGTGTTCCACAGGGCAGGCACCACTACCGAGAAGTCCACCTGCCTGGTTCCCTGCAACCTCACTTCTCACAGTGAGGGAACCGCCAGAAGGCCCTCGGCGCTGGACCTCAGTGTCTGGGTTGGACTATGGGGGTGGAGACGCTCCTTCAGGTATACTGGGCAGAGGCCATTTAGGGCTTTAAAGGTCAGCACAAACACTTTGAATTGTGCTCGGAAACGTACTGGGAGCCAATGTAGGTCTTTCAGGACTGGTGTTATATGGTCTCGGCGGCCACTCACAGTCACCAATTAAGGTCCTAGTTTATTTATATCTGAAAGTTCCCTCCTTCCCTACAGAACCTCTTGGGTGTTAAGATCAGCAGAGGGGACCCTCCTGGTAGTTCCACAACCTTCAGAAGATTGTGGGAGAGGGATCTCTCTCTGTGGCAGCCCCTAAATTGTGGAATTCCCTCCCCACAGAGGTGTGTCTGGCACCTTCTTCATAGGCTGAAGGCTCTTTACCTTGGTCTTTAGCACTTGGGTTGAATAATTTTTTAGCACCCAACGATCACAACTGTTTGGAGGTCCAGTTGTTTATTGGCACAACACTTGATTACACCAGCTCCTAATGTGCAATGCACACCACCCCTCCTTATCCTTCTTCAGACTTATGCTCTGACGCAGACAGTTGGTGCAACAGCGAACCATGCCCCCCTCAGCTCACTTAAACCCCCTCGTCTGATGTGATGTGGCACCTTCTCCTGTACAGCTGCACCTGTCGCTTTAAGCCCCTCCTTTTCCTTGGAGACAGCTGGGGAGGGGATGGAGGAAAGTCTAAGGGCCCAACTCTCTCTGGGACTGATACTTCCACCTCTGCGCTTCCTTGCAGCTCCCGGCCCGTCCCCTCGCCTCCTTTCTCTGCCTGCCCAGACTCTTCCTTTTCCTCCACCCTCCAGCTTCTGCCTCACGAGTGGCACAGAGACCTACAAATCGCTGCCCCGTTCCCAGAGCATCCTCCTGCCCCTCTGCTCACCCCTCAGACTCCTGCCTTGTTGGGATTCGCAGGATACTGGATAAGTCTGCAGGCTTCAACAGGATGATGCAATACTCTGCTGGGTCAGAGTGACTCAGCAGGAGTGTGATTAGTGTGATTGGCTATCACCTGTTTTAAAAGGAAAGCCTGTTTAACAGTGGGTGTGGTGGTTGTGCTGTAGTGTGGTGGTGCTGTGGTGGAGAGTATTCGTTTGTAAGTACTCTGTATGGACTGTTTCTTTTGTAAATGCCTGTATATAGCTCACATTAAAAAAGACTGCACTGGAAAAACCTGGAACTCTTAGTGTTTTGCTGAAAGTGCCCCTGACGCCACCCTATCCTTGTGATTTCAATTTGTTTTAAGCTGTTCTTAATGTTGTATTTTAAATCATAGTGGCCCTCCTGCCCTGGGACCTTAGGGTGAAGGCTGTTAATCAGTCACAGTCAGAATGATCACAATCAAAATGATCACAATCTTTCCTTTTCTATCACATGCCACATGATGATTCTGTGCTCTAGAATAAAGTTTACTTGTGATGTGGGAGTTGACCATACACAGAAACTGGCTCTGCCATTGCTGGATTGGGGCAGTCATGTTTAAAAGCCCACCATCGGCAATTTGATCTCCTTTTAGATTGCTTAATTTGCAGTTTCTTAGCGATGATTGTCACCAGCTCCGAGCAACGGGAAGTATTGTGTGTCCCTCCCCCGCCCCCGTAGCTTCCTTGCCAAGGTAGTGTTAAATTAAAATGTTATAAAGCCATTCAGATGCATTAGTGCCATGTACTTAATTTTATTGGTAACATGCTCTTCTGCTTTTGATCATGCATGCTCGTCTGAGACACACCGTAAATCACTGCACGCTAATCCGGGCTTGCTATAATTAAATTCTTCCATTCACATTTCTCTCGGAAGAATCACCGAGAACAGAAATAATAATAATAAAAAAATCTGTCAGTGCCAGGCTCATGTGACTGGTTTTATTTTCCTGGCTATTTTGCATCTTTCGAAATCGAGTGTGCTCACTTTTCATCTGTGACATGACCTTGGGCATGGTGGTGACATGCTAGGAGGAAAAGCACAGGATCCTTGGGTCCTGTGCAAAAATTTTCCAGGAAAACAAAATTAATTTAAGTTTTCACCACCATGCATAGATTTTCTACATTATTATTATTATTATTAATAATTGAATAGCTTTAGCATACACAGAAATCAAGAGTTTTGTGTTACTTTTGTAGGAAATGTATACTTTTTGTGCATTCTGCAATCTCCTATTATTATTTTTTATCATCATTATCATTAGCTATTATTCTCCGCCCTTTGATTTAATGTGAAATTGGCTTCAATCAGACAGCTGCTCATAAGACTCAAACACACACCCTTAGCACTGGTGTGGTAGAAAAGAATGAGTGCGAGAGAAAGCTTTTAATAAGGGTTTAGTTGTGGGTTTCTCAATAAGCCATGAGTCAGGAGAGGCTCATGTTAGCACAGGCTCTGGAATATTATTGCATGCACAAAGAATACCATCTGGTCCTTGACTGGTATAGGCGGGGACTGCAGAGGAGTTGTCCCAGCCACCGCTTCTGCAGATCCTCTTTTCCTGGAGTAAATAACAATATATTAGAACCCATTACAAGAGAGGACGTGGGTGGCTCTGTGGTCTAAACCACTGAGCCTCTTGGGCTTACCGATTGGAAGGTCGGCGGTTCAAATCCCTGCAATGGAGTGAGCTCCCGTTGCTCTGTCCCAGCTCCTGCCAACCTAGCAGTTCGAAAGCGTGCAAGTAGGTAAATAGGTACCACTGTGGCGGAAAAGGTAAGTGGCATTTCTGTGCACTCTGGCTTCTGTCACAGTCTTCCGTTGTGCCAGAAGCAGTTTAGTCATGCTGGCCACATGACCCGGAAAGCTGTCTGCGGACAAACACTGGCTTCATCAGCCTGAAAGTGAGATGAGTGCCGCAACCCCATAGTCGCCTTTGACTGGACTTAACCGTCCAGGGGTCCTTTACCTTTTACCTACAAGAGAGGAAGCCAATGTGCCAGCCTCTGATTGGGCGGGAAAGTAAGCTGAATACTGTAGGACAGGATTAGGAGACTCAGCCTGCCTTCCCATCATCTGGCCAGTAACTAGTTTTGCTGTAGAACATGGATGGGATATACATGGTCCTCCAGATGCAACAACTCTCCTCATCCCTGGTCATTGGCCATGCTGGCCTGAGCTGATGTGAGTTAGAGTCCAATAACATCTGGAGGGTGCCATGTTGACTACTTGTGTGTTTCAACAACACATATGTCATTGTTTGTTGCATCTGATGCCAAGTCTGGCAGTGATGGCTATACAGATGTTCCAGGTTCACGTGCACAATACCTCCAAACAGCAGGAAGAAGGTTGCCATTGTCCCCTGCTCCTGGGCTTCCCCAGAGCTGCGTGGATAGCTCAGTTGACTAGAGCAAGGTGCTGATAGCACCAAGGTTGCAGGTTCGATTCCCCATAAGGGACAGCAGCATATTCCTGCATTGCACTGGGTTGAACTAGATGATCCCCAAGGTCCCTTCAAACGCTATGATGGTTCTGTGATTTGGTTGGCCATTGTGGGAAACAAGATGAACTTTGTGAAGCAAGGTGGCTTCCACTTACAGAAGAGCTCCTGCATAAGGGGACTTTCTCATTCACAGAGAGCCAACCTACAGATGAAGAAGGATTATGTGTTATAGCTGCTAAAAGTGTGCCACTTCAGGGCACAGATGAGAAAATGTTTGTTTGAACCTCCCCCCCCCCCCCCCCGAAAATATCCTCTGGACATAGAAAACTATCAGCCTAGAGGACAGGTTTCTAACCTTAAACCCATTTCCCTAGTGTGTCTGTTATTTCAGTCCAGGATGTGTGTTTTGAAACAGGAATTCCTGACCTTTTGGGACCTAAGAGCACATTTGGAACTTTGGGGGAGGGGGGAATTGTGGGCATCACTCAATATGGCTGCCATGAGCTGTGGGCAGATGGATTTAGTAAATGAAAAATAGAGAATCTTGAAATGGCATGATTTTTGCACAGGGTTCCCTGAATCACCGTCAAACTAAAGCTTTCCTCACAGTCTATAGACTATATAGTAATAATAATAATATGCTGCCCATCTGACTGTGTTGCCTCAGCCACTCTGGGCAGCTTCCAACTACACACACACACACACACACACACACACACACACACACACATCTACACACAGTGGTACCTTGGTTCTCAAACTTAATCCATTCCAGGAGTCCGTTTGACTCCTGAAATGGTTCAAAAACCAAGGCGTTACTTCCGATTGGCTGCAGGAGCTTCCTGAACTCACAGAAGCCACGTCGGACGTTTGGCTTCCAAAAAACGTTCACAAACTGGAACATTCACTTACGGGTTTGTGGCGTTCGGGAGCCATTTGGAAACCAAGGTACCACTTGGTTTTACCATATAAAATTCAACCATTAAAAACTTCCCTGAAAAATGACCAGAAATGCTCTTGAGAGTGGAAGAACTCTGGGGCTGTATATACACTATAACACCTTTAAAGCACATCCGAAGCACCTTCTTTCTCTCAAAGGATCCTGGGCATTGCAGTTTATTAAGAGATGCTGGGAACTGCAAGTCTGTGAGGGGTAGACTACACTGCCCAGAATTCTTTGACGTAAAGATGGTGCTTTAAAGCTATAGTGTGCCTCATACAGCACTTCTGGGTCCAGGTGATTTTCCCTCCCCCTCCGACTTCCCCCTCAAATTTCTCGGCTGCTTGCTAGTTCATGTTCAGCTCCCTTAATTTATGGATGTCCTCGTCAGCAATATAGCTTGATTGTGTTATTGTTATCTAGTCCTTTTGTTCTCCCTTTTAACAACATGCACAAACAAATCCGTTTGGAGAATACTTGGGGTTTTGTTTTTTTGGAACGGGGTATTGTGGGGTGTGTGTGTGAGAGAGAGAGAGAGAGAGAGGGTTGCCATTGTTGTTTTTGTTTTGTGTTCTCCAGCCTGCCTTGCTGGCTGAGCATTTTGGGTACACTTTTAATAACGCGCGCCAGCAAATAGAAGTGGTACCTGTGCCATATCTCCATGGCGACAACTCCAAAAAGGCCTGGGTAGCAAACAGCTGAAAGAGGCTTAACTGTTGTTGCAGTCCTTTGAAGATTCTGAGCAGATAATAATGCAATGAATCTTCGCTGCTGCTGCTGCCGCCACCGCCACCTCCACCTCCCCCCTGGAAGGCTGCTTGTTTCGAAGGGAATCAGCCAACATCCTTGGCTGTTTTGATGTGCCCTGCGATGGCAAGTGGAGGTAGCACTGGCAGGGGGTAACCAGGCCCCGCTGCGTAATGCATGCTGATGTAATTGCAGACCAGGGAAAGAGACAGAGGCAGAGCTATACAGATCCGAGACTGCTGCATTACACCACTGTCTCTCTCAGTAGGGATGGTGTAAACACTGGTAAAAGAGCTGATGGAAAGGCACTTGGCTGCAGAGGCCCAGAATAAACAGCCTGCATGTGGTTTCTGATGAAGCTGATGCATACTGTTAAGATGATTCCCCAAGCAGCGAGAGAACTTCCAGGGTAGTTCTGCAGGGAATCCGATTGCTTTAGGGTGATGGAAACAGCACCGGAGACTTACGGGAGGGCTGTGTTTTCTGTCAATTTGCAGCTCTATGCACTGAGCAGGAAGGAGCAGACAGGCACAGGCAACAGTGGCTTGTGAAACAGCATCACTCTGCACCCAAAACCCTGATGCTCTTGGAAGTCACACCCATTTGATGTCCACACACACACACACACACACACACACACACTGACAACCCAGAGTCTTTCAGACAGCTGCAAACCTCAAACGAACCCTCCCCCTCCCCCAATCTCTTGGGCTGCATAAATTGCATCTGGCAATTGCTTATGTAGTCATTACTTGAGTATGTGGGGTTTGGCCAACCTTAATGGGTTACTGGAGAAACATCTTTCAGACATTAGTGCCCATTGAGGAAACTTCTGCAGCCATTAGTTAAATATATAAGACTGGAGGAAAAGTCACCTCCTTCTCCTCGCCTGACACAGCACAACGGCAGTCTTGTTACAAATGTTATGTGAGGCACCTGGTATAGGGACTTAATGGATCGTGCAAAGCAGCGGACCATTGGGAGAAAGGCATTCTTTACACACCTTCCTAGTTAGCTTTCGCTTTGCTCCATGCCATTCTCTTTCTAGAGAAAGAGGTGCTGGAACTCACCACGGATGCCTTCTTTGGTCTCTTATAACAGCAATGGCAGCAGCGTGAGAGGTGCCGGAACTGAGTTTTAACTTATGTTGATAATGTATTTCAATATTATTGCAGCTTGCCCTGGGACCTTATACTGAAGGATGGCTAACCTATCCAATAACGCTAATACTAATCATATACTTTGGCCACCTCATGAGAAGAGAAGACTCCCTGCAAAAGACCCTGATGTTGGGAAAGATTGAGGGCATAAGGAGAAGGGGACAACAGAGGACAAGATGGTTGGACAGTGTTCTCGAAGCTACCAACATGAGTCTGACCAAACTGCGGGAGGCAGTGGAAGACAGGAGTGCCTGGCGTGCTCTGGTCCCTGGGGTCACAAAGTGTCAGACACAACCAAACAACTAAACAACAACAACAATCTGTAACTGACCTGCATTTTTAACTCCTTTTCCCCTTTCATCTCCCCAACCTTCTTCTTCCCCTTCCTCTTGCAGAAAATGGTTCAGCTTTTTTTTTTAGGGAGACCCCAAAACTGTTGAGCTTTTTTTCCACAAAGATGCCAAAAAAACCCCTCTGGATTTTTCGATCCAGGACAAATACCCCCCCCCCCAACATCAACTCCGCCTTTGAAATCCCAGCAATGCCAGCCCTATGAAAGCACCAGTGACAACCTCTTTAAAAACCATAAGCTTCTAGCCCTCTTGATAACCCAGGGAAAGTGCTCAGTCAGAAACCAGACCGGGGAACACTGCTATTCCCAGTAGGGAAGAAGAAAATCTCCCTTCTGCACTGCTCCCATCCCTGAAATTTCCACCCATTTCCATTTCCTTCATTCCCACTGCATGGAACGGACAAAACAATGAAGTAGAACATTGGAGAATCGCACACCCAATACCTTTATACACATTAGCATTCAAATGACAGGGGAAGCTTTCGTTGCCAAAAGATACATACACAGAAATAGGCAAGCCAGCCATTTACTGCTGCAGGTGTTTTGATCCTAGCTAGACTTGGGCTGGTAATTTGCTAAATCTATTTTTGTCGCTGTTTTCTTTCTCTCTCTCTCTCTCTCTCTCCCCCCCCCCCCATAGGCTGCAGTTTGCTAGCAGAGGCATCCTGAGCAGAATGTAACCTTTGTTTTCTTTCCTCTTTGGGAATTTTTTTTTAAAAGGCTCGGGAAGCTGAAGCCAAGGCAGGCAAGATAGATAAATAGTCTGAAAAGCGTGGGTAAACATATAGGGTGAATGACAGACAATATCCCCAGGCAAGTCATTTGCTGTAGCATTACCTATTAAAGACAGTCTGGTAGTAACTTAGTCGTGGTAGATAGGGGCTGAGCTGGCCTGGGTTCCAATTAGCAGCCAAATATGGGAGGTTGACTCCTGCTTCCATTCCAAAGGTCAAGGGAAAAGCCATCTTGAATTAGGACAATAGCCCCTTCCTTCCACACAACTGGAACCATTAAAATTCTCATTTGTTTCGACCACTACAAGAAAACTACAAGAAAGAAGATTCCACCTAAACATTAGGAAGAACTTCCTGACAGTAAGAGCTGTTCGACAGTGGAATTTGCTGCCAAGGAGTGTGGTGGAGTCTCCGTCTTTGGAGGTCTTTAAGCAGAGGCTTGACAACCATATGTCAGGAGTGCTCTGATGGTGTTTCCTGCTTGGCAGGGGGTTGGACTCGATGGCCCTTGTGGTCTCTTCCAACTCTATGATTCTATGATTCTGTGACCAAACTCAAAACGTGGATCCACTGGCAGTTCATTCCTGTCTCCGAAAATGCAAGGCCAGTCAAATCCAGGAGGGGGAAAAAATGGAAGCCCATGAGCCACCACCCACAAGATGCACGAGAAGTCAGAACAGTTGTATAAAGTGAGGAATTCTTTCTCCTGCTGCCCCAAAGCAGCAGCAAAACAACTTCTGCACGGAACCATGCACACACACATGCACACACATGTGCGCTCACACACAATGATGGGATATCATCTACACTGACCTTTTAAACATTACAGTGGTACCTCGGGTTACAGACGCTTCAGGTTACAGACGCTTCAGGTTACAGACCCCGCTGACCCAGAAACAGTACCTCAGGTTAAGAACTTTGCTTCAGGATGAGAACTGAAATTGTGCTCCGGCGGTGCAGCGGCAGTGGGAGGCCCCATTAGCTAAAGTGGTGCTTCAGGTTATGAACAGTTTCAGGTTAAGAACGGACCTCTGGAACGAATTAAGTACTTAACCCGAGGTACCACTGTATTAGAACAATATTAGATCTATTGTCCAGTAGTGATGTATGGAAGTGAGAGCTGGACCATAAAGAAGGCTGATCGCCGAAGAATTGATGCTTTTGAATTATGGTGCTGGAGAAGACTCTTGAGAGTCCCATGGACTGCAAGAAGATCAAACGTCTCCATTCTTAAGGAAATCAGCCCTGAGTGCTCACTGGAAGGACAGATCGTGAAGCTGAGGCTCCAATACTTTGGCCACCTCATGAGAAGAGAAGACTCCCTGGAGAAGACCCAGGGCACAAGGAGAAGGGGGCGACAGAGGACGAGATGGTTGGATAGTGTTTTCGAGGTTACCAGCATGAGTTGACCAAACTGCGGGAGGTAGTGGAGGACAGAGGTGCCTGGCGTGCTCTGGTCCATGGGGTCACGAAGAGTCGGACACGACTAAACGACTAAACAACAACAACAAGATCTATTGTTCTAAAACATCACAGGGCATACTGGTAAAATAAAGAAGTTCCTTACCTTGTTTCCTCTGTAACAACACACTCTCCCTTACTGCCAGTTCCGGATTGCTCTGCAGTGTCACATTTTAATAACACATTATTAGCGTTACAAGCAAAACTCAATGTGTCCAAATACGTTATGGTAACCCTTCCTTAACATTATAAACAATGAGTGCAGATTCTCCCCATAACTCAGCCAAGAATGGAGCTTGCATGATAAAAACCACATGAAAACAACTGGAGTCACAAAAAAAGCTTTCCCTTTGTCTGCATAAGCCCAGTGGCGTGGAAAGGTTTTCAGCAAAAGCCTAAAAGTTAGTTCTGAGGGCACATGCTGAATCTCTATCAGAAGAGCATTCCACAAGATTGGGCCAATGACACTGGAGGCTTGATTTAGTGTTGACATCAGGTGAGCCTCACCACTCATGGGACAAAGATGCTCCTGCAGATGATCTCAGTGACTAAGTTGGGATATAAGCTAAGGGTTCCCTAAGGCAGTGTTCCCCAACCTTGGGCCTCCAGCTGTTTTTGGACTACAATTCCCATCATCCTTGACCACTGGTCTTGCTAGCGAGGGATGATGGGAGTTGTAGTCCAAAAACAGCTGGAGGCCCAAGGTTGGGGAACACTGCCCTAAGGTACCCTGGACCCCAGTTACTTGCCGTTTTGTAAGTTGATACAAAAACCTTGAACCTGGCTTGGTAGCAGATGGGCAGTGAGTCTCATCACTATAATCTCAGCAGAAATACAATACATCCCACCATGGTTGGGAGGACCTGTGTGTGTGCTCAGTTATTGCCCGGGTGCTGTTGGTGGGCAACTTCAAGGCCCCTCCTGCTTCCCGTTCTTAGGGCTCTTGTGTTCAAACCAGATTTGGACAGGGCAGCTCTTGAAATGAGAGACACCTTGAAAGAGAGGACTTTTCTCTGTAAAAGAAGGTGCATGGCCACCCTAGCAGGGGCTGGGATGTCAACGAGGCATAAAATCAAATGGAAATGTGAAAATGATGTACAGGTGGTATATTACACCAGTGAAATTAGCTAAAATGTAACAAACGGGTAACAAATGTTGGAAATGTAAGGAAAAAGAAGGAACTTTTTATCATCTGTGGCGGGAATGTAAAAAAGTGAAAAGCTTCTGGGAAATTATATATAATAAGATGAAAAAGATGTTGAAATATACATTTGTAAAAAAAAACCAGAAGCATTTTTACTTGGTATGGTAGGTGAAGATATTAGCAGACAAGATAATAAATTGTTTTTATATGCGATAATGGCAGCAAGAGTACTATTGGCACAAAAATGGAAGCAAGAAGAATTACCGATGAAAGAAGAGTGGCAGATAAAATTAATGGACTATGCAGAATTAGATAAAATGATAGGAAGAATTCGAAACTGGAGGGATCAGAGGTTCTTAGAAGATTGGAGTAAATATACAAACTATTTGAAAATCAACTGTAATCAATTGAATACGCTAGTAGGACTGCAAGAAGTTTTGTAAGAAGGACTATATGAAATATTGCAGGTAAAATTTATGAAAAGGACTATTAGTTATGGATTTTTAAAAGTAATAGTGAAAATAATGAAATGCAAGACTAAGTGATGAAGAATGAAAATCATTAGACGTAGTTGATGGAAGTCCTAAAAATATTGTATAAGATAAGATATGTGGTGTTTGGAAAATGTATTTTATATATATATATATGAAATATCTTTTTTTTTTAATGATTGTCATCAACAAGAACAAGGAAGTGTTTGTGCCAAATGAGAATAAACGTCTCCGCTTATTTTCACCCAAAGCCCACGGAGAGCTTCATGAACATTATATTAATGGATGAGAACTGGGACTACTGCCAAATGTGGGAATGTGGCCCCAACCCAACTCTTTCTCAAATTCCTCCTCTTCTTGTCTACATCGCTGCACACCTATTGAGCTATTCTGGGCTAAATTCAGAAACTGAATAAAAGACGTCTTTATAGACTCCAGTCACACTGCATGTCAAAATGAAGTCAGGAACATGGTAAACTTTAGATCTAATATTCTAATTTGTGCTGTCAACTGATTTCAGTCACGCAAGTGGATTTGCCTGCAGATTTGATCATTAAATCAATCAATTATTCTCTGATCCTCAATTATTTGCTTCTTAATTAAAAAATCATTTTAGCCTTCTCCCCACCTTTAAAGGCTCAGTGCAAAGAAGGGAAATTTAAAAAGTTAAAACACATAAAAGTGAGAAGCAGCCTTTAGGGATAACGTTCAAGGATAAAACATAGTACTGTGCAGTAAAACTCTTGGCAAATTGCTCTAAGATCAAAGTAATCACCGTAAGGCTAAAAGCCAATAGAGAAACATCACGGAGTCCCATAGCCAACTATCAGGGGGGGTTGGAGTTATTCTCCGAAATCATCCGAAGGGCCACAGCCCTGCTGGACTCAAAAGACAAATAAATAAATAAAATAATTTTGAAAAGCTGCAACAGGTGCTCATTTTGCCTTTGACCAGTTCTAAAGGGATTTTAAAAAAATATCCTCCAATAACCAATATTTATCCCCTATTTGTATGAGGAGTGATAAGGGCATGGTAAACCTCTTGCCTCCATCTGAAATAGCTTCAAATCTATTAAAAAAAAGGTACAAATTAAATGTGTAGATGTAGCCAGCCCTAGTTTGGGAAATGCTGGGGGGAATGTTCAGAATTGGGAGATTGGAGCCTATTGTCATTTGGGCTGTTGTAGAATGGAAGCATTTGAGGGCAACCTGGCCCTTTGCTAGCAAATCGTGAAATGATAGGACTTTTGCTTTGCAGAACAGGTTGTTGCTGTTTACCTGATTTATGACATGCAACCAATTAAAGCCTGTAGATTGGATCAAAAGAGCTCAACAAAAAACTAAAGGCATGAGCAGAAATTATGAGCAGAAATTATGAGCTTAAAACTGTCATGTATATATACATATTGGATTTTCACCGGGTTTTTAAAGGCTGCAAGAGAGCACTTGTTTCAAAACACTTTCCATGCACCAAATCTGGATAGCAGGGCAGGCTTCATCCTGCAGTGGTTTCTTCCTTGGTGGTTGTTATGTACTGAGTTGAATAGGATCCAAAATGCAGCAGTCTGATTGGTCCTAGAACAATGCAGCAGTATGATTGGTCTGCAGGAGCCACCCAATCCAGCTCCAGATGGAAGTGAATCCACAACCTGATTGGCCTACAGGAGAATCCCGGAATTAGCCAATCACGTGCAGCCCATTGTGTAAATAATGTATATAAAGCAGATACTTTGGGGGAACTTCATTCCTCCTCACCACTATGAGCTGAATAAAGAGCATGAAATCCACTCTTATAGAAGCACCTCACTATGCTAGCTTCCCTGGAGGTGACTCTCTGGTGGCAGGCAGGTCAGTGCTGCAGAAACGCAAGGGAAGGGTGCTGAATTGCCTCTGCCAGCATGTTTGCACTGCATCAACCTACCTGCTGCATTTGGCCCCCTCTTCCTCCCACAGCAATGACCGACTTGCTGAGCTAATGTAGCAGCCCTGCCCCACTCCATCCAGCAAGCCACTTCTGGGGCTGACTCAACCCCTTGCCTAGTACAGTCCCATGTGGAGCAAAGCTTTGGGAGACAAGGAGTTAAGGAACAAGCTTGGAATGGCAGCGAGACAAAGCAAATCTCAGTCACAGAATCAAACTTGTATGCAACTGAGGAGCTGCTGAGTCACCAATGAGATAACAGTGGGCATCACCAGGGAAGATGCCAAGGCTGACTTTGTTGTTATTTAACCTTGGGGGAGCTCAAGGCCATTTGTCACAAGGGGAAGTCTGAGAACCACTGGCTTTTAGAATGGATCTAATAGGGCAGGAATGCAGGATTAAAGGTGGAATGCAAAGCATTCCGCTGCCCGTTTTAAAGGGAACAGCCCAGCTATGGAGATGATGGGATCTGCTTTTGTTTTGTTCCTGCTACTTTTCCAATATATCTGTTGTTCTGATCTTAACAGGCATATTATAAATAGAACTGAAACAACCACCTCCAGAATAGGCTGGTATGAATCCTTATGTAAGATTTTGTAGAAAATATTTGTAAGATTTTGGGATTTATTGATGCTCATCTTACTGAACGATATAGTGAGCACTGGGCATTCTTTCTGAGGACCACTGAGCAATTGCTCTAAGGCAGTGGTTCTCAACCTGTGGGTCCCCAGATGTGGTTGGACTATGACTCCCATCATCCCTGAGCTCTGGCCTTGCTAGCTAGGGGTGATGGGAGTTGTAATTCAACAACATCTGGGGACCCACAGGTTGAGAAAGGCTGGACTATGGGGTTGCATGTCAGAGATGACACACACTGAGGGAGACCTTTGGCTCATCTATGTAGCTCAGTCCTATCTACACTGGCAGAGGTTCTCTGGGATTTCAGGCAGGAAAGTGTCTCTCACAACAACACATGGTGATGGGAAGGATTGAACCTGGGACCTTCTGCATGCAAAGCAGGTGTTCTACCCATGTGTAACAAACCCCCTTCCCCCCATATCCCCATATCCTATAGCATCTCCGGCAGGCTAGAAACAAAGGTGAGAGCTGTTTCCTAGTTCTGCTGGATCTCTCAGCAGCTTTTGATACCATCAACCATAACATCCTTTGGGACCGTCTAGAGGGGCTGGGAGCTAGGGGCACTGCTATACAGCGGTTCCACTGCTTTCTCCTGGGCCGTGTCCAGAAAGCGGTGGTGGGGGATGAGTGTTCAGACCCCTGGGCTCTCACTTGTGGGGTGCCTCAGGGTTCCGTCCTCTCTCCCATGCTTTTTAATATCTATATGAAACAGCTGGGAGAGATCATCAGGGGGTTTGGGCTGGGTGTTCATCAATATGCAGATGACACCCAGCTCTACCTCTCTTTTAAATCAGAATCAGTGAAGGCGGTGAAGGTCCTGTGTGAGTGCCTGGAGGCGGTTGGAGGATGGATGGTGGCTAACAGATTGAGGTTGAGTTCTGACAAGACAGAAGTACTGTTTTGGGGGGACAGGGGGCGGACTGGTGTGGGGGACTCCCTGGTCCTGAAGGGGGGAACTGTGCCTCTGAAGGACCAGGTGCGCAGCCTGGGAGTCATTTTGGGCTCACAGCTGTCCATGGAGACACAGATCAATTCTGTGTCCAGGGCAGCTGTCTACCAGCTCCATCTGGTACTCTACCTGCCCACAGACTGTCTTGCCAGAGTGGTGCATGCTCTAGTTATCTCCCACATGGACTACTGCAACGCGCTCTGTTTGGGGCTACCTTTGAAGGTGACTTGGAAACTGCAATTAATCCAGAATGCGGCAGCTAGACTGGTGACTGGGAGTGGCCACCGAGACCATATAACACTGGTCCTGAGAGACCTGCATTGGCTCCCAGTACATTTTCAGGCCTCGGTCCTGTATACCTGAAGAAGCGTCTCCACCCCCATTGTTCAGCCCAGACACTGAGGTCCAGCTCCGAGGGCCTTCTGGCGGTTCCCTCACTGCAAGAAGTGAGGTTACAGGCAACCAGGCAGAGGGCCTTTTCAGTAGTGGCACCCGCCCTGTTGAACGCCCTCCCATCAGATGTCAAGGAAATAAGCAACTATCCTACTTTTAAAAGACATCTGAAGGCAGCTCTATTTAGGGACATTCTTAATGTGTAATGCTGTATTGTGTTTTTAATATTTGATTGGGAGCCACCCAGAGTGGTTGAGAAAACCCAGCCAGATGGGCAGGGTATAAATTGTTGTTGTTGTTGTTTTCTGTCATGTATTACCTAGTCGAGCTTCTTTTTACTCAAGCATTTGGTTAAGTTGACTGGATCTTTTGACACTTCCGCAGTGCTGGGAAACAAATTTGATTCACTGTTGTTGTGATTTGATTTTCCGTGTTGTTTTACTTTATTATATCTATATAAAGTGGTTCCTTGGTTTTCGGATGTCTCTGTTGCCGAACGTTTCAGTTTTCGAATACAGAACCCCCCCCCAAAAAAAGTGAATGCCTCCGTTTTCTAACACAGCTCAGAAGTCGAATGGCTTCCCCTGCATGTAGACCACCATTTACGCCTTGGTTTTCAAATGTTTCGGAAGTTGAACAGTCTTCTGGTATGGATTACGTTTGAAAATCAAGGTTCCACTGTAAAAGACCCCTGGATGGTTAAGTCCAGGCAAAGGCGACTATGGGGTTACTCATCTTGCTTTCAGGCCAAGGGAACTGGCGTTTGTCCACAGACAGCTTTCTGGGTCGTGTGGCCAGCATGACTAAACAATGTGATGGAAGCCAGAGCGCTAGATAGATAGATGATAGATAGATAGATAGATAGATAGATAGATAGATAGATAGATAGATGATAGATAGATGATAGATAGATGATAGATAGATAGATGATAGATAGATAGATAGATAGATAGATAGATAGATAGATAGATAGATAGATGATAGATAGATAGATAGATAGATGATAGACAGATAGAAAGATAGATAGGCAGACAGATAGATATAGACAGACAGACAGACAGACAGATAGACAGACATGCTATATCTTACTCTGGGATTGATTTTAATGAAGAGCAGGTTATAAAATGACCAAACAAATGGAGTATTATTTTATTAAATCTCACACTGAGTAGACCATATACAGCAAATATGATTTCATCCATCCCTTTATGCACTTTTCACGTACCTCAAAAATCAAGAGCCATCAAAGAAGCCTTTTGATTAACATGTGCATTCCAGAAGACCACAAACTTGATTTGTGTATTTATTTCTAATATTTACATCCTGACTTCCCTTCAGGAGCAAACAGGTCTTGAAGCAGAGTGTTCTATATCACAAAACTACTCTGATGCTTATCGTGTTCAACATCTACAGTCTCTGTCAGGAAGGCGGCTTATTATTCCAACCTTACAATCTATACATTTTGATTAAAAGCAATTAAAGCCAAGCTTTGCAGTTGCCTCATCGAGGCAAAACTCTTGATTCCCTGCATTGCAGCCTAATTCAATGGGAACACACTTTGGGAAAGATTACTAATGTCTAAAAAAAATAAATTTCCTGGCAAGATCTGAGCCACCCACGGTCATACCACAAGAAACATTGGAATAGATGTATATCTCTGCCATAGAACATTCTTGAGGAGTAATATGGAAGTAGACAATAACAGATGTGTCTTAAGAAGCAAACTTCCTTAGGTATCTTTCGTATTGCTGCTAAACAGGGAAAAATACGATCCAACTCTTTTGCTGGTATACCATGCTGCCATCTAGTGTGAACAGAAGTATTATGATTTCATGTAGTTTAAATCAGTGTTTCCCAACCTTGGGCCTCCAGCTGTTTTTGGACTACAACTCCCATCATCCCTAGCTAGCAAGACCAGTGGTCAGGGATGATGGGAATTGTAGTTCAAAAACAGCTGGAGGCCCAAGGTTGGGAAACACTGGTTTAAATAACAGTAGGTGACCAGTGGGGAGTTTCTCCAAAACCTTCAAAGGATGGGCTTTCCTCAATACCAACGTGTGGGTTAAATTCCCCTTCTCACACCAGCTTTAGATGCCATTGTGATCAGGATAAACACACATCCAGCATGTTAAACCAGCAATGTTGAATGCAAAGATGCTCTTAATGACACGTGTATCATTATCTCAGTGAAGACCTTACTTGTAAAATCAATACAACCCAGGTGGTTAAGAAAGGCCAACAGAGACTCCATCTCCTCAGAGTATTGTGAAAGAATGATGTCAATCAACATTTGATGATCTCCTTCTATCGGTCCACAATAGAAAGTGTCCTTTCATACTGCATCGCGGTGGTTTGACATCAACTGATAGGAAGTGCCTACAGAGGGTGGTGAATACAGCACAAGATATTATGGGCTGTCCTGTGAATCCACTGGATGACATTGCGGAAGAACGTTGCCTCAGGAGAGTGAGGAAAATTCTCAGGGATGAGTCACACCCTGGCCGGCACTTTCTTGATCTCCTGCCCTCAGGCAGAAGATATAGAAGCATGATTAGTCGCACCAACAGGGTAAAGAATAGCTTCTATCTGTGGGCTGTTAGGCTGCTGAATGAAAAGATAACAACAGGGCAACTGACTTTCGGGTTTGGTGTGTGTGTGTCAGTAAACGAGGGGAATTAAGACTAAGAGAGCTGAGTGGGGGGTGCTTGTGTAATCTCATTTTATACAAGTTGTACAAGTGACAAGAAAGTATTTCAGTATTTCAGTATGTAGTTTGGTCCTCAAAAGGAGAACATGCTACTGCTGTCAAGGGAATGGTGCCCCAAAAGGTCATAGACTCATACAATTGTAGGGTTGGAAGGGACCCCGAGGGTCAAATAGTTCAACCCCCTACAATACAAGAACCTCAATGAAAGCAACTGTGACAGATGGCCTTCCAACCTCTGCTTAAAAACCTCCAATGAAGGAGAGCCCACAACCTCACGAGAGAGACTGTTCCACTGCCAGTTACAGATAGGTAGCCGTGTTGGTCTGCCATAGTCAAAACAAAACAAAAAAATCCTTCCAGTAGCACCTTAAAGACCAACTAAGTTAGTTCTTGGTATGAGCTTTCGTGTGCATGCACACTTCTTCAGATACACTGAAACAGAAGTTGCCAGATCCTTCTATATAGTGAGAAGGTGGGGAGGGGTATTACTCAGAAGGGTGGTGGGAATGGGTGATTGGCAGATAGCTGTGATGAGCCTGTTGACGACTCTTAACGACTGCAATAGGTCTTACAGGAAAAAGCAAGGGGTGAGAAGGTGAAAAATGGCTTTGTCATGTATAATGAGATAAGAATCCAATGTCTTTGTTCAGACCAGGTCTCTCCATGGTTTTAAGTTTGGTAATAAGTTGCAATTCAGCAGCTTCTCTTTCCAGTCTATTTCTGAAATTCCTTTGTAGTAAAACAGCTACTTTGAGATCTTGTATAGAATGTCCTGGGAGATTGAAGTGTTCTCCTACTGGTTTCTCTGTCTTGTGATTCTTGATGTCAGATTTATGTCCGTTTATTCTTTGGCGTAAGGTTTGGCCTGTTTGTCCAATATAGAGAGCACTGCCAGACAGCTCTGACTGTCAGGAGGTCCTTCCTGATGTTTAGTCAGAATCTTCTTTATTGCAACTTGAATCCATTTGTTCAAGTCCTACCCTCCAGAGCAGGAGAAAACAGCCCTTAAGATATTGGAAGATGGCTATCATATCTCCTCTTTCCCAGGCTAAACATACCTAGCTCCTTCAACCATTCCTCATAAGGATTTTTTTTTCTAGACCCTTGATCATCTTGGTTGCCCCCCTCTGCACACATTCTGCTTAAATTGTGGTGCCCAGAATTGGACACAGTATTCCAGGTGTGGTCTGACCAAGGCAGAATAGAGTGGTACTATTACTTCCCTTGATCTGGACACTATACTTCTGTTGATGCAGCCTAGAATAGCATTAGCTTTTTTTGCTGCTGCATCACACTGACAACTCATGTTAAGCTTGTTGTCCGCTAAGACCCCTAGCTCCTTTTTACATGTACTACTGGTAAGCCAGGTGTCCCCCATTCTATATTTGTGCATCTGGCTCTTCCTGCCTAAGTGCAGAACCTTACATTTGTCCCTATTGAAATTCATTTTCTTAGTTTGGGCCCAGTTCTCCAATCTCTTAAGGTCATCTTGAATCTTGAATCTGTCCTCTGCTGCATTAGCTACTCCTCCCACTTTGGTGTTATCTGCAAATTGGATGAGCATCCCCTCAATTCCTTCATCCAAGTTGTTTATAAAGACGTAGAACAACAACGGGCCCAGGAGAGAACCCTGCATTTTCCCCTTTAGAGGTGATCTCTGTCCTAGCCATAGCATCTCTGACCCTCCAGATGTTGCAGAACTACAACTCCCATCATCCCCAGAAAGCAGGGATGAGGAAAGCTGTAGTTCAGCAACAACTGGAGGACCAAAGGTTCCCTTAGAACTTCTTGTGCATACAGAAATATTACAGTTGCACTGCACCATGGGACATGTAGTCCAAAAGTACAGTACAATTCTATCAAGTGATCATGCACAGAGACTTCGAAGTTGGGGGCCTCAGTTACACACACCAACTCTTCCCTAGTGTCAATGTTAGATGATTTGTGGAGGTGTTTGCACAGGGCCTAAAAACTGAGTTAACTCCAAAAAATTAGAGGTTGACTACAGTTCATGACAATGGAATTCACAGATGTATCCCTCGTATTTGCACTTGATGAGCTTAGTTTAAAATGGCTGCTTGTTTATTGCATTTTTATCTCACATTTCTTTCAGGAAACGTTTGCTTATGTCACTCTGCAAAGTGCCATGTACACTGAGAGTGCTATATGTTAGCAAAATCATTTAAATAACGCAGACAGAGTTCAGGGAGAAAATAAATCCTGATAACACTTTATTGAGAAAACTGAACAGAACAGTGTATCATTTTAGAAGAAACAAACAGACCTTGTACATAGCAGGAAGACATTTAACCAAACATACAGATGAAAAACCTCCCACAGAACTACACAGCCAATCAGAGCACGTGCTACCTCACTCTGCTTGGTTGCTAAGCAACACCTCCCTCACCCTTGATTAGTGGACCAATGGATAACAGAATCACCCCTTAAGTAACAGATGGAATGATATCTGCTGTTGCACTTTTAACACTCTGTACATGAATCACAATCACAACATATTTCAATTTGGAAAGGTTCGGGTAAACATACCCCTGGAATCTCTGTCTCACTGAAAAATGTGGAAAGCTCTGAAATCTAAAGACCTTACGTATCAATAGGGAACCTCTGTTCCTCTGCATACAATGGTACCTCAGGTTACATACACTTCAGCTTACATACACTTCAGGTTACAGACTCCGCTAACCCAGAAATAGTACTTCGGGTTAAGAACGTTGCTTCAGGATGAGAACAGAAATCATGCTCCAGTGGTGCGGCGGCAGCGGGAGGACCCATTAGCTATAGGGTATCTCAGGGACGCAGGTGGCGCTGTGGGTTAAAGCCTCAGCACCTAGGACTTGCCGATCGAAAGGTCGGCGGTTCGAATCCCTGTGGCGGGGTGCGCTCCTGTCGTTCGGTCCCAGCGCCTGCCAACCTAGCAGTTCAAAAGCACCTTCGGGTGCAAGTAGATAAATAGGGACCGCTTACTAGCGGGAAGGTAAACGGTGTTCCGTGTGCTGCGCTGGCTTGCCAGAGCAGCGATGTCACGCTGGCCACGTGACCCGGAAGTGTCTGCGGACAGCACTGGCTCCCGGCCTATAGAGTGAGATGAGCGCACAACCCTAGAGTCTGGCAAGACTGGCCCGTACGGGCAGGGGTACCTTTACCTTTTTATCTCAGGTTAAGAACAGTTTCAGGTTAAGAACGGACCTCCGGAATGAATTAAGTTCTTAACCCGAGGTACCACTGTATTGTGGACTAAAACTCTCATTTTCCCTGACTGTTGGCCATTGCTGACTGGGTCTGATGGGAGTTGGAATCCCACCAATCCCACAAGAGGGATTTTTCTGTGGCCTAAGAGAGACACAGGTTTGCAAGGTTTGGTGTTGTTGTTTTTTTGTTTTGATTTCTATTGGGAGGTTCATCATAAGGCTTGTGTTGCAATGAAGCCAGCTCCCTTTCAAATGCTCTGGCCACCACAACACACACCTCGTATGACACCATGGGCTTTTTGAATGCTTACCCTTCTCCTACAAACTACCACAGGGGGAGCGCATCTTTGATCAGGCATACCATGGCTGACTCGGCAGTAGACTAATCTGCAGAAAGACCTTGGAGGGTGAGTATTTTAATGACCTCTTTCTGGGAAGAAGAGCCTGTTTTAAAGTTCTAAATGGCCCCATAAATGTAGTCAGGCATATATTTCCTTACTGATACTAGGCAATAAAAGCAGTGGGATTCTCAAGTACCTTGAGGGACACCCCACTGTGCTTATTACCCTATACTTCTCCACTAGCTACTAGAGCTTAAATTTTAATACTCATGTGTTTGTTTACCTTGCTCCCTCTCAGCTGTGGTGCTTCAATTTCTTTAGATCTTTTATTTCAATAACTGAATTCACTCTTACTTAGTCTTTTCCCTCATTGCATGAACCAATGGAGAAGGAAAACAGTATTCAGAGAAACTTGGGTTTGTGTGTGTGTGATGTTGTTATTGTAAAGCAGTATTCACTACCTGGGTGACATTCAGGATGCTTTGGACTTCAACATCCATCAGTCTCAGCCAGAAGCCTGCTGGGGCTGACGGGAGTTGTAGTCCAAGACTTCTAGAGGACATCAGCTTAGTGAACACTACCACAGAAAATAAGGGTGACTGCCTCCTTCCTCTCCGTTCTCAGTGTACCTTTGAAGGACTGGACAGTAGGAGAGTAGCCGCCTGACTTGAGGAGGTCCTCAGAGTAGCGCTGGTGAGTTTCTACATACTTGTCAGGGATTGTGCTGAGGAGGGCTACAATGAGGAGGCAAGGTGGAAGCCTCCTCCTCCCCCCGATCCTGAATCTCCCCATGAGCAGGAGGACAGTATAGATTTAGAATAGTGGTTTGCAGAGGGGCATATTTCAGAAAGCAGAAGCTGGGAAATACTGGATGGAGAACAGCTAGGAGAAGAAACACTGGAAGAGAGAGGGTTAACTGATTCACAGTCTCTGGATCGCATTCCTTCACCCCCACCCCCCACCCCCGGTCTAGAAGAGCTCAGAAAGTCTCCAAACAAAAAGCACAGAGAGTACAAGTTCAGGTTACAAGACGTAGGAGTGATGTAGATTAATAGGGACGGAAGGGGAGTAAGCCTTAATTGGGAGCACTGCCATTCTAGAGAGATGCGTTCTGTTGTCTCTTGCTGTGATTATTAAAGATTCTAACTGGTAAGAAGATTCCTTTTCCTTTGTTCTGCTTATCTACTGCCATAGGGGAGGAAGCCAATTCCCTGAAACCTGACATTACACAAGTGTCCCCTCAATGGCAGGGCTGGCCAATGAGTTTTGCTGCCTGAGACAAAGACAAGGTGGTACTTCCATGCCCTCCAGCATGTCCCAGAGGGACACACATCTTTCGGAGCTGCAATATTGCGTGAGAGCACGGTGTCCAAAAACACAGTCATTCGGGGCTACGATCTTTTTTGCAATCACGTTAACAATGATATACGATATCTTTATTGTCATTGTCCCATGCAGAACAATGGAATTCATTCATTCATTTAACCATAAAATAAAAAAAAGAATACATACAATGCTTGAAGTTTTTTTTTTTTAAAGGCCAGCACTAGGCACGGGAAGGTCAACATGGAGGGGGCCTGATTTCACTTGGGAGGGAGTTCCGCAGAATTGGGCTCCTGGTGAGTACAAGTTGTGCACCCAAACCAATGTTGTTGTCATTTAATTGTGTCCAACTCTTCATGACCTCATGGACCAGAGCACGCCAGGCACTCCTGTCTTCCACTGCCTCCCGCAGTTTGGTCAAACTCATGTTAGCAGCAAACCATAGGGGACCACTAACAGCAACTCCCCTAAAGACTCTAGTGATCAGGTAGAGATCACAGACAAACCACAGACAGTAAGCCAATAACACATCTTGGCTAGCGCTCATGGTTTGTTTGGGATGAACCACAAGCCCAGGCTTGTACGAGACTTGTTTTGTTTGTGGCACGGCAACAGTAGTAGTAGTAGTGTCACAGGAATCTCTTGCATACCATGTACTATCATGCTGTTCATCCACATCAAGCCAGAACTTTAAATTATGGTGTATTGTGGGGGTTGGGAACTGCTTTTAGCCCAAGGGCCACATTCCCTCATGGGAAACCTTTTGAGGGCCACATACCTCTGCATGCTACCTCTGTACAGTAGGGTACATTTCAGGCATACAAATGGCAGAGATTTCTGCAGCGCATATCCACACCCAACACACATTTCTCCTTCCTCCTTCCAGACCAGCAAAAGGAATTAGCAAAGTTCAAGGGCACATTCCAGGCAGGCAAAAGCACTCAAGGAGGGTGTGGCCTCTGGGAAGAGGGTGTTGCCTAAGGAGAGTCCTGAAATCCACACAGAGAGGAGAGGAGGGCACCTCTGGCCCTCAGACCTAGTATGATGTGCCCACTAGGCCAATATCAGAAGTATTCAAAGGAAAGCCGAATAAAAACACTGCTAAGGATTATCCATTTGGTAATTTTTGACTGGTACTTTTAACTCATTGTCCTTTAGCTGGCCAGCTCTGTTTCTAAGCACCTAATAATGTTAATTTAGCTGACAACATTCTAAGTATTCAAGTCCAATAAATTGGATTATCACCCTTTGGTTGGATTAGGATGAATGAGCTTCCAGATTCCTGGCCCGTTCACTCTAACTGTACTTGGATCCTGTGTACTCTACTTCTGATAACTGAGATTTTTTCCCCTCCCATTTAATAAGTAGGATCTGCGGAAAAGAGATGGAAACTAGATCAACAACATTGCTTTCTGGCTCATTTCCTTTTTCCTCAGAAGTCAGAATCCCTCAGTAATTGCCTTCATTAGCCTTGACCCAAGAAACTAATTCAAAAGGCATTTTTAGAAGGAGAAAAAAAAGAGATTAATAGGAGGATTTGAGAGGAAGAGAAGGTATTACAAAAATAATATTCATGTCTGCCCTGCAAAATTCAATAAAGTTTTCCATGATGCATGCAGGATCATACTAAGACTGTGACTAGCATTTGGCTAGACTAGAGTGCATTGCTGAGTTGCCTTTGTAAGGAAACAAGGAGGATCTGGTTATTGTTGTTCTGACTGCAGTAATAATAATTCCTATTTTTAAAAGAGATTGTTGGTTTTTCAAATCCCTTCATTGCTCTTTGGGGTCATAGTGGGAAGAATATGCTTCCAAATGCTTGTGTTAAATAACTCACGGGTATTGGAAAACAATAAAAACATCAGCTGCCGTCCAAAATTACTGCAAGCACATGGAACCTCTCTACACTAACTCTGTATGCATGCGTGCAGTTTCCTGGATCACAATCACATACACAATCCGATAGTGGCCCGTGGGTTTCACATAGGTGTTGCTACATTCACACCTGTAAAGCAGGACATAATAATTTTGCAGATATTAATATTGTGCAGCTTGAAGTGACTGGATGCATAAAAACGGACTCCTTTTGGAATAAAACATTGTCCAGACCCATAAGTTTGATTCCAAGCTTTACTTGCAGAACTTTCTTCAAAACAGAAAAAAAAGTAGTAAATGATACACCCAAACAGTTCCATAATATCTCGAACATGTCCAACACGGGCTCAGCATCTTAGAAATAACTTTAAACAAGGCTGGGATCAAAATTCTGTGTCTTCCCCATTCCAGCCTCCCTTGCAGCCTGAGGCTATGCAACTCCTGGAGTGACTTCATTATCACATCTTACTTCCACTCTGGCTGGGAACAAAAGACTGAAGGCAACTCCCTTTCAAGATGGAGATTTGCAACCAAATACCTTTTTCATGTGATCAAAGGCACACACTCAGTTTAAGAGCAGAGAACATTCTCAGTTTATGATCAAATGGTTAAAGCTCAGAGTCCAATAGTATGCCGCTATGGAAAAACCCCAATGTTAGCAATACACATTTAGCTACTCTCCATTTCAGCATCAATTAAACTATTATACTTAACAATGAAGATCCCTGATGTCCCACCTAGCCGAGCATCCTGCTATCACAGTGGCTGACCAAATGCCATGGGGAATTTCACAAGGGTAGCATTCTGCCTGTGACAGTGAAGGTAGACCACAACCATCATTGCGAGTAGTTGTTGGGTCATCTAGTCCAACCCCCTGCAATGCAGGAGTGATTCAGTTCATGTGTAAAAGCGATCTGACCTAGGGCTCACCCAAACTCCTGCTTGTCGCTTGCTTAGAAAGCACAGTGCTTTTCCGCATGATCCAGGCTTTCTAGGCAATGGTCGGAGTGGTTTTGCCTTTGCCCCACTGCTTTCCTTTGGAAAACTCACTCTTTAGTGCTAAACCAGAACAAATGGCAATCTGCAGAAAACCCGACGGCTGTTTGTTCTGAGTCAGTGCTAAAGACTGAGATTCCTGGGGGAAAGCAGCAGGGCAAATGGAGGTTTCTTCTGAATAAATACAAGAACCAAACCCAGCCAACCATTGAAATTTGCACTTCGTCAAATTTGCAATGCAGTTCTCCAGACAAGTGCAATCAATCAATCAATCAATCAATCAATCAATCAATCATATACTGGGGTAAAGTGTGCATAAAGATGCACATATTCGTCAAAAACAACATGTCAAAGGAAGCACTATTTTCAGGAAAGCTACTTTGCAAAAATGGATATATTGGGCAAAATTGCAAACAAAATGTGGGTACTAGGAGACAGTCACACTAAAATGCAGGTGAAACCTGCTGAGCACTTAAAAAACCAGATCATAAACTGATGTTTTGTATTGTAAACTGCCCTGTGATCCTTGGATGAAGGGCAGTATAGAAATTTTATTATTATTATTATTATTATTTTTAATAATAATAATATAATGTGGAAATGTGCAGAACTGAAGAACTTAAGAAAGATGAATAACTGAGAAAACTACATAAGCAGATTTGCCAGTTTCTATTTGAAACCAACCCTAAGAACGCATTTGCATGTTCCATATTTATCCCCTTTCCCATCCCTCTGTTGAATTTTAATTTGGCAGCTCTCCTATAGCCATGCATGCATGTATATACGCAGTCCCGTAAAGCGCTATGTATATGAATGCCTATAAATAATGTGTAATGTAGTGAATAAATAGTTCCTGTTATTTTTAACCAACACATTCCCTACAGACTTCTGATGGGACGGACTAGCGCAAAATTTAAATAAAACTTGGAAAGCTTGGAAACTGCACGTTAAAAAAGGTCTACGCAAAGCACAACTAACCATCTGCTCATATCTGGCCTAGAATTTGTTTTAGGATTATCCAGCATATGTGTTTTTGGGGAACCTGGCTAACGTCTAGGGCATGTAAATAAAGCACAGGGAAGAGCCTTTAGGCCTCGGAAAGGGAGCATTTAAAAGGTTAACCCGATTCAGTGTGTTTCTGCAAAGGCAAACCCAATGTAGGGATAATTAGGCAAGGAAGAAATGGGTAATAAAGTAGCAAGCATTCTGTTGCCATTATATGGTCCAGAGAAAGGTCTGATCATGCATTTCTATTGCTGATGCTAGGCAGGGCTAGCGCTGTAAAATGTTTGGACCACCTGGGTACCATATGCAAGCTGCTCTCAAAGGGAAAACAGTGCATAAGTGCAATTAAAAAATTGAAATGAAATTAGATAAATGGATTGGTTGTTCGCGTTTGGAATGATGTGCAGAGGCCTATTCATCTCACCTCCAAGAAGGGCTCAGCAAACCTGGAGAGTGTGCCTGGGGAAAGCTTGAATGGTGTGGAGAGAGATATGTTTCTTTCCCTCTCCCTCTGCCATATAACAGAAGAACTCAGGGGAATCACCCAGTACATCTGACTGACAGTAGGCTTTGTTGTTTAGTCGTGTCCGACTCTTCGTGACTGCATGGACCAGAGCACACCAGGCATCCCTGTCTTCCACTGCCTCTCGCAGTTTGGTCAAACTCATGCTGGTAGCTTCGAGAACACTGTCCAACCATCTCGTTCTCTGTCGTCCCCTTCTCCTTGTGCCCTCCATCTTTCCCAACATCAGGGTCTTTTCCAGGGAGTCTTCTCTTCTCATGAGGTGGCCAAAGTAATGGAGCCTCAGCTTCAGGATCTGTCCTTCCAGTGAGCACTCAGGGCTGATTTCCTTCAGAATGGATAGGTTTGATCTTCTTGCAGTCCATGGGACTCTCAAGAGTCTCCTCCAACACCAGAATTCAAAAGCATCAATTCTTCGGCGATCAGCCTTCTTTATGGTCCAGCTCTCACTTCCATACATCACTACTGGGAAAACCATAGCTTTTACTATACGGACCTTTGTTGGCAAGCGGATGTCTCTGCTTTTTAAGAGACAGTAGGCTTAGGGCAGGCAAAAGAAAATGCTTCTTTAGGCAAAGCAAAGCTTTGCTCATAAAACCCCTTGCCACAAGGTGGCCATCATCCTAGATTTGCTTTCAAGAATTGCTTTCAAGAGAGAGGGAAGGGTGGGGGAGAGACAAAATTAATGGCGGACAGGTCTATTATCCATGACAGCTAGATAGAACCTCCATAGTCAGAGGCAGCGTACCTTCCAATCTCTTAGCTGCAAATGCTGAGAGGATTGGGATGCCTGTTTCTTATTACTCAGCAGCACACTGCTCGAAATACTGTGCTGGAAAAGATGGGCAGGGCTGAGAAAAGCTCTTCCTGTATTTTAGTATGTCTATTATGCGTCAGATTAATATGACCAGTGGGACACGGGTGGCGCTGTGGGTTAAACCACAGAGCCCAGGACTTGCCAATCAGAAGGTCAGCAGTTCGAATCCCCACGACGGGGTGAGCTCCCATTGCTCGGTCCCTGCTCCTGCCAACCTAGCAGTTCGAAAGCACGTCAAAGTGCAAGTAGATAAATAGGTACCACTCCAGCGGGAAGGTAAACAGCGTTTCCGTGCGCTCCTCTGGTTCGCCAGAAGCGCCTTAGTCATGCTGGCCACATGACCCGGAAGCTGTATGCCGGCTCCCTCAGCCAATAAAGCAAGATGAGCACTGCAACCCCAGAGTCGGCCACGACTGGACCTAATGGTGAAGGGTCCCTTTACCTTTACCTAATATGACCAGTTAGGCTTCAGTCCTGCACACATTTATCTGGGACTTAATATCATGCACCTAAGTGGGGTTTACTTCTGAGTAGACATGCCCAGGATTTTGCGTTTAGTCACCCATAACTAGATATCTTTGATGTTCTACAGAAGCCTTCACCAATCTGATGTTCTTCAGATGTTCTGGACATCAACTCCCATCAGCCCTTGCTGACTGAGGCTGATGGGAGTTGTCGTTCAGAACACCTGAAGGCCACGAAGCTGGGAATCGTCTTGCGTGTCTTTGCATTCATTCTCAGAACCAGACTGTGTCTCCTGTCCCTTGTGACAATGTAATAAAAGCCTGCTGGAACAGGCCAATGACCCATCTACTCCAGCTTCCTGTTTTCACTGTGGCCAAACAGATACCTGTAGGAAACCCACAGAAAGGACTGTGGCACAAAAGCACTCTCCTCCCTCATGGTTAGTAGCCATGGAGAGCCTTCTCCTCAACAAATTTGTCCATGTAAACTGGTGGCCATCATTTTTTCCTGAGGGAGTGAGTTCCATAATTTCACTTTGTGTTGTAGAAGCGCCATCTTCTTAGGGGGATTGAGGGGGACCCTGCATGACGCTGTGTGACGTCATGACATCATGCATGTGATGCCAGGGGGCGGAGCCAAACACCCCCTAATATTGACTCCCTCAAAAAGTACCTGCAGTGGGGACAAAACTGCCTGTGCCCCTAAGAGTTGGCATGCCTGATGTGTTGCATGAAGCCTGTTCTTTCGCCTGTTGTGAATCTTCCAAAATTCACCTCAGCTCCCTTCTCCTTCCTCTCAATCAAAAAAGTCATTCCCCCTGCATTTTCAACTTTACTCCTCTAACAGACTCCTGCGAGAGCTATTTTAAATCCATTGACGCCCATGCCTTAGAGGAAAACGTTTTTCATTATGATATTCTGCATAAGCAAATGCCACAGCTATTATTAGCTCTTACAACAATAGCAGAAACATCATCTTGTCTTTGTGTCATTTTCCCCTCACTCAGCATAATTTTAGAAAGTGTCTCTGAGAGCCAATAGCATAAGACTCTGAGCTTTGCATTTGCTAACCCTTTTATCTTCTGCCACCCTCATTTTAGCCTCTGTGGTTCCTGATATAGCAAACAAGAGACGGAGTCTGAGATTGCAAAGAAAACACTTCAGAATTTTAAAGTCAGGGCTGTCCTTTCACACCAGTTTTGGGTGAGGAGCAGTCGCCACAAGCTGACTTCACTGCCATCCATTTCGCACGGTGAATACATCAGACTTACACTTGTTGTGAAAGGTAGTATTTACCTTGCTAGGGAAACACCATGAAAACATATTTGTGACGTGGAACTGATATGGTAAAATGGCAGGGGGTAAAATCCAGGATGGTAAAATCCAGCAGTTAGGCCAGTGGTGCAGGACTCAGATATTTGCTCTGCCATCTCTACATACAAACTACCGCCCCCAAAATGAGCCCTCACAGATTCCCACACACATACACCCCAATAGGATGGACAAATTTATCACTTTTGTTTCTCTTAGTTTCTCATTTTTCCAATCTGAAGTCCAGTTTTCCACGTTTTCCAGATCATTTGCTATGCATCCAAAGTCTTTTCAGATCAGTAAGAATTTGGGCTGGGCAGTTGCTTTTTTGGGTGGGGAGATCTGGTTTATGGGGTTGTTAATTACTTTTTATTTTATTGTTACTATAATTAAATTTCTATATTGCCTTTCATCCGAGGATCATGGGACAGTTTACAATATAAAAACACAAAAATAAGTAACATTCAAGATGCCTTATATTGAAATTATTTGGGGATAATAAATTGGGTAACAAAAGAGTAATTTAATCTTGGAGTCAGAATTGATTAGGGGTAAATGAATGGAAAAGAAATTGATTTGGGGTGATCTGGAATAGAGTACTGTACACTCAAAAAATAATAATATCTGCAGTGATTTGGATACTAAATTAGTAGGTTTGCCTACTGCGACATTTAAATTCTAAATTTGCTTATGTACAAATCAACCAATCAAATTTATTCTGATTTGTGTCTACAGTCCTAAGTGCTGAAATGTTTAAGTACCCTGCACCACCTATGCAGTTGTTGAAATCAATGGGTTTAAAATTGAATAAATTTGGCTTGATAGTCTCTCACGCAAGTTTGCATGTATGACTTGCTTGCCTAATGTTAAGCAATGTCCATTTAAAGACCTGAAGTGTCATGTATCACTCATTGCTTCTAACACATAGAAGCATGTCAATGTGCACAAATACGGTAACCTAACGCAGGTGGCGCTGTGGGTTAAAGCCTCAGCGCCTAGGACTTGCCGATCGAAAGGTTGGCGGTTCGAATCCCCGCGGCGGGGTGCGCTCCCGTCGTTCGGTCCCAGCGCCTGCCAACCTAGCAGTTCGAAAGCACCTTTGGGTTCAAGTAGATAAATAGGGACCGCTTACCAGTGGGAAGGTAAACGGCGTTCCGTGTGCTGCGCTGGCTCGCCAGATGCAGCTTGTTATGCTGGCCACGTGACCCGGAAGTGTCTGCGGACAGCGCTGGCTCCCGGCCTCTTGAGTGAGATGAGCGCACAACCCTAGAGTCTGGCAAGACTGGCCCGTACGGGCAGGAGTACCTTTACCTTTACCTTTTAACGCTGAGCAGGGCAAATCCAGAAATCCAAATCTGTGGAACCTCCTAGTTAATGAAATCTCAAATGGTTTAGCAACCTGGGGCAGAGAAGGGTAAGCAAGCAGGGTTACCGATGCAGGGTGACTTAATGGAAAGATAACGGATAGAATGAAATCTTTGCTGCATGCTGCGCTTAACCCAAACTTGCTAAGTGACTAGAGCATTAATGAGTGAGAGATCTTAATTAAATTGTAAGCAATTAACTTGCCTGAGAGCAACATGGTTAAAACTAGCGAGGGCAGAGTTGTATCTCTAGAAGTCAACCTGGAGTCTGCTATTCAGACAAACCATTTCTGCTCTTTTTGAAAGCAGCGCTGGAGCCTGCTTATGCTAAACTGGAGATGGGCAATGGCTTTTAAGATATATGGAAATGCTGTGGTGAAGGCCACATTGCCCTTGGTATACACACATCTCACAATTGTCTTTGAGGTTCTGCAGGTTTTTGAAGCATGCAGGAAACTGTATACTGAACATGGTGGGATGAGCAAAGAGCATTCCAGTGCTCTGAAAAAGGGCTGTGGACAGCTTGATGCGGACATTATGCATATTTATTTTACTTTTGACAGTGCAATCCCCATACACGTTTCCTTGGAAGGGATCCCTGCTCAATTCATTGAGACCTGTCTCCAAGTTCACGTGTGTTGAAGTGAACATACTGGAACTGCGTTTGACATCAGAATCTCACCCAGAAAAACCTTCCATTGCTCCACAATGACACCCATCACAGGCCTGCCTAAGCTGCAACCCAAGAAGCCAAAATAGAGCTTCCCAGCCTGGCAACATTTCCCACCAGTGACTTTTTCAATCTCTTGCTTTTCTGCCTAGATGGGGTTGCCAACAACTTGGTAGGGCACAATAAGCTGCTGGTGATTTGTATTCAGCTTGGTGGATGACAAGTTGCACAGGCCAGAAGTCACTGCGAGTCTTCATGCCTGGAGAGACCTCACCAACTTCCCACTTGGCTTATAAATGGTTGTGGATAATACAATAAAATGCACACAGAGCTTCACAAACCAAGGCAGCTCACACCTCCCTGGGAAAGGGATCTCCATGCTAACGGTGTCTTTACTGTTATAGACATATTATGAGTTCTGGAATGTATTATTGAGGACTCTGCCCTGCTTTTTTTTGTCTCTGCCTTGATATTTTGAACCTGTCTTCTGTCATTATTTTGATTATCTTTCATGATAGAACCTCTCTCCTTCAAGGACAACTTTGAACGCACAGAACGAGATGACAGACAGCTGTGCCAATCCATGCTCTCATCGACAAGGTGTAGATTAGAATATTGGGAAACACTGACCTGTGAGTGCTCCAACTGTAGAAAACAGCCTTAACCAAAGGTGTCATGGACTTTGAAGATGCTGAAACTCAGGACGAAAGGGAGAAATGTGCTAAGAGGAAGGCACATTTGGCAAACCCTCACGATGATCAACTCCCATCTGGAAACCTATGTCCCCACTGTGTAAGGACATGTGGATTCAGAATTGGCCTCCACAGTCACTTACGGACTTACTGTTAAGACTGTGTTCATGGAAGACAATCTTACTCAGCTACGAGTGATTGCCAAAGAAGAAGAAGATAATTAGTAAGGTAATCTACACCTTCAGATGGGTTCCTCAGGTGAGAGGCTTCCCATGTCCTGCTGAAGAAGTGAAAGCTTTGAAGGCACAGATTGGGCAGTTTTCAGCCACCTATTCTATATCTTCAAAACTCCCTTCAGGTAAACTGGATGAAATTGAGCCATGGGTTGAATTCAGCTGGCAGGCTGTAAGTTCTCAGCTTCTTTAGAGGTTTTATGGAACGTGGCATGCTACAAAATCAGTTCTGACACATCTCCATGTTGGGTCAACTTTATCTATGTTTGTTTTAGTGGTGGGAATGAGTTAATAAACAGAAAATCTATGCATAATTTGTTGGGTTCCTTGGAGGCTCAATCTGTACTGTTTTGTTCTTTATTCCATGGGTTTTAGGCAAACGTCACATATCACTATCTTTCAAAGCAGAGATGCTTGCTTTCCCAGCTGCTAGGCAAGGGGGGAAATGTACCCATAAATCATTAAAACCAGTCCCACAGTGAATATTTGGCCAAAGATATTCTGTCATGATCTAATGAAAAACTAAGCCACTCTAATATGTGGCGGAGTTTTCTTTTCATAACAATCACTTATAGGTTTTTAGACTTTGTAATCTTGTTCGGCATTGGCTCGGCAGCCATTGTATAATCAAATAAGTTGGGCAAATGTATGAGCAAAAATTGACCGCTGTCATCTATAATAACTGCCTTGGGCTTTTCAAAGTTCTTCTAATACTGTCCATCTTATGAACTTCTTTGCCAGGTCCCCAAACCCTTTAGGAAGGAGGCACTCTTAATGTTGTTTTTGTCCTGAACTCATCTGTGAGTTATTGTTGTTTAGTCGTTTGGTCATGTCTGACTCTTCATGACCCTATGGACCAGAGCACGCCAGGCACTCCTGTCTTCCACTGCCTCCCGCAGTTTGGTCAAACTCATGTTAGTAGCTTTGAGAACACTGTCCAACCATCTCGTCCTCCGTCGTCCCCTTCTCCTTGTGCCCTCAATCTTTCCCGACATCAGGGTCTTTTCCAGGGATTCTTCTCCTCCCATGAGGTGGCCAAAGTATTGGAGCCTCAGCTTCAGGATCGGTCCCAAGAAAGTAAAATCTCTCACTGTGTCCTTTTCTTCCCCTACTGACTCCATAATTTGAAAGTGAGTCTTCCTTAACCACTTGCAATGTGCTACATAAAATCTGCCCATTCCACACACACACTTTAAGAAACATGAAGGCCAGGGGAGCACATTTGAATGGCATGCCTACATGTATGGGGCTCATTGTATGGGTCTTTCTCACCTTCCTTCCTACCTAACTAGCCAATTGCATAGCCCTTTCTATGCCCCAGTTATATTCTCAAGTGCTTTCAGATTCTCCTCCCCATTGTATCTTCATTTTATCTTTTCTATTTCTTCATGCATTTGCACTGATTATACTTTTGCTGTATTTTATATATCTATCATCTACCTATCTATCCCTCTTAAGTATCTTTAGAATGAGGCAGGAAAATGGAAGCTTTTTCCCACAGGGAAGGAAATCTTTCCACACACACAAAAAGGAGGGCAGGTTTTGCCTGGCACTAATTGCAGTTAAGAACTTAAGAAGAGCCCTCCTAGATCAGACAAAAGGCCTATCTAGCTCCAGTTACTTCTACTTGCCTCCTTACTAATCCAAAAAATGAAAGAAAAAAGAGCTAAAGCAAAAGTTTGACAATCAGAATTTCAAATATCAGAAGGCTTTGGTTTTAGAGTAAGAACACTTGAAAAGTGCGGCAGATGTAGCACATTCGCTTTCCTCTGATTGTGCCTTCAAAGCTCTTCATGTTTTTGTCTCTGAATTCTGTAGCAGTCCTACCTAGAACTATGTGGAATTGTTTTCATGCACTCATTTCTCTATAGAAACATACTCTTTCTTACAGGGGAAAACAGTTTTGCGCAGTAGTCGTATTCTTTGCAATACTTGATAAAGGAAAGATGCTAAGGCCCTTCTCTCATTCCTGGCGCAGGCACTTGGTAGGGACGCAGCAGAAGGCCTTCTTGGTGGCTGCAACTTCCTCCCTTGAGAAGCTAGACTGGCTCCCTCCTTTTTGTCTTTCCACTGACAGGTGAAGATCTTCTTCCAACAGGCTTTTGGGAACTGACTGCTTTCCATGAAAGGGCTGGCGTTGTGCTGTTTTCATGGCAATTATTTGTATGCTTTAAACAGGTTTAATACATGTATATAGTTTTAATTCTATTAATGTTTAATTGTTCTTTAATTATTGTTTCCCCCCCTTTAATTACTTTAGAAATTCTTGTTCTTATCTGGAAGCCGCCTTGAGTCCCACCAGGGGAAAAGAGTATATTATTATTATTATTATTATTATTATTATTATTAGACTTACCGTATATATTTGTCTTGGCTAGATGATGAAAAAGGTCTCTACTCCCTTCGCAAGGAGAGGCTTCTCAAGAGAGCCAGCCTCTGTCTTCTCCAGTTGTACAAGCTACATGCAAAAAAGCTGCAGAGTATTTCATTGCTCATTCAACTCAAATATATTCCACTGGGAAGCACAGCTTTTAAATAATATATATTTCAAAGTACTTTTATATAGTAAATCACCTCAATACTATTTTTAGTAGTAGGTATAGGTGTCTAAGAAAACAAACAAACAAACAAACAAACAAACAAACAAACAAACAAACAAACCCCCTCCCCATCCTGTTTTCACAGTGACCCCAAGCAGAACTTGAGTGCAATTGTCCGGAAGCATTTGTGTCTCAGCTTTCTGGGGGGATCTTGGGAGTAAATTCAGGCCCTGAGTGGGTGAATGTCTTCCTCATTATCACAGCACTTCTATGGCTTGCTCCTGATGGCCACCAGCTTGAATGGTTTGAAAAGGGGATTAGACAAATTCCTGGAGGATAAGGCTATCAATGCCTACTGACCATGATGGCTATGCTTTGCCTTCCCAGTCAGAGGCTGTAATGCTCCCCAGTGCCGGATTTACGTATAAGCTAAACAAGCTATAGCTTAGGGCCCCACTCTCTTGGGCCCCCCCAAAAAAATTTAAAGGGAAAAAAACCTGGATGTACATTTCCAAAATATAAGATGAAAAACAAATAAAATAAAACCTACATACAACAACAGTGTTTTGTGTTGTGTAGGCTCCTATGATGTAAGTAATCGGTCCCGCTTGCTAGCCTGCTCCCTAAAATATCACTGGTTTGCTCATTTCTATATATAGGGTATGGGACGCGGGTGGCACTGTGGGTTAAACCACAGAGCCTAGGACTTGCTGATCAGAAGGTTGGCGGTTCGAATCCCCATGACTGGGTGAGCTCCCGTTGCTCGGTCCCTGTTCCTGCCAACATAGCAGTTCGAAAGCACGCCAAAGTGCAAGTAGATAAATAGGTACTGCTCTGGTGGGAAGGTAAACAGCGTTTCCGTGCGCTGCTCTGGTTCGCCACATGACCTAGAAGCTGTACGTTGGCTCCCTCAGCCAATAAAGCGAGATGAGCGCCACAACCCCAGAATTGTCCGTGACTGGACCTAATGGTCAGGGGTCCCTTTACCTTTACCTATATATAGGGTGCCTACATTCTGCATGTGCAAATGGCTTTAGATACCTATTAGGTCCATAAATTACCATATAGCATATATTCAACACAAAAAACAGTGACCATTTGTTGTTGACAAAGGACAGCTGGACATATAAACGGCCCCATTACCTTCAGTAGCTTAGGGCCTCATCAAACCTAGGGCCCTGACACTCCCAAATACCTGACCTAGCAGCACAGTTACTGGGTCTAAATGCAAACTACCACTGTTACCTTTCTGATAGCTTGTTGGATTTTCATCCCAAAACCTCTGACCAGAGGACAATCCCACCATATTTGTCAGGAAGCACTTCTGGTCTTCCGACATCTCCCTCAAGGATCAGAAATGGTTGAAAACATTTTTGCTAATTAAACGGGAGTATAATTCCATCGTAAATTCTCCCTTAAATTTAATTTAATCACACTTTCCACAGACTAATCACAAACAGATCTCACTGCTGATCCATTGCAACAATATTAATTTCTCTCCCCCAGTTCTCTTAATTGGATTTATAATGCTACATTCCTGTGCAATTAAGAACTTATAAACCCTTGGATATAATTGTGTAGCCCTGTTCATTAGATGGCTTCTCAACCTTATTGTGGGGTCCAAGAAATCTTATGCCATAATAAAGTTGTTTGTCTTTAAGGTGCTGTGACAGACAGGCTTTGGTTCAGCCTCCTTGTGACACAGCAACCAGTAAGAGCTGGTTAGACCATTGTCCAACCAGAAGGGACTGGTGAGTCAAAAGTACTGAGAAGCTTTAATGGTCAGATAAGGACAGTGGATTGTCTGAGAGAACCAAGATAGGCAATGACTGTAAGTCAGGGACCTAGAGAGAGTGGGAACTGGCCTGTTAGAAACATGAGATTGCTAGGCAGGGCAAGCCGGTTTGGCTCCCTGAGGGAAAAGTGAAATCTTAGAAAGGGTTGAGGGAGTGTTGCTAGTTAGAAACACCACTAGCCATTCTAGGTGGGGGAAATCTACCCTGAGATTTGGTTCGGAAAAGAGTGCTGTTTGAAGTTCTCTGTAAGGTAAGTGTGTTTTAAACTAAGTTTTGTGCCTCGTTTGCATAGCTATCATGCTCAAAACTTTCATTGAGTGTAAATAAATAAACAATTTAGTTTCATTCCAGAGGTGCCTTCTCATCCTTGAACCAATGGGTGGGAAGTGAGTGGCAGCCTTCACAGAGGTGCAATACCTGGCTGCTGTTTATTCATAAACACTACCTCAAATAGAGCAATGACAAACCTAGACAGCATCTTAAAAAGCAGAGACATTACCTTGCCAACAAAGGCCCGTATAGTTAAAGCTATGGTTTCCCCAGTAGTGATGTATGGAAGTGAGAGCTGGACCACAAAGAAGGCTGATTGCTGAAGAATTGATGCTTTTGAATTATGGTGTTGGAGGAGACTCCTGAGAGTTCCATGGACTGCAAGAAGATCAAACCTATCCATTCTGAAGGAAATCAGCCCTGAGTGCTCACTGGAAGGACAGATCCTGAAGCTGCAATACTTTGGCCACCTCATGAGAAGAGAAGACTCCCTGGAAAAGTCCCTGATGTTGGGAAAGATGGAGGGCACAAGGAGAAGGGGACGACAGAGGACGAGATGGTTGGACAGTGTTCTTGAAGCTACTAACATGAGTTTGACCAAACTGCGGGTGGCAGTGGAAGACAGGAGTGCCTGGTGTGCTCTGGTCCATGGGGTCATGAACAGTCGGACATGACTAAACGACTAAACAACAACAAAAACAACCTCAAATAGTTACTTCCAGACCTAAATAACAGGGAGAGTTATATCATCTAACACACCCACAGAATCAGTCACATTAACCCAGCACCCATCTTCCATAAGGGTGCATGCCACCACAAGGCTCTTTATTATGGAGCTGATCACCCCCGATTCCCAAAATTACAGAACTTGACCATCCCAACTCCAATAAGCCTCAGCATGCCACAGAATTATTTGTTTGCATGTGTATATGTTATTCTTGCAATACAGGCAACTCGCGTCTTCTTCTAGGGTTCGGTTCCAGCCGGGGGTCCATGCATAAAAGTAAAATTGCACAAAGCCATGTAACTCCTGGAACTGCTCCCCCAAAATGAGGTTGGGGGGCCGCTTGCCCTGTTTTGAGAAGGTGGCGTAAGGGCTCTGGCCACCTTCCCAAAGCCCAGTGTCTTGCTTTGAGAAGGCAGGATGCTGCCAGAGCCCTCACGCTGCCTTCCCGAAGCCTGTGATCGCAGCTTTGCTTGCATGGTGGTGAATGAATGAATGAATGAATGAATGAATAAATAAATAAATAGAGATTGGGCTTCCTCTGCTCTGCATCCATCCATCCATCCATTTATACTGGGGTCACGAAGAGTCGGACACGACTAAACGACTAAACAACAACAATCTATCTATCATCTATCTATCTATCTATCTATCTATCTATCTATCTAATCTATCTATCTCTATCTATCTATCTATCTATCTAATCTATCTATCATCTATCATCTATATCTATCTATCATCTATCTATCTATCATCTATCTATCTATCTATCTATCTATCTATCATCTATCATCTATCATCTATCTATCTATCATCTATCTATATCTATCTATCTATCTATCTATCTATCTATCTATCTATCTATCATCTATCTATCTATCATCTATCTATCTATCTATCTATCATCTATCATCTATCTATCTATCATCTATCTATATCTATCTATCTATCTATCATCTATCTATCTATCTATCTATCTATCTATCTATCTATCTATCTATCATCTATCTATCTATCATCTATCAATCTATCTATCAATCTATCTATCATCTATCTATCTATCTATCTATCTATCTATCTATCTATCATCTATCTATCATCTATCTATCATCTATCTATCATCTATCTATCATCTATCATCTATCTATCTATCATCTATCTATCTATCTATCTATCTATCATCTATCATCATCTATCTATCTATCTATCTATCTATCTATCTATCTATCTATCATCTATCATCTATCATCTATCTATCTATCTATCTATCTATCTATCTATCTATCTATCTATCATCTATATCTATCTATCTATCTATCATCTATCTATCTATTATCTATCTATCATCTATCTATCTATCTATCTATCTATCATCTATCTATCTATCTATCTATCATCTATCATCTATCATCTATCTATTATCTATCTATCATCTATATCTATCTATCTATCATCTATCTATCTATCTATCTATCATCTATATCTATCTATCTATCTATCTATCTATCTATCTATCTATCTATCTATCTATCTATCTATATCTATCTATCATCTATCTATCTATCTATCTATCTATCTATCTATCTATCTATCTATCTATCATCTATCATCTATCTATCTATCTATCTATCTATCTATCATCTATCTATCTATCTATCTATCTATCTATCTATCTATCTATCATCTATCTATCTATCATCTATCTATCTATCTATCTATCTATCTATCTATCTATCTATCTATCTATCTATCATCTATCTATCTATCTATCTATCTATCTATCTATCTATCTATCATCTCTCCTGTGATTAAATAAGTAAAATGAGCGTAAGATGCCAGTTACCTGTACTGGATTAATACCTTAGTGGCACTGGCATGCTTTCTATTTAGGAGATTTATCACATTTCATGTCGTTCTTGCAGGTTATGCTGAAAGCATCCAAGTCCCAAATTTGGTTCAGAACCCAAACCTACAAGCTCAGTATTCCATCCTCTGGACCATTCACAGTGTTGGTGATTAACACACATTATTTTGCAGTGATGCATTTATGAATTCGTTAGTTGTTTTCCTTTTAATTGTGGCAAGCAGTTTAACCTATGACGTCTTTAAGTAGTTTGGATAGAACAATATATTATTTTTATTACATGGCAAAGTTCCATTTGAATGAAAACAGTGGCTGAGTCACTTTAAAAAAAAATACAGATATGTGTTGTGGCATGAAATCTGTGCACCTGGAACAACTCCTCCAGAGAAATAATAATAATAAAGCTGAGTTTGAAAAGAGAAGATCATGACTCAGCTGCTGTTTTTGTTTGGGATTGTAATGGATCTGTAACATTCAACTGGAACATAATATTAACACAAGAAACAATTAGGCTATATTATATAGAAAGACGCGCTACTGGTAAAAGTGGTTATGTGTGGATCAAAAGGCCAGTTAATAGTCTCGGTTTCTTTTGCTGATATATTCATATTTCTCCAAATCCTATAGATCAGCCCCAGGGAGTTATAGTCCAAAACAGGTTGGGGGACGCTGCCATAGAGCTCCCTTCAAATACCTACTGCTAATCTACTTATGTTCTTATGACCATCCATTTTATTCTTTTCTTTGCCATCAGACTATCAAACACATCCTTCACCTAAAGCACACTATTTTAATTGGGTTCGATCCATACTTAGTCATGCTTAGAGTAGGCCCACTGAAATCAACTTAAGCAAGTACACACTAAAAACATGACGAAGGCTGCAATTATGGCCCCACTCACCTGGGAGGAAGCCCCATTGAATTTATCAGTAGACATGATTAGGAGTGGTGTGTAAGTCTGGATCCAACCCATTGGCTTTCCTTTCTATGATCACTCAGTTAAAGTGCATTCCTTTAACAGACAATGGGAAAGAGGCTACATGAGAGACTCTGGAGAGTTGCAGTCGGTCTTCAGTAGAGACCTTCTACATCACCTGCTGCCAAATTATTATAAGTGGGGATGCCACGATTTGCACCTGCGACCTTCCGCATGCAGAACATGTGCTCTGTTACTGAGCTACAGTCCCATCATTTCATTTCTTATGGGAAGCTAGTCGTTTTGTGGCAGGGGGATACTGGAAAATTGCAGGCTGGGGTGTTCTTTTTGGCATAGCATGCACCCTTTGAGTTGTTCTGGCTTGTAATAGGTTTGTGTCAATCTGAACTATGGGATGCGGGTGGTGCTGTGGTCCAAACCACTGAGCCTCTTGGGCTTGCCAATCAGAAGGTTGGCGGTTCAAATCCCCACGACGGGGTGAGCTCCCGTTGATCTGTTCCAGCTTCTGCCAACCTCACAGTTCGAAAGCACACCAGTGCAAACAAATAAATAGGTACCGCTGTGGCAGGAAGGTAGACGGCGTTTCCGTGTGGTCTGGCTTCCATCACAGTGTTCCGTTATGCCAGAAGTGGTTTAGTCCTGCTGGCCACATAATCCAGAAAGCTGTCTGTGGAGAAATGCCAGCTCCCTCAGTCTGAAAACGAGATGAGTGCCACGACCCCATAGTCACCTTTGACTGGACTTAACCGTCCAGGGGTCCTTTATGTTTACCTTTAACAACCTGAACTTATTTCCATAGTTTACCAATGTAGATCATGACAGGAGACCCTCCATGATAAACTTTGGTGACTCTGGTATAAGCCGGATTCCAGCCTCGCCTTCTGAAAGGCATTCAGACATAGGCTGAGTTCAGCTACACCTGAGCTAAAGATTAACACATGCAAATTTAGTTGTCAAATACTCAACTCCTCAATGGGAGCCATCCACATTGATGGCTAAGTTGTTATGAAGGCAGATAGCAGGTTTAGTCAATTGCTCAGTAGGATTGCTAGGATCACAGTCTTTCACCTTTTCGTTAACAAGATGGGTGAGGTGAGAACTGGGCAGGAAACTCTGGAACTATGTAAACTGTAGAAATCACTCATTCACAACCCCCTTCCCTTCTCCATCTTCTCCACTGAGGAATGGATAGGACCTCTGGGGAAGACAATAGAATTGCTCAACTCAAGGCCCATTCCCCTCTCTACTGGCATGCCTTGCCAGTAAGATATAAAGTGTGGGAATGTTCAGGGATGCAGGAGAGGATATATTGTTTGATTATATCCTTTCCAACTTGTGTTAACAAGTTCCACAAGTTAGCAGAGTAACATTCCCCTTTTTAAACTTACAGCGGATGCGTTTGCTCAGGCTCGCTAAAGCCTCTATAATACGTTTTAAAGGTAATTCCCCTTTAGTCCTTCATAAAAAGATAAGACATGACACAGTCTTCTATAAAAGTATAAAAAGAGTTTACTCACTCACATTCTGTTCACAATTGGATCCCAGAAGGCAGACTTAGCTTAGAAAAGTAATATACACCTGGAAACTATCCCATAAGGAGACAGTCCCTTTGTCCTCTCTTGGCTGGAACCCAAGAGAGCATCTTTGGCTAAGCAGATGTTGCTCCTTCAACGAAAGTACCGGTAGTCAGAGAAAGAGATGGCGGCCAGTCCTATGCTTTTTTTACCTGCACAGGTGAGGCCACGCCCACCTCTAGTCACATGCAGAGGAAGTCTGTCCCAGCTTAGGAGAAACAGGAAGTTCCAACTGGCTGGTCCAGACATCCCCTTTTATGTCCACTCTAGGGATGTTGTACTTGACTGCTCTTGTGTTTCACATCCCACATAAAGTCCTCCTTAGATTAAAAAGTTAGCTTGCTCTGTTATCTTTCTAATAGGACATAACTTACCCAAGGCACACTTCTGCTTCGCTTTAAAGACAGGTAGACTTTCTTCCCTCTCCTCTTTTTTGCTTCTAGTGTGGGTTTATGGAAAAATGGTCATGCCCATGTTTCCGTAGGTTTTTAAAAAATAGCTAGGGATTGTCTCACTCTTTCTGCTGTTCTGTAGGAGCTGCTGCCTGCTTAAATTGTAATTTTGCATGTCTGGGACAGCATTTATATCTTCTGTCACTCCTATTTAGTATAATAAACTAAGTTTTATTTATTCCTCTGTGTGAGAGCTTCTTGTGGGCATAGCATTGAGGGTAAAGCACAAGTGTGTGTTATGACTCTAGCCAAAGATCCTAAACCTGTGTGTTTACATCCTTGAGTGCTGGTTGCATACATGTGAGCCCAGGTACACACTTGCAAGAAGCTCAGGCCGCTGCCTGTCTGCCTAGATACTATGCACTATGTTCACACTCACAAACTTTTCAGTGGAAACTTGTCTCCCTCATGCTAGGAAATCAGATGCGTTTCCCACATCCCCCACCCCACCCACAACTTAGGGGAGGACCGGTGCAAGAGAGCGTCAGCAAAACCACTTGATAGGTCTTCGCGGATAGATTTCAAGAAGGGTTAATTCAATTCTGCAGAAATGTTGACTGCATTACAGGCAAAATGAATGCAAGTTGCTACACAACTTGATTATCCTCGTATCTGTCTATATATAATAAAGGAGAACAATATGTTGGGAAAACATGCCTAGGGATTTACCAAATGCAATCACGGTGCAGAAGGCAAAATAGATATTCAGAGAATCACCTGCAGCCTTGCTTGGAAAATCAGAGCTAACGTTATATTTTTCCCCTATTTAATTATCCCTTCCATAACATCACTTAGACTTAGTCTCCTATCTCTGCAAATTAGTAGCACCATTATTATTAAAACCTGCTTAAGAATCTCAATCAGGGAAAACTACCACTTTGGTGCTGAATACATATAGGCATATATAATTGTGTGTGTGTGAAAAACAACCAGCAAAATATGATATAAATCAACCATACGGCTCCATGGCAAATATGTGGTTCAGCATTCAGTTTTTCCAAATGGCGCGAAACTGCATTAAACTAGCAGTCACAGTTGTGAGCTTAGAGCCAGTTATTTACCAGGTGTGATGGCCTGGGATTTGGACTCGGAGGCTGAACCTGAGGAATCCCAGCCTGCACAGGAGTCCCCGCTTTCAGAACCAGCTGAGCCAGGGCTGGGGCTTGAGCCTGAAGGGTCCTCACCTGTGCTGGATCCTCAGGTGCAGGCACCAGCTGAGTCTGCTCTGGCTCCTGAGGTGATGGAGGACCCATTGCCTGCAGGTGCTCCACTCTCAGCCCCGTCAGAGGAAGCTGAGGTTGCCTCTGGGTCCGGTAACCCTCCAGCCTCTCCTGAGCTGCAGAGGCTCAGGGCAGAGAGGCGGAGGGAACTAAGTTCCGCAGGAATGCTCGCCTCCAGGCCAGGAGAGGCGAGTCACCTGTGGACCGGGGCCTCCCTATGCCGCGGGGCAGATAAAAGCCAGCCAGCCCCAGTCCCAGGTTGCGGGAGCAACGTTGTTGCTAGCCTGTTCCTGCCTGCACCCTGTCCTGCTCTTCTGCCAGAGTTCCTGACCTCACCCGACTCCCTGCCTTGGACCCAGCTTCAGCTTTGACGGACAGCCTCCATACCGCACCCTCAACCTCAGACTGGACTCAGACCTTGCCGCACGGCTAACCTTCGGGACCAGCACACCCACACTTGCTTTGGTGGTGGTGGGGAAGTCATGATCTGGAGCAAGGATGTGAAAGCACAAGTTCATCCCATCAGGAAAAACATCTGTATGGCTTCAACCTTACCATGTCGCATTATCCCACAGCGCCATCCTATGGGAGTCTGCAAAGATCTGCCAACACACAAGTACCGGTTGCAAGACTGTTGCCAGCTGACTGCAAACTGGAGGAGGTTTTACGACACCATCCTGTTTGTCGAGCATTCGTCCTGATGTGTTCATATGGAGGTTAGACGACATTGCCAGCTAGTGGCTGTTTCCTTGCACTTTGCAGTGCAATTTCCCTTCCCTTTTCTTATCAGACCCAGCTGCCCTGCAAGCAAGGTAAAAAAAGAAAAGAAAAGAAAAAGGCAGATAAATGTTTATGCATCAGCTAACAGCTGCCCGCACATGACAATCAATTATAATTGAGGGTGGGGGCACTAATGTACCATCATTGGAGAGTTAGATATTAAGGGTTTGAGAAGTAGTTCAAATGATAAAATTAGTCAACATAGTCAGGGTAGGCAAACCACATAATCGCTTTATTGAAAAATGGAGGGGTGGGTTGTTGTGTTTTTTTAATTAAAAAAAAGTCATGTATCGGAACAATGAGATGCAAGATAATATACAACCATGTACTTTATTGGGAACATAATGATATTCATATATATGGAGTGAATGTGCAAACATTTCCCCTCTTTCCTCTTATTCAGTTATATACTTACGCCTATGTACTGTATGCAAAGAAGTATACTACTTATTTTTTCTTAATGCACTATTATTTACCTTCCGCATTATTGCTGTTATTGAATAATAAAGTGCAAATGAGAGGAGCGGCCTATTTTGGGGGAGAAGGGCAGGAGATCTGGGGCCCAGGACAAATGCCCCAGGTGTCTCCCTCAATTCACCCCCACAAAACAGAATGTCCTGGTCAAGGATAAAGATTCTCAGCTGCTAGCAGCAGCTAGGCAGGTGGTGTTTTGCACGACATGTACGTATTTCCATGGTAGTCAGACTAGGGGGTTCCTCCCCCACCCCCCTAGCATGACATGAGACGATCACAGCTTCAAAATACTGGAGAAGACCTGAGGAAGAGCACGTCTCTATGTCTCTCATTCTCTTCCGAAACAAGCGATATTTACAGGGACCCTTCTCTGTGTAATTACACAATTATTAAAAAAACACAGTCATGAAGTGAGGGCTTTTATCAAGTCATTCAAATTAGAACCGTTTCATCTTAATCACTATCTACATGAATATGTATTTGCTTGGCTCTCTAACTGGGGTGGGGGGGGGAGAGAGAAAGCTCATTAAATAATTTCTTTCTTTAAAATTTAACTACTGGGAACTTCTTCAGAGAATAATCGTTGTGGGTATAATTAGGATCTTTGTTTCTCTTTGTTTTTAGACGAAGAGGTATAAAGACTGACTGAGAAAGAGGGAGAAATTGTGGGTCCAATGTTTGGTAGAGAGCAGTCGGAAGACGGGGCAGCATGCTATGAAGACAGAATTGCAGAGCAAAATGGCGGCACATAGAAGGCAGATACTCAGTTCCTGCCTCGGTATCTGTGGGAGGAAATCAGAGGGCAAGGATGCCACCTATCCCACCATAGCTCTGCTCCTGAGCCCTTTAAAGAAGACTGGCACACAAAAATGGAAACTGAAGCTGCCCCCTGCACTTATTTACTCATTCACCTTCTTGGCCAGCTTTACTGAAAGGGCTGGTGCCATGCTGCTTTTATTGTAAAAAGGTAAAGGGACCCCTGACCATTAGGTCCAGTTGCAGATGACTCTGGGGTTGTGGCACTCATCTCGCTTTACTGGCCGAGGGAGCTGGCGTTTGTCCACAGACAGTTTTATCTGGGTCATGTGGCCAGCATGACTAAGCTGCTTCTGGCGAAACCAGAGCAGCGCACGGAAACGCTGTTTACCTTCCCGCCGGAGCTGTACCTATTTATCTACTTGCACTTTGATGTACTTTCAAACTGCTAGGTGGGCAGGAGCAGGGCTGAGCAACAGGAGCTCACCCCGTCGCGGGGATTTGAACCGCCAACCGTCTGATCGGCAAGCCCTAGGCTCTGTGGTTTAACCGTACAGTGCCACCCATGTCCCGCTTTTATTGTAATTTCCTGTATATTCTGAACCAGTGTTTCCCAAAGTGCCCCTGGGAGGCGCTGGAGCGATTCAGGGGGCTGTAGTAGCCTCGGGTGCAATTGGGAGCATTAAATAAAAATAAGATGGTTGTGGAAGCATAAAGAAAGAAGAGAGGAGAAGAAAAATTAAAAAAAAACCATTCATACATGTTTCATCTGTTGTGTAATGACACTGACCACCAGGTCGGGAAAGCAACGGCGCGTCTCCTGGATCCGGCCATCATGCTGGAGGTGAGGGGTTTTCCTGGGCTTGGGTGAACCCTTTTTGGCTTCTCCCAGGTCTGGGAAGTGGATCACAGCATGTCTGCCTATTTGACCAATAGCAGGTGAGCTGTGGAGCTGGCCCTGGCCTTTCACTTAAAGAAGGTAGATTTCCAGGGGGCACTGAGTATTATTATTATTTTTCCTGAAAAGGGAGAGGTTGGCCAAATAAGTTTGGGAACCTCTGTTCTAAACAGATTTTATAGATGCATATAATTTTAATTGTATCCATGTCTGATGACTGTTTTTTCTATGTTTTCAGTGAGAATTGTTTTTATCTGTAAGCCACCGAGTTCCATCACAGGGGTGGTGTATACGAATTTATAATAGTGGCATGCAGTTAAATTTTTCATAGGGGAACAGCTAGGGCCAGAGGTGCCAACTTGCGATGGGGGGGGGGCGCACGATGCACACATGATATTGCAATGTCGCATGTGTGAGCATCACACCTCTCTCCCTAAGAACCAATAGCTGTACTGTCCTATACATATCTCCTCAGAAGTAAGTCCCCAAATATCTGAAATGTTGCCTCCTTCCACACAAACCCTCTTGGGTGTTCAGATTAGCAGAGAGTCCCTTCTTTGTAGTTCTACCACCTTCGGAAGTTTCTGTGTGTGTGTGGCCCAGGGAAGGGCCTTCTCAGTGGCAGCCCCTAAGGTGTAGAACTCCCTCCTGACAGAGGTAGGTTTAGCACCTTCATTATATGATTTCCATCCTGTGTTGAAGAAACAGCTCTCAACTCTGGGGATAATAATAATAATAATAATAATAATAATAATAATAATAATAATATTTCACAGACAGCTCTTGTGAAAGAGGATTGTTTGAGGCAAGACTGATGCTCTGTGAGAAACACAAGTCCAAAAACTTCTTTTTATTAGGTGTAAAGAAATGCAAGTGTCTTGAAAATGCATTTTAAAAGAAAGTTTCTAGTCCTATAGGTTGAACGATGAACAAGCATCGTTCAGATTGTTACTCCAAAGATACAGGGTGGCAGGATCTTTGTGATGTTAATACTAACACTCAATAAAATAAAAGCTAAGGATTTTTAAATATATATTTTCTTTTTAAAAAAATCAAGAATAGGGATAAGTGGATTACTTGTACTGCTCAATGCAGCTTTTGAATCAGCAACAAGCAAAATCAGACGTGATTATGCTTCCCCTCAGTCACATTTTGCCAATCAACCAGATTATTTTTAAAAAAACCAAAAAAAAGAAAGAGAGAGACTAAAAACCATCTTTTGAAGAAGAAGGGAAAAGATGAAGAAAATGAAGCAGAACAGAAATCTGGCAATCATTTGCAAATAATCTACTGGACTAGATGTAGAGTAAATTTAAATTACTGGAGAAGGCACACTGAAAAATATATGTGCTGCTTCTACCATCCAATAACAACTGAAATTTTACTGAAATTTTACTTCTCAGTATTAAACAGTGAAAGGGGACTGATTGCCAAATCCATAGAAGATGTTGACAGCACAGCACTGGCCTAAAAAATAAAAAAGTGAAAAAATAATAATTTCTGAGGTTGTTGCACTTCAAAATCTGGAGCAATATTCAGACGTTATTCAGAACATTCTAGAACTCTTTGTTTTCTTAATATTCTGCAGTCAGCACCTCAGAGTAAGGCCTCATTCACACCGTATATTTAAAATGCTATTACAGTCGTACCTTGGTTCTCGAACGCTTTATGACTCGAACGTTTTGGCTCTCGAACACCACAAACCCAGAAGTAAGTGTTCCGGTTTGCGAACGTTTTTCAGAAGCCAAACGTCCGATTCAGCTTCTGAGGTTTCTGATTGAGTGCAGGAAGCTCTTGCAGCCAATCGGAAGCTGCGCCTTGGTTTTTGAATGTTTTCAGAAGTTGAAGGGACTTCCAGAATGGATTTTGTTCGAGAACCAAGGAACGACTGTATGCCACTTTAAACAGCCATGGCTTCCCCCAAAGAATCCTGGGAGCTGTAGTTTGTTAAGGGTGCTGAGAGATCCCCATTCACCTGCTGGAGATACAATCATTCCCAGGGAAGCATTCCTAAGCATTCCCAGAGAAGAGAGATTGATTGTTAAACTACTCTGGATCTTTATCCACGCAAGTAACACAACACATTCAGGAGCAGACCTAAAGTTTATGTTTCAAGAGTTCAGCAGTCAGATGAGAAATTCAGAATCTGATGGAAGCAACGAAGATGTCCCAACAGTTTCCACACCCTGCTCACCAAGCACTTTAAAGTAAGGCGTGGTGTGAACACTCCTGAGACTTTCTCACTTTGCGGGAATGTTGGGATTGCAACAGTGTGCTCCTTTGCAGTGGCTGGGTCTGCTTCCACCTACAGTTGTGACACCTGGCTCTAGGCAACAAGACTGTATCCTCCTGTTCTGGCCGCTTATCAGCGCTGCCTCCTCCTGAGGTGCCTTCTCCTTGGCTCCCCACAGTCTCCACTGAGGCTCTTCATCCCACCAGAAGGTGAGGGAAGGAGCTGACACCCCTTCTCTCTCTTCAGAACAGGCTAATGTTGAGACACAACAGGGAGATTTCCTCCTCCACCAGCTCTGATTCCTACTACAGTCATACCTCAGGTTACAGCTGCTTCAGCTTGCGTTTTTTCGGGTTAAGGACCGCCGAAACCCAGAAGTATTGGAACGGGTTACTTCCGGGTTTCGGCGGTCGCGCATGCACAGAAGTGCTGAATCACGCTTTGCGCATGTGCAAGAGCGCCGAATCGCAACCCACACATGCGCAGATGCGCTGCTGCAAACACTGCAGGTTGCAAACGTGCATCCTGCACAGATCACGTTCGAAACCCAAGCAGCCACTGTATTCAGGCCCCACTCTGTTTCCCTCTCCTCCTCTGGCGCCAGGGCTCTCCAATCCAGACCTGATCCTGACCACACACTGCAGGGCTTGCGACAAGAGGAGACATTCCATTGTGCAAGCGGAAGTCGTTCCACTTGTGCAATGACTTTGTTGGATTGTTCTAGTGTCTCTAAGAAGCTTGGCCTGTTTTTGTATCTCAGACACAGCCCTGCGTAACCCTTGAAATCTCTGAAGCAAATTAGGAACCTAATGGCAAATCCTGTATCATAAATCTGCTTTAAAATCCTCTCATTTGCTATTTGGAAACAAACTATGCGGCTGAGAAGGGGGTGGGCGGGAATAGAGCTTAAAGCAACAAAACCACAAAGCCCCTATCAAAGCTGGATAATCTTCCATCACCATCAAGAATTTTCTGTTAGCAACAATAGATGTTAAATTTAGCCACGGAATAGCTAGTTAATCAACCTGCTAATGCACACTTATTTCTGACACATCTAGTTGAACCAAACATTTTTCACCTAAGCAGTGTCAAGCTGTATTCAAAGATTATGTGTTATAAACAATGTCTGTTTGCATTTTATTTTGTGCGACAGTATGGTTTATTCTTTGCACAGGTGCTCAGCTGAGGAGTGGTACATGGAAGGGGAAATTAATTAACAGATTGAGGAATACGAAAAGAGCCAGATATTCTCACTGTGGTGCGATATTGACGTCTGCACCCACCAAACTCCCTCTCTCCAGGTTCAGAAATGTTATAATCATCTCTGAATATGTCAGGAGTGTGGAGGCTTACTGGGAAAAACCCAGCTTAGTGTTCAAAACATGGATTTAAGCATGGTCTGATGGCTTATTGAGGGGAAACCCAGGCTACTGTCCAAAAAACAGGATTTAGGTATATGGTCTGGTGGCTCCACTCTGCTGTTAATTCTAACAGGGGGACTGATCACTTCTGGAATGTGGCCAAGCGTCAGGAGAGGTGTCATCCACTGCTCAAGGTTACAGCGCTGGGAAGGGTGGAGAACAGAAACAAGAAGATGGAGAAGTTGGATTGGTTGAGGAGCAACAGGATGAGGCCTTAGGCAGAGCAGCCAGATGAAAGAGAGAATGGAACCTGGGCAGGCATATTCAGATCAAGGAAACTGGACTTCCCTCCTCTGCGTGAAAATGAGGTCCTTCACTTGCACCAATGGGCACGGGAGCTATATAACACAGTATGATCAAAGCCTGAAATCAGCTTGGATCATTTATTTATTTATTGTAAGCTACGTCAGCAGAGGATAAGGGAGAGCATGCCAATTATGAAAGATGTAAGCATAATCCACAAAGGATATTGAAAGAAAATCAAAGGAGCATTAATCTTACAGAAGGCAAAATATAAGAACAGTGAATGCAAAGGCAGCAGCAGTGGCGGGGTGGGATTAGGATGCCCTGATTATGTGGGGAAACAAAATGTGAAACATTCTGCATTAAAGCATCAGGTAAAATGGTTATTACATGCTTGGCATACACAAGGTAGGGATGGAAGAATCTGTAAATTCAGTTTCTTTCCGTTTCTCATTTCCCAATCTTATATTCGGTTCTCCAATTTTCTGCAGCAATTTGCAGGGTTTTTTTTTTTAAAAAAGATCTGTGTAAAAATTCATCAACAGTTTAGTGCAACTTTCTTCTAAATAACACTAAATGCAGTTTTGACCAATAGTGATGTTTTTGCAAAGCAATTTGCCGAAGCAGAAATCAATTTTCTGTATTATTTTCACTAATAGATGCATGATTATGCACACACTCCCCGAACTCATGCATTTTTGTACACATTATTGGTTGAAGGTTTGGAGAAGTGTGAATCTCAAAGGGCAGCTGTGTTTCCATTTACGTATTGCTTTGAGAAGTATAAATGAGGTTGTTTATAATTGAAACACAGATTTAATTGAATTTCTCCTCCACCCCTGGCTGAAGATCCCAGGTTGAACTCCTGGTGTCTCCAGAAAGGGCTAAGAAAGACCTGTGTGTCTGGAACCCTGGAAAGCCACTACCAGTCAGTGTAGACAGTTGTGAGCCAGGTGGACTACAGGAGGCAGTGAGAGATTTTACTTTCTTGGGCTCCATGATCACTGCAGATGGTGACAGCAGCCACGAAATTAAAAGACGCCTGCTTCTTGGGAGAAAAGCAATGACAAACCTAGACAGCATCTTAAAAAGCAGAGACATCCGCTTGCCAACAAAGGTCCGTATATTTAAAGCTATGGTTTTCCCAGTAGTGATGTATGGAAGTGAGAGCTGGACCATAAAGAAGGCTGATCGGCGAAGAATTGATGCTTTTGAATTATGGTGCTGGAGGAAACTCTTGAGAGTCCCATGGACTGCAAGAAGATCAAACCTATCCATTCTGAAGGAAATCAGCCCTGAGTGCTCACTGGAAGGACAGATCCTGAAGCTGAGGCTCCAATACTTTGGCCACCTCATGAGAAGAGAAGACTCCCTGGAAAAGACCCTGATGTTGGGAAAGATTGAGGGCACAAGGAGAAGAGGACGACAGAGGACGTGATGGTTGGACAGTGTTCTCGAAGCGACCAGCATGAGTTTGACCAAACTGTGGGAGGCAGTGGAAGACAGGAGTGCCTGGCGTGCTCTGGTCCATGGGGTCACGAAGTGTCGGGCACGACTAAATGACTAAACAACAAGTCTCCTCTTCCCATGCATTAGTGGGCAAATCCAATGGATTCCAAGAGGAGAGTGGCAATACTGAATTTTGTCCTATGTAATTTTTGTGTTTGGCTTATATTCAGGTAAAAATAAAGATAAAGGACCCCTGGACTGTTAAGTCTAGTCAAATTCGACTATAGGGTGTGAAGTGTAGGTGGGTTCCCACAAGGCAAGCCATAGTGATAACAGCAAGAATCTTTATTGAACTGCAGAACTGAACAACAGGGACAAAGCAACTGCTTATATTCATTTCGGAAGGCCTGGGCCACTCCCACTCCCAACGTGATTGGCTGTCTAAACTTCCAAGCTGCAAATCATAACTCAGAGTTTAAGGGCCAATGACAGAGGCTCAAATCCTGAAATGTTCTGTGATTGGATATCATGTATCAAATCAGAACACAGGAGCTCAGAATCCTTAGTCCAGACTCAAGCTCATACAAACACAGACCACCGAATACATAACACGGTGTGGCGCTCATCTCCGTTTTCATGCCAAAGGAGCTGGCATTTGTCCACAGACATCTTTCCGGGTCATGTGGCCTGCATGACTAAACCACTTCTGGCACAGAGAACACGATGACGAGTGCCAGAGTGCACGGAAACGCCATTTACCTCCCCACTGCAGCGGTACCTATTTATCTACCTGCGCTGGTGTGCTCTCGAACTGTTAGGACATAACATGAAGCTGATCATTCCATCAGTGCAAGGATCTCCCTTGCTCAGTGAACAATCTCTCCCTCTCATCTCCCCATACACCTCCTAGATCTGGAAGTTTCCTCCGGAGCAGATTTGGGGAATAGCATACGGTGACGTCCCTTTGGACTTTGCTAGGACAACCATTTAGTTTAATGCCACATCTTGTCTTTGTTTTTAATATCTTGCCAGCCACTTTGGGCAAGTCATTTGGGGAGGAAAGGTGGGATGTAAATTTTTGCATTGGCAAACTTTGATTAGGATGTGTATGCGTGTACTATATTGAATTGGGGAGGGAGAACACCCCCGCCCCAGAAAGGTCGTCTACGTTTAAAATAAAATAAAATCTGGAGATGAATCATAGGCAATTAACAGGAGCAATTCTAATTAACTGAAATAATTAAAAAACTAATAATGTTTAACATTATTGTTTTATGCAACAGCATTAAGCTTTAACAGCCTAGCAACACATCAGTGCTTCATTTGTAGAGCCACCAAGTACATTATTTATACTTGGTTTCTTTGGTAACCAAATTGACAAAAAAGAACAGCAATGAGGGTTCCTAAATTGTGGCACCATATAGCTTCATCACTTATGCCATTGGCAGTAAATGTAATGTCTGTATAATTTCCTTTTAATTATCAGCTAATGAAATTTACATTCATCAGGGTAAAACTGAAGTACGCTCATTCAGCCTCCAATCACCTGTCCAGATTCCCATTCAGTTAGCTAGTTCTTGGATTCTTTTATGTCTTTGTCTAATATAAATGTCAAGCTGAGAAAGATGGCATTCATATTGCTTTGATTATTAATATGAAGATGAATATTGATTATTGTTCTCCACCTTTCCAGAACCTTTCGTGTGTGTGTGTGTGTGTGTGTGTGTGTGTGTGTGTGTGTAAATCCAAACAGGCATCTTGCAGAGACTTGGCTACTGGGTTTTTAATTTTTGGCATTAAGCTCTAAGGATTTCAAACGGAATTAATTTTGTAAACTTTAATTGCAGAATAATCTCTGCCATTCCCTTATCTCCTGATTTATTACAGGCATTTATTCCTAGTTTGAAAAATCCTCATCAGTTTCCTAGGGAATTAATTTAGATTTCCAAAAAAGAAAAGAAACGAAAAAGAGAGAAAAATGGGAAAGGAGAAAAAGGAAATTGCTTCTGGATTCAAATTAAGAGGCTAATTACAATAATTATCTCATGAAACGATAGAGAAACTTTGTGCATATGAGCTTAATCATTTTGGGAAGGAAGAAGAAGAGCCATCTTTCACATTGAACTTCAAGGAGGAGCAAAAGTTTTTTTTTACAGTTTATCATAAATCATGATCTTCCCCCTTCTGTGTTCCAAAACACATGGGGAGTCATGAGTGTAAGGGGGCTTCAGAAGATAACCCTTCAACTCCTGAAGGATGATGAAGGATGAAAGTAATAGCAATAACCTACAATTTATATGGCAGCTTCTATGCTGCAATCCTCACAACAACCTTGCAAGGTACTGTTTGAAGTGTAGGTGGGATCCCACGAGGCGAGACATAGTGATAACAGCAAGAATCTTTATTGATCTAACAGAACTGGACAACAGGGACAAAGCAACTGCTTATATACATTTCTGAAGGCCTGGGCCACTCCCACTCCCAACGCAATTGGCTGTCTAAACTTCCAAGCTGCGAATCGTAACTCAGAGTTTAAGGGCCAATGGTAGAGTCCCAAATCCTGAAATGTTCTGTGATTGGATATCATGTATCGAATCAGAACACAGGAGCTCAGATTCCTTAGTCTGGACTCAAGCTCAGGCAAACACAGACCACTGAATACATATTCCCCATATTGCTTCTTCCTAGCAACAGCCACTGGTAACCATATTTCGGCTCAATTACTGCTCAGATGTGGTAGTTTATTCCACTCACACATAAGCTGCCTCTGGGCTTGCCACTCACGAACATTTCTTGAGCTTCTTCGGAGAGGCATATGCTCCTCACGCTTGGAGAAGCATGGCCTTAAAGGAATTAACATTTGTTTTGTTGCACTTGCTCCGAATGCAGTATCTGCCATGTGTGTTCAGGCCCACTAAGCAGCATTTCCTATCGCAACCTGAAATTCATTTCGTGTGGCTATCAGAACTATTTAAGCTCCACAGTCTGGACCGTGGAAGTTACAAGCCTGCAGAGAAACTCATTTTATTCCTGCTGAGGCACCTGCTCCCATTACTGAACTAAGGCAAAGTTCTTAGATGTTCCGACAAACATACATCTCATGCTCAGCGAAAGAGAGAGGGCTATTTGCTGCTAGTTTCCCCTGGCTGTTTTATTTGGACTTGTGACAAGGCTACTGCTTTTCTTACAAATACTACGCTATATCAAAAGAAAGAGATGGACTAGAAAGTAGAGTCGAGCAGCCATATGCCAAGGTCACTCATCCAAATGAATATGATACTCCTAGTTAGAATAAATTACACATGGGTCAGAATAAAAATGGGCTGGAGACCTGGTACCACTTGACCAAAAAGCTGGTTCCAATTCCAGGGAAGAGCTTGAATGGCGAAGGGAAAGAATGTCAAATTCATGACTATAGGCACGCCTGGAAGAAGCGGACCATTTGGATCCCTTCCAGTCGGGATTCAGGCCTCATCATGGGACTGAAACTGCCTTGGTCACACTGGTTGATGATCTCCGGCGGGCTAGGGACAAAGGTGAGAGCTGTTTCCTAGTTCTGCTGGATCTCTCAGCGGCGTTTGATACCATTGACCATAACATCCTTCTGGACCGTCTTGAGGGGCTGGGAGCTGGGGGCACTGTCATACAGTGGATCCACTCCTTCCTCCTGGGCCGTGTTCAGAAAGTGGTGGTGGGGGATGAGTGTTCAGACCCCTGGGCTCTCACTTGTGGGGTGCCTCAGGGTTCTGTCCTCTCCCCCATGCTTTTCAACATTTACATGCAGACACTGGGAGAGATCATCAGGAGGTTTGGGCTGGGTGTTCATCAGTATGCGGATGATACCCAGCTCTACCTCTCTTTTAAATCAGAACCAGTGAAGGTCCTGTGTGAGTGTCTGGAAGCGGTTGGAGGATGGATGGCGGCTAACAGATTGAGGTTGAATCCTGACAAGACAGAAGTACTGTTTTTGGGGGACAGGAGGCGGGCAGGTGTGGAGGATTCCCTGGTCCTGAATGGGGTAACTGTGCCCCTGAAGGACCAGGTGCGCAGCCTGGGAGTCATTTTGGACTCACAGCTGTCCATGGAGGCACAGGTCAAATCTGTATCCAGGGCAGCTGTTTACCAGCTCCATCTGGTACGTAGGCTGAGACCCTATCTGCCTGCAGACTGTCTCGCCAGAGTGGTACATGCTCTGGTTATCTCCCGCTTGGACTACTGCAATGCGCTCTACGTGGGGCTACCTTTGAAGGTGACCCGGAAACTACAACTAATCCAGAATGCGGCAGCTAGACTGGTGACTGGGAGCGGCCGCCGAGACCATATAACACCGGTCTTGAAAGACCTACATTGGCTCCCAGTACGTTTCTGAGCACAATTCAAAGTGTTGGTGCTGACCTTTAAAGCCCTAAACGGCCTCGGTCCAGTATATCTGAAGGAGCGTCTCCTCCCCCATCGTTCTGCCCGGACACTGAGGTCCAGCTCCGAGGGCCTTCTGGCGGTTCCCTCACTGTGAGAGGCCAAGTTACAGGGAACCAGGCAGAGGGCCTTCTCGGTAGTGGCACCCACCCTGTGGAACGCCCTCCCATCAGATGTCAAAGCAATAAACATCTACCTGACATTCAGAAGACATCTGAAGGCAGCCCTGTTCAGGAAAGTTTTTAATATGTGACATTTTAGTGTATCTTTCATCTTTGTTGGAAGCCGCCCAGAGTGGCTGGGGAAACCCAGCCAGATGGGCGGGGCAAGGTAAAGGTAAAGGTACCCCTGCCCGTACGGGCCAGTCTTGACAGACTCTAGGGTTGTGCACTCATCTCACTCTAGAGGCCGGGAGCCAGCACTGTCCGGAGACACTTCCGGGTCACGTGGCCAGTGTGACGAAGCTGCTCTGGTGAACCGGCACCAGAGCAACACACAGAAACGCCGTTTACCTTCCCGCCCGTAAGCGGTCCCTATTTATCTACTTGCACCCGGGGGTGCTTTCGAACTGCTAGGTTGGCAGGCGCTGGGACCGAACGACGGGAGCTCACCCCGCCGCGGGGATTCAAACCACCGACCTTTTGATCGGCAAGTCCTAGGCGCTGAGGCTTTTACCCACAGCGCCACCTGTGTCCCGATGGGCGGGGTACAAATAATAAATTATTATTATTATTATTATTATTATTATTATTATTATTATTATTATTATTATTATAGATGACTGAAGTTTATTTTACGAGTGCACGAAACAGAAGGCAAAAACTTTAACTGTGTTCTTGGCTGTGCAAGCAGAATTTGCTTGCTCACAAGTGCCACACCTTTCATCCCAAAGGAATGAGTGCGTGGACATTCTTTTGCATGCATGCATGCATTCACTCCTCCCATTGAAATCAATGGGGCAATGCAATAACAGTGTGCAGTGGAGCATATGTTGGACTCCAGACCCGAAACATCTCGTTTTCATGATCTAAAAGTAAGCTCGAACATTAATATACCCATGCCTTTTGCAAATAGGAAAAAAAAAATCAATGCTATCTGCTATTGTATTAGGTTCTGAGGCTTAGAAACAAGGCGGGGGAACAGTCTTATATAAGGTCGGATCATTTGTCGTTTTAGACCACAACTGTCTACTCAGAATGGCAGCAAATCTCCAGGGTGTCGTTCTGGCTCCATTTAACTGGAAATGCTAGGGATTCTACCTGCAAAGCTTCTCTTAGGCACAAGTTGTTCTGTACCTATGCTAGGACTGAACTGAAACCACCCATTTTGTATCAGCTCCATTTATGTTTAAAAGGGCTGCTGCTGCTGCTGTAAAGGTTAATAGATTAATCTATTATATAAACCAATTCTAAAACTTTTGATCAACAAAAAAGATGCCAGAATTAACTGGACAGCAGACTTGAAATAATAGTTTGAATCCATATTATCATAAGGGAGAATGCCTGTATCCAAGGTGATGTCTGCTACAGTGGGCGTCATCTCAAAGCAACAAGAGAGGAAACTTTTTGTTTTGACACTTTATTTATGCAATTTGATGATATGCAAATGAATGCAAATTTAATTGATCAATTAATTGAGCAAACCACATATGATTAATCAGCTAATATTGCTTTAATCAGGTGACAGTCGTGGTGAAACACAGGCAAGTACAGCTGCCTGTTATTTGTATGATCAGCTGCCCTGCGGCGAAGTTAAATTAGCTGGGAGCCCCTGAACGTTTTAGGAGTTGCTGGCCCTTTTTCAACTCACTTCATCCTTTGAACATTGGGGCAAATCGGAGAGTGAAATGGTTGTTATGCCATAGTAATAGGTCGCCATCTCTGTTCGCAGCCTGCAAATAAAAAAGGCTGTGCATTCCTGTTTACTTTAAATTCCCCCTGCACTTCAGGAAAACCAGCATTAGGTGGCAGTGCATTGTCACATTACTCTCCGAGCAAGAACAGTTCGCAGGTGCAGCTTTGATAAGGAACCAGAGCAGCGATCGCTAATGTCTGTCCCTCACTGTTCCCTGACATACAGGATCATTATAGGTACTTCAGAGATTGACTGGCATGCTGAGTGTCCAGGAAAGCCTCCCACCCAGAATAAAAAATAATAATAATAAACCCCAGCAGTGTTTCTTTCCCCATACAATTCCCTCTGAGAGCAATGAAACACAATCAAGTCCTATAAATTCCAGGGGGCTTCTCCATATTTGCATTCAAACTATGAACGACTAATTGAGGGGTCAGCAAACTTTTTCAGCAGGGGGCCGGTCCACTGTCCCTCAGAACTTGGGGGCGGACGGCGGACTATATTTTTTGGGGGGAAATGAATGAATTCCTATGCCCCACAAATAACTCAGAGATGCATTTTACATAAAAGGACACATTCTACCTATGTAAAAACACGCTCATTCCCAGACCGTCCACAGGCTGGATTTAGGTGGTGATTGGGCCAGATCCGGCCCCCTGGCCTTAGTTTGCCTACCCATGGACTAATTTTTTATCAGTTTGTTTTTTTAAAAGACCAGAGGCAGTGAAGTTTTTCTGATCCATATCTCCCCATTCCTTGGGGGTCAAAGCTGGGCAAGAGGTGCCGGGGTTTGGGAAGGAGGTGTGAGGGCTCTGGCATAGGCCTAGAGCCCTCCCTCCCCTGCCCAAAGTCTGGTAAGTTGCTTGCCCAGCTTTGGGAAGGAGGAAAAAGGACTTTAAGACCCTGTCAGAGCCCTCACACCTCCTTCCCAAAGTCAGGCAACTGGGCTTTGAGAATGTGGCCCTTATCAGCTGCACACCCAGTGTGGCCACTCTGCCCGCACTGCCTTAAAACCGCTTCTGGCAGTCTACACTAGTAGTCTTGGGCCCACAGATGTTGTTGGACTACAATTTTCATCATCCTTGACCACTGGCTAAGCTGGTTGTGGGTGATGGGAGTTGTAGTCCAACAGCATCTGGGGACCCAAAGTTGAAGAACACTGGCCTACACTTTGGAGATCCTATAACCCTCAAGATGCTGTTGGATTCCAAGTCCCATAAATTCCCATCAGCATTTTCAGGGATGAAGGAAACTGTTGTCTAACAACATCTGAAGAGCTAAGGTTCCCCATCCCTGATTCTATATTTTATTGTGCTCAGATATGAAGTATATTTACAGAGTTTTATTCTGATCTTCAGAACTCCACATCAGTAGGCTTTAATTTATTTGATCCTAATGAGTACCAAAGTACCAAGGTCTTTGCAGTCATGTTGCCATCAATGATATCAAAGCAATATACACAAACACTTGACGCTGGTGGCGCTGTGGGTTAAACCACAAAGCCTAGGACTTGCCAATCAGAAGGTTGGCGGTTCGAATAGGTAACGCTCCGGCAGGAAGGTAAACAGCATTTCCATGCGCTGCTCTGGTTCGCCAGAAGCGGCTTAGTCCTGCTGACCACATGACCCGGAAAAACTGTTTGTGGACAAACGCCGGCTCCCTCGGCCTATAGAGCGAGATGAGCGTGCAACCCCAGAATCGGTCATGACTGGACCTAATGGTCAGGGGTCCCTTTACCCTTTTAATGAGTACCAAAGTACCAAGGTCTTTGCAGTCATGTTGCCATCAATGAAATCAAAGCAATATACGCAAACAGGTTAACAAACCTGTACAACTGTATGCTACAAGAGATACAGAAGATTTTGGCTTTTAAAGCTTTAGTATTTGAGCTTCTGCCCTACTGAAACCTAGAAGGCTATGATTCATGCTGGCTTTAAGCTACTTTGTCAAAGAGAACTACCATAATACTGTTTCGATAAATGGAGTTGTTTCAGTGAGAAGGAATTATAACAATTTCACAATTGAATTTGTAGCAACTGGTGGTGCTCGATGACGAAAGACGATAATTATCATGGCTTTTGCTATGATTTTATGATTCTGGGAAGTCAGGGTGATTTAACAGCTTGTATTTTCAAATGTAGATTCTAAAAGAGCAGCTGTAGGAAGGGAAGAACAAATTGATGTGCGCCACCGACTGGCCCAATGGGAAGGAGGCAGAATTGAACAGAAGGGAATCTAATGACTGTTTCCACATAGAAGTCATTGATTCGTGAAGCCATTCAAGTGCCAAATGATTGGCTTGGGGAATTTGTTATTCATGTATAGTTAATGTTTTCTGAAGCAAAACTGCAGCTTGTATCTAAAGACAGCCGATTAAATGGGCTTTAAAGATATAATACCTACGAAATCTTAACTGTTGAAGGCTACACGTACCTAAGAGATGACCTCCTTTCTTATTTCTCCAGGACAGGTAGAATTGCATCCTCAGACCCATTTTCAGTAGAGCAAAGCTTGAGGTTACCTTTCCTCTTAGCCTAGCCTCCCCCCCCCCCTTATTATTGTCCTTGGCATCCGTCTGTCCCGAGAGCCAATGAACTGTGCCTCCAGCGCTGAAGTCAAACTGCTGTGTTCACAGCACCGAAGTGATGTCCCTGGGACACAAGCCTGGGCAGTGTGGCCATGCATAAACTTTGATACTGTTATTCTCCTGTATGCATGCAACTTTTATTTGCTGCAATTAATGGCTAGTTTTCTATGTAAGCAGCACAACATGATTCACCAAGCTGAGTGCAGCCCACCAAGTTCCTGCAACCCACTCTCTCGCTCGCTGACCTCCACTGCCCAGTGTTTTCTCCTCACACTGTACTTTGCAGCGCCACCTGCTGGTGGCACACGAACTGCAGCGTGATAACATTTTTTCTTGCAGAAATATTACCGTATTTTTTGCTCTATAAGACTCACTTTTCCCCTCCTAAAAAGTAAGGGGAAATGTGTGTGCATCTTATGGATTGAATGGAGGCTGTGCAGCTATCCCAGAAGCCAGAACATCAAGAGGGATTGCTGCTTTCACTGCGTAGTGATCCCTCTTGCTGTTCTGGCTTCTGAGATTCAGAATATTTTTTTCTTGTTGTCCTCCTCCAAAAACTAGGTGCGTCTTGTGGTCTGGTGCGTCTTATAGAGCGAAAAATACGGTATATAGCAAGATATAAGTAGATCTAGAAACAGAATAAGAGATAGAGATAGATGGATGCAGCTGCAAAAGACCACATGCTGATATGGTCCTATGATGGCTTATTTTTATACAAGAACATAATTCAGTCCAGCATCCTGTTCCTTGGCCAATAAGATGCCTTTAAGAAGCCCATAAGCAGGACATGAGCAAAAGTGCTTTCTCCTGTTGTTCCTCAGTGACTGGTATTCAGAGGCGTACTGCTTCTGGTTTTGGAGTAGCGCATATCAACCATGACTAGTAGCCATCAATAGCCTTAACCACCATGCAGGTGTATAATTCCTCTTTAAAGCTATCTACCATCACCACCATTTATGGAGGGACACGGGTGGCGCTGTGGGTTAAACCACAGAGCCTAGGACTTGCTGATCAGAAGGTCGGCGGTTCGAATCCCTGCGACAGGGTGAGCTCCCCTTGCTTGGTCCCTGCTCCTGCCAACCTAGCAGTTCGGAAGCACGTCCAAGTGCAAGTAGATAAATAGGTACCGCTCTGGCAGGAGGGTAAACGGCGTTTCCATGCACTGCTCTGGTTCACCAGAAGCGGCTTAGTCATGCTGGCCACATGACCAGGAAGCTGTATGCCGGCTCCCTCGGCCAATAAAGCGAGATGAGCGCCGCAACCCCAGAGTCGGCCACAACTGGACTGAATGGTCAGGGGTCCCTTTACCTTTATCTTTACCATCACCACATGTGGTTGTGAATTCCAGTGTTGACTATGCGCTGTGTGAATAAGCATTCCACCCACCCACCCCCAGCCCTGAATCTTCTATCATTCTTCTCTTCTTTCCTTACAGACAGAATCTTCTCTGAAGCCTCACCAGTCCTGCTGATTGGCCAAAATGCCAATGGATCCAGGATTCCTTGCATGGAGAGGGGAGCGCCCGTCCACACTGTGGAAAGGCAGGCATAAAGTCAACAGATTTCTCCTCCACCTGTATCTCAGCCATTCTGCCACTGTTGCTGCAAATAAGAAAACCTAGAAGTTTAACCTTATCACAGTTGCACTAAGCTGGACAAGCAAACGAAAGGTCCATCAATCACGCACCCTTGTCATGTTTTCTTCCACTGACAAGCACGGGAATTAGTTTCAACAAGGCAGGCCTGGAAAGCAGATGGAATCTTCCTCACTTGAGGGAGAACAGGTGTCAAACAACATATAACTGCTATTTAGCATACCTTGTGTTTCTTTACTTATGCTATGCCACAAACTAAATATAGATATTTTTGTTCCAAGATTTTCTTCTCATAATGTTGCAAAACAGCCCTTTCTCCAGTATACTCCAATTTGCTTCTCAAGTGGGAATGGAGTTAAATTATAGCGTCAGCTGTAGAGCTTACACTGTCACAATAGGTCAATCTGGCATCCTTTGGATGTGTTGAACTATAACTCCCATCCGCCCTAGACAGCACAGCACTAACTTCATTGTTATAGGTTAATGCTCTGCATTTTACAGCTCTAGATTCACACTATCTACTTTTAAGGGTGTGGTGTTAACCTGTTTCCAATGCAGCAGTCAATATAAGGAATTAAGGCTGGGGCAAACTGAAACCTCTTATCTACCATACTGATTTTGCATACCTATCCTTTTTGCGTGCATGCATCCTGATAACAAGAGTTCAACTTTTGTCAGCAGACTCCTTCAGCCCTGCTTGTGCTACTTACATGACAATTTATTTATTTTTATCTTATGCAAAAAGGGGGAAAGAGAGACATTGTAAGGATCAAGCTAACATGCTGTATCATTAAAGCAATAAATTAATTACAAGGCTTCCCTGGTGACTTTTAAACACTTGAGGCAAATTAGTTGTCTCACGCCTTGCTACAATGCAATTTAAGCAGCCAGTGTCCTGAATATGCAAACAGTGCAAGCCTACACATATCTAGTCAGAAGTAAGTCCCACTTCGTTCAACTGGACTTACTCTCATGTAAGATTGCATTCTGAGCACCTTTATTCCCCTCAACGAATTCTGGGAACTTTAATCTCACAGGGTTACAATTCCCAGTAGCCCCGAACAAACTACAGTTTTTGAGGAAGGAAATGTGCTTCAAAAATATTGTGTATATGTGGCTTTCATCTCTGCTGCTGGAGCTCATGGCTTGAAATGGCAAGAAGGCAAATTTCAAATGAAATTTCCTAATGCTAAGGGCTGCTTTTCAGTCAGACAGACTGACCTGAGGGGAGATGGATTCTGCTTCTCTGGGGATATTTAAGCAGAAGCTGAAAGACTTTAGAAAAGGAAACGGCCAAAGCAATCTATACCGGTCAGAACAGCAGTGTGACAAGCCATCTACACCTCAGGAAATTTCGCAGCAATTCTGCTGGGTTTCTAAAAGATGGATTTTCTTAGCTTTGGATTGGGTGGGAGGCAGGGGAACAGAAGGCAAACAGGGTAAAAATGAGAACTGTTTGATAGTGGAATGGGCTACCTCAGAAAGTGGCAGACTCTCCCTCCCTGGTGGTAATCTGTCAGGGATCCTTTAGCTGTGATTCCTGTGTTGCAGTGGGTCGAACAAGATGGCCTTGGGATCCCTTCTAACTCTATCTATGAGTCTATGAGAGGAGGGTGCTTTGTTGGAACAGTGTGGAAGCAACCATTGCCTGGGACAGGTGTGGATACGCACTCAGTTCACTATCCATTGGTCATGGCTTCGTCAATGAGGTTTCAACCACATGCAAGTTCTGACAGAGGTTGTGGTGACAGGAAGGAAATTCCTCCCCACTCAGATTGGCAGTGAGCATGTGCCTTATGTTGTTTTTGAGACTCACCTTGAACTATCTGCCACATAAGCACATTTCTGAAGTGTGCCTCCTCCCAGTTTGCAAAATGTCACCTGGATTACGTATGTAGGCTGCTTGGTGATGTTTTTCAAGGCCATCGGCTTATCTCTGCTCAGCAGATTTGAACTGGTTAAACTGTAGTTCTTGGAGAAGGGAGTGGCTGGGGAGTCTCAGCCAGATGGGCGGGGTATAAATAAATTATTATTATTAGTAGTAGTAGTAGTAGTACCCAATACCCCACCCAATTACCTCCCCTGATTTAAGAAATGAAAGGTGGCAGTTGAGAAACAGTCTGAGGCATCCTTCAAGTCGAGATGACCCAGAACTTTGGAAGTGCCCACATGTCCCACAAGTCATTTATTTTTAATATATAAAAATAGTATTAAAGATTAAACATTAACACCAGTTTTCCATCTTTCATGTATGGTCTAAGTGGAGGACTGCTAAATTACTAATTTCCACATGGAAACTTGACTAGATTAAACACCTGTGATAGATCCTTTTTATGATACAAATTCAAAGGTAATTAAAGGATAGCAGGGAACACGATTAGCTTGCTGCTGAATAGCAACAATGTGAAGTACTTGTGTCCACTCCTTATTTTAAATTAATTAACAGAATGGATTGTTTCTTATGGCTTGAGAAAGGGTTATGAGCGGTAGGGAATCTTTCACTTCAAAAAGCGAGTGGTTTCTGATTAGGTTATAATATACTGTATTCAAGGTGTGTTAAATGGTCATCCATTAAACTCATCTTGGATACAACATGAATTCAACATATTATAACCAAATCAGAAACCACCCCCTTTAAGTCTTAAATTTGCATTGCCTTTCTCCAGCATTTCAGGCTGCATTGATCGGCTTAGTTCAGGCATCCCCAAACTCAGCCCTCCAGATGTTTTGGGACTACAACTCCCATCATCCCTAGCTAACAGGACCAGTGGTCAGGGATGATGGGAATTGTAGTCTCAAAACATTTGGAGGGCCGAGTTTGGGGGTGCCTGGCTTAGTACAACCCATTATCCTAATTTGTTAGTTTGATTTATCTTCTAAAGGTAAAGGTAAAGGTACCCCTGCCCGTACGGGCCAGTCTTGACAGACTCTAGGGTTGTGCGCCCATCTCACTTAAGAGGCCGGGGCCAGCGCTGTCCGCAGACACTTCCAGGTCACATGGCCAGCGTGACAAGCTGCATCTGGCGAGCCAGCGCAGCACACGGAACGCCGTTTACCTTCCGCCGGCTGGTAAGCAGTCCCTATTTATCTACTTGCACCCGAAGGTGCTTTCGAACTGCTAGGTTGGCAGGCGCTGGGACCGAACGACGGGAGCGCACCCCGCCGTGGGGATTCGAACCGCCGACCTTTCGATCGGCAAGTCCTAGGCACTGAGGCTTTAACCCACAGCGCCACCCGCGTCCCTCTGATTTATCTTCTAGTGAACCTTAATTTAGGATTATACCTACCATTGGACGCAGGTGGCGCTGTAGGTTAAACGACAGAGCCTAGGACTTGCCGATCAGAAGGTCGGTGGGTCGAATCCCTGCGACGGGATGAGTTCCCATTGCTCGGTCCCTGCTCCTGCCAACCTATCAATTCGAAAGCATGTCAAAGTGCAAGTACATAAATAGGTACCGCTCCAGTGGGAAGGTAAACGGTGTTTCCGTGTGCAGCTCTGGTTTGCCAGAAGTGGCTTAGTCATGCTGGCCACATGACCCGGAAGCTGTATGCCGGCTCCCTTGGCCAATAAAGTGAGTTGAGCGCCGCAACTCCAGAGTCGGTCACGACTGGACCTAATGGTCAGGGGTCCTTTACCTTTATACCTACCATTTGATTAATTTGGTTGTTGTCTGACGATGTTTGTTTCACAATGAACATATGGGGGATGGATTCACATGTTGCTTTCCACCCTTTCCTCACAAACCTTCTTAATAGCTTAGGCTATTCTCTAAGGGAGGGAGGGATGTGGCGATCACACAGGGTCTCCGGACATTTAATGGTCTATTGATCCCTGTGCTACCACTGGGCTCGCTTCCCCGCTGCCACCAACCAGTTACTCTCTGGTAAAACACTGAGTCCAGTCAGTTGTTAAAAGTGAACCAAAAAAACAAGTTTATTTTACAAACATTAACAAGTTTATGGTTTCTCAGATAATATTCCTGTCAGTATCTTAACTTTAGTTTCTTTACCGGCCTATACCTTCCTAATACCTTCTGACTGATTATCTCGACTGTTTGACTGACTCCTCTTAACAAACTAGCCCAATCCACAGACTTATCTTCTTTGTCTCTTCTAACTCCAGGCTGTCTTCTCAACCACCCTAACTCTAACTCCTCCAAAAAAACAACTCCTCTGTGCTTAAAACCTTATACACAGTTAACTCTGCCCCCTGGGTTCCCATTGGTTAGTCATTTTACAATTAGTTAACCATTTCCTTAGGAACCCAATATGATGTCACACACCTAGGAGGGCAAACGCCACAATGGAGAACCTGTGGCCTTCCAGATCTTGTTGGACTCCAGCTCTCTCATCAGCCCCAGACAGCATGCCGAATGGTCAGGGATGATGGGAACTGTAGCCAAACAACATCTGGAGTACCACAGGCTCCCACCTCTGGTCTAAGTTTTGAAAACACATTTTATACCCTGTTTCTGTTTCCATGCTTGCAACCTGTTCTCCCTCCACAGTCTCCTTTCAATAGCCATGATCTCCCTCCACTGTTGGAGACAGTATGCACCTGAACGTCAGCAGCTGGGAACTGCATGTGGAGATGGTATTGTTCCATTCAGGCATCTGATTGGCCACTGTGAGAATAGGATGCTGGGCTAGGTGAACCTTTGCTGCCCCCGGGCCAGATCTAGTCCCTGCTGAGGCTATTGTTGCGCAACCGAGGTGGTGGGCTGAAATTCTGGCCAAAGTCTTTGACGCAATTAATTCTACGGGGCTTATCCCTAGGTCATGGAAGGAGGCCGTGATTGTGCCAGTCCATAAAAAGGGTCCCCCTGCTGACCCGGAGAACTATCGGAACATCAGCCTTTTGTCTATCATCGGGAAAATCTATGCAAAATTTTTGCTGTCTAAGCTGTCCCATTGGGCAAACGACTCAAATTTGATTGGCCATGAGCAAGCGGGCTTTAGGAACAATTATTCGACCTCTGACCATATGGTAATTATGTATCATCTTGCCAGAAAATATTCTGCCCCGAGGCGGGGGCGCCTATGTGTCGCTTTCATAGACCTAAAGGCCGCCTTCGACAGTATTCCAAGAAACTGTCTATGGAAGAAACTAGAGAGATGGGGCATAGATAGAAGACTGTTATGGCTCATAACCCAATTACACCACGGGTCGTCGGCTAGAGTGAGACTCACACCTGCGGGAAACCTATCCAACGAGGTCCCAATAAATAGAGGTGTGCGCCAAGGCTGCATTTTGGCCCCACTCCTCTTCAACCTGTTTATTAGCGATATGAAGCTCTTTCTGAATGAGTCTCAAGCCAACATTCATGCCCCCCGCCTAGCCGATTTTCGCTGCCCTTTGCTCCTATATGCCGATGAGGCAGCGATCCTTTCCTACTCTAGAGTCGGTTTATGCAGAGCTCTAAAGATTTTTGCGGCTTATTGCACACTCAACCATCTGACAATTAATCATGGGAAATCTAAAGTCCTGGTCTTTACCAGGTCTCGGAAAACTTACAGCTGGAAGTTAGATGGAGTCCAATTAGAACAGGTTTTCAAATTTAAATACCTGGGAGTCTTTTTTCACTACAACCTAAGCTGGAAGCCACAGATACAGTATTTACTAAACAAAGGGAAAACAATACTTTATGCTCTACTCCAATTTTTTGCGGCTGACGGAGCCTCCCACATCCCCTCTGCATTGAAGGTATACCACGCAAAAGTGGTTTCCACCCTCTGCTATGCTGCCCCGCTCTGGGCCCCTGGGTCCAATTTAACATCACTGGAGACATTGCAGAATCAGTTTCTCCGTCGCCTCCTGAAACTCCCCATGTGTGTGAGCAACGCAGCCATACGTCTGGAGTTAAGGATTGCAACATTGGAGACTGTCATCTGGAAGCGAGTCTTTGGCTATTGGCTGTCCAGCTGGCATAGGCTTCCCGACCATTACCTTTTTCAGTGCCTCTGGCGGGACGAATTTGTTAATCCGTGGGTAGGAAAAATCCATGCCAAACTTCTGAGCATCGGAATCTCCCCAGCGGACTCCCTAAAGATGAACTTACGCTCAGCTAAAAGCCTTATTGAGCAAAGATTAGCAGACATTGAAAATCAACACAACCTTGCCAGAGGTGGGGGTGTCTGCTCCCCCAGGTATCACGGAATAACCCCACCACTTGACCTTCCATCATACATGTCATCTCTTTCATCAGTACCACACCGACTTGCATTTATTCGTGCAAGGTTCAATGTCCTTCCATCGAACCAGCTGAGCCACAGATTTTCCAAGGGTTTGGTGTCTCCGCTATGCGTGTGTGACGGGAAAACTGTTGAATCTCTTCCACATATAATGTTCAACTGTCCCTTACATAGCATAGCCAGGACTAAATTCCTGGGTCCTGCTTTACTGCGCTTGGTTGGCAGGCCTGTTGAGTCACACGCCGCACTGCTTTTGCAGGATACAGATCCTTCTGTTACTCTGCAGGTGGCGAGATTCCTGAATGCGGTTATCTCACACGCAAAAACCACCAAAAAACAACAACAACATCAAAATCTAATTGGACAGTTATGATGAGAGTGCATGTCGGATCTCGTCTTCAGTTTTCCTTTTTCTGTGAACCGTCCCTTGGAGCTCTCCGGGCCCGATCCTGTTATTTGGCTCTACCCAATGACCCACCCTTGCATCGCAGTGTTCACCTTCTGTTGTCAGATATTTCGGTTTTTAAGCCTTTGTGCTTTTTTTATGTTTGTACATATTTTATGGGCTAATAGCCGTAAATAAATGAATGAATGAATGAACCTTTGCTGAGGCTGACGTTGGTACTATGGAAATTTTGGCTCAGTCAAAATTTGGTGCCCCCACCGGCACAGAGCATATGCCCACACTGCCCAGGGCGGGCACGTTCTCAAGGGGGGCGTGGCATGGAGGGTGCCCCTCCCAGGCGTGGGATAGCCACTCGGGTGCCCAGAGTGGTGCACATGCCCTGCAGCTGCCCACAGCGGGCAGAGCATGCCGCCCATGGTAGACATTTGGCACTCCGCCCACCTGTGACTCCCAAGCCTCCCCCAAGCTGTCAAAATGAAGGGGGAAGGGGGGGTGCAGCCAGCAAAGTGGCACAGCTTCCCCCCTTACCCCGACAGCTCGGAGTAGGCTTGGGAGTCACAGGCGGGCAGTGTGCCAAATGTCACCCCCCTCAGTCAGGGCACTTGGGGTGGCTATCTCGCGCCTGGGAGGGCACGCTCCATGCCATGCCCCCTTCCCCCCACAGCTCTTGCACTGCCTTCCCAGAGGGCAGGGTCCTAGAGCCCTCTCACCTCCTTCTCAAAGCTGGGAAAGCACTAACAAGGCTTTGGGAGGGAGGGAGGAGGAGGACTCTAGGACCCTGCTAGAGCCCTGCTAGAGCCCTGACACCGCCTTTCTGTACCCAGACAAGTGCTTTCCAGACCAGGATCCCTCTCCACTCAGTTCCCAGTGGGGGGGGGGGAGAGTCCTGCCCTGAAACCACCTCTGATCTTTGGTCTGATCCAGCTAGTGTGGTGTAGTGGTTAAGAGCAGTGGACTTGTAATCTGGGGAGCCAGGTTTGATTCCCTGCTCCTCCACATGCAGCTGCTGGGTGACCTTGGGCTAGTCACACTTCTCTGAAGTCTCTCAGCCCCACTCACCTCACAGAGTGTTTGTTGTGGGGGAGGAAGGGAAAGGAGAATGTTAGCTGCTTTGAGACTCCTTCGAGTAGTGATAAAGCGGGATATCAAATCCAATTCTTCTTCTTCTTCTTCTTCTTCTTCTTCTTCTTCTTCTTCTTCTTCTTCTTCCTCTTCCTCTTCCTCTTCCTCTTCCTCTTCTTATTCCTCCAGTAGGGCTCTTCTTATGTTCACATTTATTTGTGCATGTAATAGCATTTTTTGTTTGTTGGATTTATGCCACTGGTTTTTATCATTATTATGTGCTTGCTTTTCATTTTATAAACAACAACAACAACAACATTTTAGTTATATCCCGCCCTCCCCAGCCAAAGCCGGGCTCAGAGCGGCTAACAACAGTAAAGAGTTGGCTATAAAGAATAAAAAAATAGAGTAAATTTTAAGAAATAAAGTAGGATTCAGTGGCTTTGAAAGCTGCTGGTGATACCTGGGCAGGGACCACCATTGTACCTGGTAACATCATTTAGGCATGACTCCCCAGCATGAGGCTCTGCAGCCAGGGGAAAGGCGTCTTCAGCATCAGTGATGAATGTTAAGTAACATGCAGATCAGCTGTAATGGAGCTGTGCTTTTAGAGCGCTTTTAAAATGAGCTAGAAGGCACACCTTGTGCAGCTGCCTCGAAGGACCAGTTTGTGCTGATCCAGCAAGATCCAGCAGAAATTCCTGCCATTTCCTATCCAAGAGTGGCTCAGCCCAAAATGCCCTCAAGTCATGCATTGCAACAGGAAACACAGGAGAGGAAGGTGAAGGTGCAAACAGAGGCAGAAACAAAGGTAAAAAGAGGAAAGAGACTGGAAAAGCAATGGATTGGGTGAGCATTTCCTAAGTATACAGAGCATGTCAACTCATTGAATAAACAAGCATTAGATCAGGCTGTTAAACTGCTTTGTTAGGGACCTCTACTAGTAAAAATCGGGGTGCAGGGAGAGGTTCTTCCAGCTTCTGGCATTCCAATGCTTCGTCTCACCTCACCAAGAGCATGTGTGCACTGATCATTTAAGTTAATGGGAATGATGTAACAACAACCAGCTTTCTTTGGGCTGATTCACTGTGCACATGCATCCTAGTCACTTGATGATGGGAGCAACAGGAGGTAACTTGCACACGTGAATGAGCCAGCACTGATCCAGTACCACAAATAGCCCTGTGAAGTAGGTTAGGTTGAGAGCTTAGTGGATGAGTGGGGATTTGAAAATTTGAACGACAACCCCCAAGTTTCTAAGGGAGATGCTTGCGCTGCCATGTACCCATGCCTACATTGAAATATTAGTTGATAGGTACAGGGATGCAGGTAGCGCTGTGGTCTAAACCGCTGAGGCTCTTGGGCTTGCCATTCGAAAGGTTGATGGTTCGAATCCCCATGATGGGGTGAGCTCCCGTTGCTCTGTCCCAGCTCCTGCCAACCTAGCAGTTCGAAAGCACACTAGTGCAAATAGATAAATAGGTACCATTGAGGCAGGAAGGTAAAAGGTATTTCCTTGCGCTCCGGTTTCCATCACAGTATTCCATTGCGCCAGAAGCAGTTTAGTCATGCTGGCCACATGAACCGGAAAGCTCTCTGTGGACAAACACCACCTCACTCGGCCTGAAAGCGAGATGAGTGCCACACCCCATTGTCACCTTTGACTGGACTTACCCGTCCAGGGGTCCTTTACCTTTTTTATTATTAGCTGATCGATAATGAGTGCTTCTTAAACATGCAGCTTTTCGATAGCAGCAGAAGTCACAGTTGCAGTTAGCAGGTAGCAGTATAGGAGCCACCTTACAGTATTTCTGTGAATGTAAGTTTCGTTAAACTGTTTTTAACATTGTGTTTTAATTGTTGTAAGCAACTCTGGGAGTTAACTTGGGCTAAGGGTCTGATAATAATAATAATAATGCAGAGTGCTTATCTAATAATAAGCCAAGTGCTTGTCTCCAGATGATGTTGTTGTACTAGATAGGAATATAGGAAGCTGCCTTATGCGGAGTCAGATCAATGGTTCATCTAGCTCAGCCTTTTTGACACTGATTGGCAACAGCTCTCCAAGGTTTCGGACAGGTGTCGCTCCCAGCCCTACCTGGAGGTGAAATCCCATGGCAGAGATACGGAACAAGAAAAGGGTTATAATGCATTATGCAGGTTAACCCACCCATATGCTGCCTTAGTTGCTACAGCAGAGAGATCAGAGGTGAAATCTGAAGAGACTTGTCCCTGGCTATGATGAAAGTGAGAGAACAAGGAAGGGAGAATGCAGCATAGAAAATAGTAGTTTTCCCATCTCACTAAAACCAAAAGTGGGGAAAATTGGAGAAATAAGAAGAGAGAGAAGTGGGAAAGTTTAAACACAAAAATTACTTGCCCTTCTATAAATGGAAATAAGGGAGGACAACTGCTGGGTTTTTTGTTTTGTCTTGTTTTTGTTTTACTGTAAGTTAGAAATGAGTGAGTTGGCTAATGATCCACAGCAGAGATAGTTGTAACTTCCAGTGGGTTCTGATGAAACCCATTTAAAGTCTTCCAGAAAACTGACATTTTCCACCACCAGAAGTTTGTCAATTGCACTGGCTGTCCCCTCTGCTTAGTGCAGGGGTAGGCAACCTAAGGCCCGGGGGCCAGATGTGGCCCAATCACCTTCTAAATCCAGCCCGCAGACGGTCCAGGAATCAGAATGTTTTTACATGAGTAGAATGTGTCCTTTTATTTAAAATGCATCTCTGGGTTATTTGTGGGGCCTGCCTGCTGTTTTTGTTGTTGTTTAGTTGTTCAGTCGTGTCCGATTCTTCGTGACCCTATGGATCAGAGCATGCCAGGCACTTCTGTCTTCCACTGCCTCCTGCAGTTTGGTCAAACTCATGCTGGTAGCTTTGAGAACACTGTCCAACCATCTCGTCCTCTGTCGTCCCCTTCTCCTTGTGCCCTCAATCTTTCCCAACATCAAGGTCTTTTCCAGGGAGTCTTCTCTTCTCATGAGGTGGCCAAAGTATCGGAGCCTCAGCTTCATGATCTATTCTTCCAGTGAGCACTCAGGGCTGATTTCCTTCAGAATGGATAGGTTTCATCTTCTTGTAGTCCATGGGACTCTCAAGAGTCTCCTCCAGCACCATAATTCAAAAGCATCAATTCTTTGGTGATCAGCCTTCTTTATGGTCCAGCTCTCACTTCCATACATCACTACTGGGAAAACCATAGCTTTAACTATACAGACCTTTTTGACAAGGTGATTTTACATGAGTAGAATGTTTGCTTTTATTTAAAATGCATCTCTGGGTTATTTGTGGGACATAGGAATTTGTTCATCCCACCCCCCAAATATAGTCCAGCCTCCCCACAAGGTCTGAGGGACAGTGGATCAACTCACGGCTGAAAAAGGTTGCTGACCCCTGGCTTAGTGTCACATCTGACTTGGCTTTTAGCTAGTCTGCCAAACAGTGCCATTCAAGAGACAATTAGTCATCACTATTGATCGGAGGCAGCAGAATTCATTAACTCCCACGCAGTGCAGAAAGGAGGGTCACTGGCACCAGCAAAACCTGTGAACTGAGCTAAATATCTATCATTTATAAAAACTAATGAAGACTAGGAAGCCGAAGCAAAATTGAATGAAATGCTGTATATTGAAATGGCTGTGCAACAATCACAGTGAAGACGTGCACTGTTATATCATTGGACAAGCAATAAAACTAAGTTGATGTGAAAGTATAAATTAATGAGGCCGATTCACAGGTTGCTTACACTGTTGTATTCTCAGCGATGGCAAGTGAAGATATTTAACTCCCAGGTCTCAATTTACCAAGCACTTATTGCATTCAGAGCCCCTTGAAAGGAATGGTAGCAACTGCACACTTTCTTCTTCCAACACATTCAAATCCATTTGCAACCAAACATACTTTGCATGTGTGCATCAAAATATAAATTAATTGAAATAAACCTAACTTCCAAAACCTTTTCAGAGGATTGGAATTTGCTGTTATAATGGCAGGGGGGAGTTACCTTCCAGCAAGCATTCAAATTTATTTGATACATGTCAATAGTCCTGGGCTGGCTTACAGTTTTTTTGGTGTTTCATTATGTTTTTATATGTACTGGAAGCCACCCAGAGTGGCTGGGGAAACCCAACCAGATGTGTGGGGGTTATAAATAACAAAATAACAACAACAATTATTATGAAATTGTGAGTCTGCTTCCCCTATTAGTCATACTGGTACAGTGGTACAGCAGGATCATAGAGAGGTAGGTTTTTTTTGGCACCTACTCAAAAATGATAAGGCACACGGGTGGCGCTGTTGGCTAAACCACAGAGCCTAGGATTGCCGATCAGAAGGTCAGTGGTTCAAATCCCCGCGACGGGGTGAGCTCCCATTGCTCAGTCCCTGCTCCTGTCAACCTAGCAGTTTGAAAGCATGTCAAAGTGCAAGTAGATCAATAGGTACCGCTCCGGCAGGAAGGTAAACGGCGTTTCCATGCGCTGCTCTGATTCACCAGAAGCGGCTTAGTCATGCTGGCCACATGACCCGGAAGCTGTATGCCGGCTCCCTTGGCCAATAAAGCGAGATGAGCGCCGCAACCCCAGAGTTGGCCACAACTGGACCTAATGGTCAGGGGTCCCTTTACCTTTACCTTTACCTTTACCTTTACAAAAATGATGGACCTCTACTTGAAAAGTCACCATGTGCCAGCAAAAAAGAAGCACTTTGAACATAAGAGAAACTTTCTGGATCTGGCCAATGGCCCATCTAGTCCAGCCTTCTGTTCTCATAGTTCTCATAACCAGATGCTCAGGCGAAGCCTGAAAGATGGACCCAACACAAGAGCAACTGGTATTCAGAAGCATTATTGCCTCCAGCCATGGAGAGAGACCACAGTCATCACAGCTAGGAGCCATTTGATAGCCTTATCCTCATGTGGCATTGGGTTCAAATGTGTCACAACTTTTAATTATTTTACAATTAACATAGGCCCGATTGGACCCAATAAAGATACAGATGCTGTGTCAAAAATGCATTGTGTCCTCTTTTTTAACCATTCTTCACCATTTAGTGAGAAAAGAGATTCTACAGTCATACCTTGGGGTGTGCTTCAGGTTAAGCCTTTTCGGGTTGCACTCCGCGGCAACCTGGAAGTAATGGAGCGCGTTACTTCCGGGTTTCACCGCTCACACATGCACAGATGCTCAAAGTGACATCACGCACATATGCGGAAGCGGCGAATTGCGAGCCGCGCACGCGCAGATGCACGAACGTGGGTTGCGTTCGCTTCAGGATGCGAACGGGGCTCCGGAACGGATCCCGTTTGCATCCAGAGGTACCACTGTATTTGAAAATGATCAAAAGGGGGAAGGTTTTTTTGGTGAAATTGTCATTTGTAAGGTGCTGGGATTTAGATTTACTTGTCTTACTTTTGGGGTAGCCCAGGGGTGTTCTAGTATTCACTCTACAAATCATCTCATCAGCGGTTTGCACTCTGCAGCCTCCCCAGGTGCCACCCTTCAATCAAAGCCCAAAGTAAGACATTATAAGGTCATTCCTTCCCTAGGGCTTTTTTTAAAGATCAGATAGTAGAGGCAGCCAGGGAGGCTGCACAATGTAAAGAAAACCACACACCCAAACCCTCCACCTTCTCTCAATGATGTAAGCTCAAAACCCCACACTCACAGATGGACTGGAGTGTCTAGAGAATAAGGCAGAAAAATGGAAGACTCATTTGCAGGGGGAGAAAATGCAGAACATTTGGTATACCACCAGCTTTCTCTTTCTTTGCTCAGCTTCCTTGATAACTAGGCAGGCAATAAAGCAGTGTGCTCAACACGCAAGCTTGGTAGACCTTTATCTAGGTACTGGTCATTAGTATAAGTTGCCCATGACTCACTTCCATAAAGTAGCGTTCTAACAGGCTGGCAATGCTTGCTGCAAAATTATTTGTCAGGTGCCATGTTCATGCTTGAGTTTGACTGTGGAAGCCTTAGTTCAGCTAAGGACAAGCTCCTTCTACATCACCTACCCCCAATATAGTTGGTTGCATCTTTACAGGTGTGCATGCAATTGCACATAAATATTTCGTATCATGATTTCTTAAGGAAGGGAGGAAACAGCTCAGGGTTGATGCTTTTGAATTATGGTGCTGGAGGAGACTCTTGAGAGTCCCATGGACTGCAAGAAGATCAAACCTAGCCATTCTGAAGGAAATCAACCCTGAGTGCTCACTGGAAGGACAGATCCTGAAGCTGGGGCTCCAATACTTTGGCCACCTGATGAGAAGAGATGACTCCCTGGAAAAGACCCTGATGTTGGGAAAGATGGAGGGCAGAAGTAGAAGGGGACGACAGAGGACGGGATGGTTGGACAGTGTTCTCGAAGCTACCAGCATGAGTTTGACCAAACTGCAGGAGGCAGTGGAAGACAGAAGTGCCTGGCGTGCTCTGGTCCATGGGTCACGAAGAGTCGGACACGACTAAATGACTAAACAACAACAACAAAAACTGCATGTTGGAAATTTAAGATAACGGCAAAAACTTCTAATGTTGCCAAAACTGGGGAATGTTGTTGTTTAGTCGTTAATAACTTCATCAAACAATGATGCTGGGATTGCAACTCTTTATTTATAAAAAAAGATTTATATACCCGTATTCATTTTTTAAAAAAATTATCAGAGTGGTTTGCAACCATTACACATAAAACACTTAAAATGCATTAAAAATTGAAGCCAGAAATCAGGTAGCTGTTATGGAAATATGTATTCTTAATTGCCTGAATAAGCTTGATGAAATAGCAACATTATCAGCAGGCATGTAAAAGTTGGCACAAAAGGCACCTGCTGAATCTCTCTTGGCAGAGTATTCCATAATACTGGACGGATGACACCAAAGGCTGTTTCTTGTTGCTTTCAAAAGAGCCTTATCAACTTAGGGAATGAGCATGAATGTTCCTGCAGTTATCGGGTTGGGATATAAGCTAAGGTCCTCTCAACCTAAGTTGTTCAGCACTTTGTAAATTAATGCAAAGGACCTTGAACCTGGCTTGGTAGCAGATGGGCAGCCAGGGTAGATGTTTTAAAAATGTTGTCTGCCAGGTGCCCCCATCAGCAGTCTAACTGCTGCATTTTGCATGATCTATAATGGGACATGGGTGGCACTGTGGGTAAACCACAGAGCCTAGGACTTGCTGATCAGAAGGTCGGCAGTTCGAATCCCCGTGACTGGGTGAGCTTCCGTTGCTCAGTCCCTGCTCCTGCCAACCTAGCAGTTTGAAAGCACGTCAAAGTGCAAGTAGATAAATAGGTACCGCTCCGGCAGGAAGGTAAATGGTGTTTCCGTGCGCTGCTCTGGTTCGACAGAAGTGGCTTAGTCATCCTGGCCACATGACCCAGAAGCTGTACACCGGCTCCCTCGGCCAATAAAGCAAGATGAGCGCCGCAACCCCAGAGTCGGCCACAACTGGACCTAATGGTCAGGGGTCCCTTTACCTTTATATTGGAACCAGGCCCTCACATAGAGTCCATTGCAGCAATTCAACCTTGAAGATATTCTCATTTGGATAATGATTAGAATTGAGAAAGTGGGAAATAGTTTGGAACCTGCCCCCTGCCCCCTTGAAATATCTTATCACCCAAAGTATAACCCTCCAATCCAATGTCTCAAGAAGATGTTTTTGATACCAAAGGATGTATGAGGTCAGGAAGGAAGCAACCAGCCAAACCTGATAATCAAGGAAGAATCTCATCTGATCACAATAAGGCTTCCTACACAGGAAATTACAGGCTTCACATACATTATAGGGTGATGCTGAGACAAGATACCTCAAGCGACAAATATGGGCAGTGTGTATGTACAGGTGGATGGGCTTTGACACATGACAGGACAGGCGTCACAGGAAGAAAATGCCCTGTCGTCATACATGCTAACAGTAATCTCAATTCTCTGGGGGGAACAGAGAGGATTATCAGTTGGAATGCCCCCCCCCCCATTGCCCCACTCCGAGAATGTCCAAGAGCTCCAATTAAGCACACAACAATAGATGACTCAAGTAAGCAAGCCAAACAACGTGAACATAAGAGGAGGTCAAATGCTGGTTTTCACTGACGCTGAACCTCTATGTCCTTGCTTTTGATACCCGAGGTGTGTATTTTTAGGACACAACTTATTTCTGCAGTTGTAACTTTTTTTTTCATATTATGTTATTACATTGTGTGTTCATGTTGTAACCCACCCTGGAACCTTAGGGTGAAGGGTAGGCAAGAAATAATAGAATAAATATAATATAATATGAGGGATGCGGGTGGTGCTGTGGGTAAAAGCCTCAGCTCCTAGGGCTTGCCGATCGAAAGGTCGGCGGTTCGAATCCCCGCGGCGGGGTGCGCTCCCATTGTTCAGTCCCAGCGCCTGCCAACCTAGCAGTTCGACCCGGAAGTGTCTGCGGACAGTGCTGGCCCCTGGCCTCTTGAGTGAGATGGGCGCACAACCCTAGAGTCTGTCAAGACTGGCCCGTACGGGCAGGGGTACCTTTACCTTTACCTATAATATAATATAATTAATAAAATAATATAAGCAATAGTACTGAATAAAAATGATGTCTCTGGAGGACCCTCCACAATCAAAAGCCGAATTCAGAATAAAGCGTTCAAGCTGAGCAGCTCTGTATGAAAGCATCATGGCCAATTCCGTATGCATTATCCAAGAACAAAGCCTCGTTTTTCCACAGGCAGTCTTCGTTCTCCTCTGTGCGAAATTTGAATGGAGGGTGGGTACAGAAGCTGAACAGTTCTGCTTTCCACCTCCCAGCCTTGTATGACAGGAGCAATAGACTTTGGAACTGTGCCCCACCTTTCCTGTGTTTACAAGTCAAACATGGAGGAATGTCAGGCCTGATTTCGCTTTCCCAAGGAATATAACCTTAGCTTAAAAAGGAGGCGCCCAGGCAGTTATGCTTTTTAAAAGGATATCACTTTGTAGATAAGACTTGTGCTGTGCCGAAACCTGTCCTTCAGCTTCTTAGAGGTTTACTTTCCCTGCAAAAGAGGCTTTTATTTTTTTGCTCCTCTTTTTAAGGGCACTTCAGAATTTGGGTGACTGCAAGGTTAATTTTACCTTATCATGGCAAAGTGGTCATGGGTGGGGTTTTCTTTCCTTTTTCTGTTAAATATTTATCTGAAGCCTCCCTGACTTCCAGTGCTTCTCTGTCTGAAAAAGCACGATGGCAAAAGTTACTCCAGGACATATTCCCCTATGCTTAAACTGAAGCACAGGAAGGAAAGGAGAAGGGCTACCAAGCACCTGAGATCATTACTATAGTTTTCAAGGGAAGTTCTTCCTTTTACCTTGGGGGTGGGGGCAGAGCCGGATTTAGGTTTGATGAGGCCTTAGCTACTGAAGTAATGGGACCCTTTATATGTCCAGCTGCCCTTTGTCAATAACAAATTGTCACTTTTTTGTGTTGAATATATAGTAAAATTCATGTGGTTTTTTTTAAAAAAAGTCTGGAACAGATTAATCCATTTTGCATTACTTTCTATGGGAAAGCGTGCCTTGGTTTTGGAACACTTTGGTTTTGGAACAGGCTTCCGGAACAGATTAAGTTTGAGAACCAAGGTACCACTGTATATAGAAATAAGCAAACCAGTGATATTCTAGGGAGCAGGCTAGCAGGTGGGGCCCATTACTTACATCATAGGAGCCTATACAACAGAAAACACTGTTGCTGTATGTAGGTTTTATTTTATTTGTTTTTTATCTTATATTTTGGAAATGTACATCCAGGGTTTTTTTCCTTTAAATTTTTTTGGGGGGGGGGGCAAGAGAGTGGAGTCCTAAGCTATAGCTTGTTTAATTTATACGTAAATCCAGCACTGGGTGGGGAATTTTTTTTACTGGTGTCATATCTGGTCCTGACCTGGTACCAGACACTGACTCCTTGGAGGAAGAACCAGAGACCTCACAGCCCCCCCCCCCCCCCGCTGAATCCAATGCTGTGGATCCCCTTGAAAATTCAAGTTGATGAAAAATCCCCAGAAACTGTCAGAGGAGAAGGAGTGATCCACAGTCCTTGAGAGGACTGATAACAAAAGTCCAGGCCCGAAGAGCAACAACACAGTATGTCTACAGATCCAGAACCATTGGCCTACTTGTAAGCAGTCTACTCACGAGTAAGAAATTCCCCCTTAAGCCATAACTGCAAAGCAGCTGTGTTTAGGGTGTAATTTAGGAGCCCACAATATATAAGATCTCCCTCTGGAGTCTTCTAGTTGTTAGAAGCCACATGGATTGCTCCTTGGTCATGCTCATGCCCTACTGAATATTGACACCAGATTATTTCCTGCTGGTTATCAAACCCAGGACTTTCTCCATGTGACGTGTGTGATTTACCACCAAGCTACAGCTTTTACTCCAGCTCCATGAATGCTCAAGCTTTTTAGAGTAATGTACTTCCGGCACCTTGTGTCAAATGAATTTACAGTGGTACCTCTGGTTACAAACACCTCGGGTTACAAACACTTCGGGTTACAGACTCTGCTCACCCGGAAGTAGTACCTCGGGTTAAGAACTTTACCTCAGGATGAGAACAGAAATCGTGGTGGTGGCAGCAGGAGGCCCCATTGGCTAAAGTGGTACCTCAGGATAAGAACGGTTTCAGGTTAAGAACGGACCTCCGGAACGAATTAAGTTCGTAACCAGAGGTACCACTGTATAGGTTTAAGAAAGGAGCAATTCAGCCTGCCCTGCTTGGTGCCCGGAAGGAGCTGTTGCAGATTGTGACAGTTTCTATAAAGTTAACAAGCACAATCCCTGTGCTTGTTCTAGTAGTTTTAGCCTGGAGGTTATAAAGATATGAGACATATACCTTGTAAATGGAATATGCTGTAGCAATGGCAGCTCCTGACCCAACCGGTCTTCTTTTACTTGAAGGGTATTTGCACGCACAAATTCTGTTGGTTGGAAGGCTTTAAGAGAATGATACGCACATGTACTTTCAGATTTGTGAAGATACCAATAACAGTGGCTGAAATCTTGCAGCAGATTGTTTTCAAAAGCAAGCAGAACTGGGTGGCTAGTGGCAAATCCCACACTTTCCAGGTACATGGAATTGCAGCCCCACTACTTCCTTTGCTTCTGCAAAGTGACAATGCCTGCCTTTTTCTATATATTGGCAATTAGAGATTGATTACTGGCCTTACTTATCCATCATGAGGATCACGTGCTTTCAATGAGGACGATTCTCATGAGTGAAATAAAGCAAAATGCACTTCCATTTCAAGAAGAGGAGGTTTGCCCCAATGGTATCTTCATGGTGTGGGAGCTGTGGCTGTGCCAGCCCAGAAAGATAATATCAGAAATGCTCACATCTTGAACTAGTAGCTGCTTCTTACAGCAAGTAGCGTTGCTCCTTTTGGAAACAGAGCACTGCTGGTTTAGGGAAGAGTCACATCATTTGCTTCTCCAAGGTTATCCAGGGCTTCTGACATTTGTTGTTGTTGTTGTTTAGTCATTTAGTCATGTCCGACTCTTTGTGACCGCATGGACCAGAGCACACCAGGCCTTTCACTGCCTACAGGTTGGTCAAACTCATGTTAGTAGCTTCGAGAATACTGTCCAACTATCTCGTCCTCTGTTGTCCCCTTCTTGTGCCTTCAATCTTTCCCAACACCAGCATCTTTTCCAGGGAGTCTTCTCTTCTCATGAGGTGGCCAAAGTATTGGAGCCTCAGCTTCAGGATCTGTCCTTCCAGTGAGCACTCAGGGTTGATTTCCTTCAGAATAGAGAGGTTTGATCTTCTTGCAGTCCATGGGACTCTCAAGAGTCTCCTCCAGCACCATAATTCAAAAGCATCAATTCTTACCATCGTGCTTTGGGAAGGACCCATGTTGCAGCAACTCCAGGAAATCACCAAAGAAGGACATCTCATAGCAGGAGATGGTCCACACTGCAATTTTAACTGTGACACAAGTCAGTGCTGGCAAATATCAGCCTGCAGGCATCACTATACCAAATAGTTTGTTTGAGTCCCCTTGAGCTGATGGTAGTGGTGGTGTTGGGGGCAAACCATAGTTCAGTGGAAGAGAATAAGCTTTATCTCAAGGATGGGGAATCTCAGGCTCGGAGCCTGAATGTGATCTCCAGGCCTGTCTGTCTGCTCCTTGGAACTGTCCCCAGGACATCCCCCGCTCCATAGACACACCCTCTTTCCCCAAGCCACAGTTCACACCAGTCCCGCTTTGCATCCTCCTTGAGTGTTTTTGCCTGGCTGGATTTTGTCTTTCCACTCCAATAATGACTCTTGGCTTGCCTAGATGGAGGATAGAGGTGTGTGTCTGGGTGCATGTGTGTAGAAACTATACAAAGGTAGCATTGCATAACATTCATTGCTCTGCCCATTTTTACATCTGGCCCTCACCTACATGAGCTTCCTGGAAGACTGCCCAGTCAGAAATGTGGCCTTCAATGTGGGCGTGGGGGGCAGCTCCCCCCCCCCCCCCCGCAATCAAGTAAATCAATAAAAATATTTTAACTATCTGTGGCCCTGCCCGAAGTCCTGCATCCAACCACTGGCATCTCCCGGTAACAAAGCATCCGATAGCAAGTGATGGGGAAAATCTGAGACCCAGCAAAGTTGCTGTTGGCTATTCATAGTGGATCTGGTCCAGAGACCGTGTCAAACAAGTAGTCTGAGCGAGCACAAAGTAGTTTTCTGTACAGTTGTACCTTGGGTTAAGAACTTAATTCATTCCGGAGGTCTGTTCTTAACCTGTTCTTAACCTGAAGCACCACTTTAGCTAATGGGGTCTCCTGCTGCTGCTGCCCCGCCGCCGCACGATTTCTGTTCTCATCCTGAAGCAAAGTTCTTAACCCGAGGTACTATTTCTGGGTTAGTGGAGTCTGTAACCTGAAGTGTCTGTAACCTGAAGCATCTGTAACCGGAGGTACCACTGTTTTCCCAGTCCAAGACATGAAAAAATCCATTCCAAACTATAGTTTCCTAGCAGTTTTCAGAGATCTGGAAAAAACTGGCCCAAAATCCATCATGGCAGGGAAGGTCATAGGCATAGTTGGCAGGGGGACAGCTGCCCCCCTAAATCAATAAATAAAAACACTTGATTAACTGACCGATTGCGTTGCAGATAAACTTGGTTCTGCCCCCCCCCCAACATAAAGCCTCCTGTAAGAAATCCTGGCTACGTCCACGGGGAAGGTAATAGATCTTGGGGGGCAGGGAATGGTCCACCTTAAAGCCAAACTTTCTTATGGATGCTGTTTTCCGCCTAACCTAAATAGTTGGAGGCTGGCAGCTGCACCTGTTCGTTTTAACCTCTCTGGAACTCGGCGCAAACTTTTCGCCACGCTGGATGGACGGGAGGGAAAACTGCTCCCCCCCCCCCCCAAGAAAGAACAAACAAGCCCAAGGACTCGGGGAAAGTGCTCCAGCTGAGCTTCTGCTGACGGGCTGGAAAGGCATGTGGACGCGGCGCTGCTTCCGATCCGCCTCGTGGAAGAGACTACGCCGCTTCCAGGTTCGCCTGCTCCCGGGGGCGGGTGGCAGGGTGGAGCCAGCGCCGTCGGTGTTTGGGAAGAGGCGGGCAGGGACTCCGCAGGAGCCAAGAGCGGCGGAGACCCGAGGGAATCGCTGCCGGGAGTGAAGCGCGCGCGCACGAGGAGATAACGCACTGGGGTAAGGTAAGAGAGAGCAGGAGAGAATCCGGATGGATGGAGTACCCACCCGCCCCCGCCAGCCTCCTCCCGAAGATGGATCCACTTTAGCCGAGAAGCACCCCAGGGAGGAAAAACTTGTGGGTCGGGTTGCCCACACACGCCTGGGTGTGCTGGAGAGGGAATTTTCCACTTTGGGAAGGCTTGCCTCTCCCTGGAGATAATTCCGTGACGGGCCATTAGGCAAGAGCTGCTCCTGCTCCACCCGCCTCAAAGCTGAAAGATTTTCTCTTCCTTTCTCTTCTCTGCGCTTAATAATTTAGTTGGGAAAAGCGGGAGATGGTGTCTTGCTTCGGACGCAGAGACTGAGCGAAGTTCCGGACTAAGGGGCCATGATGAAACTTGTGTTTTCGGGAGAAGAGTTCTGTGCGTCTCGGAAGCTTGCCTCTCCCCTTACGCCAGTGGTTTCTGTTAAATGGTTTCGGTGGCCGCGGTGGCCATTGAATTATAAGGCAGAGGAGCTGGGCTCATTCGAGCAACTGGAGAGAAAGGGAGCTGCTTAACTTTAGTGGAGGGGGGAGAGGTGGGAAGAAGAGGAAATTGGGGGTGGGATGGGGGAAATCTGTTTGGAAGTGACACCAGTTGAAGTTCCTTTGTTTAACGCAGAGGGAAATGCACTGTGGTACCTCGGGTTACATATGCTTCAGGTTACATACGCTTCAGGTTACAGACTCCGCTAACCCAGAAATATTACCTCGGGTTAAGAACGTTGCTTCAGGATGAGAACGGAAATCGTGCGGCGGCGACGCAGCAGCAGCAGGAGGCCCCATTAGCTAAAGTGGTGCTTCAGGTTAAGAACAGTTTCAGGTTAAGAACAGACCTCCGAAACGAATTAAGTTCTTAACCCGAGGTACCACTGTACTTTTCTCCATTCTCATTTCACAGTATTACTATTTCTATATAGTGATCTCAGTGTGTGTGTATGTATGATTGATTGATTTCATTTATATCTCACCTTTTTCTCCAGGGAGCTCAAGGTGGCAAACACGGTTCTCCCCCATCTCATTTAATCCCCACAAGAAACTTGTGAGGTAGGTTAGGGTGAGAGGCAGTGATTAGCCTAAAGTTCACCTAGTGAGCTTTGTGACTGAATAGGGATTACTGGCTCAGACAGAGGAGCCATGCTCCATGGTAGAGGACCTGCTGTGTATGTTAGAAGCTTCTAAGTTTAATCCTTGGCATAAGGGGTCTTAGAATGCAATTCTGGGCACATTTTCCAGGGAGTAAGCCTCGCTGAACACAGTACAACTTACATCTGGGTAGAAGTGCAGACGATTTTTCTCTGTCAGGGTAGACAATGCTAGACCACCTTATGTACAGCTCTATAGATCTATTCCTGCATTGGAAACTGGGGTAGCATAATGGCTAGAGCATTGGCTGCAAACTGAAGAGACCCATGTTCAGAATCCCACTCATGCCATGTGCTCACTGAATAACCTTGGGTCTCTTTTGCTTGACCTACTTCACAAAGTTGCTGTAATGACAAAACAGATCATGTATAAGAGCTCCTTGGAAGAAAGATGGGATGGAAATAGATGAATAATGCGTGATGTTGAGATGCTGGCAGAAAAACTGATGTTGGGGCTGAGCTCCAGGACAAGTTAGGTCCGGGCAACATGGTTTCAACCATGGTTACAGTACTCAGCTCCAGAGTAACGTGGCTGGTTCTCTCTTATTTAAAAGAGCTGTCATGTATTCCTGCATTGGATATGGGTCACATGGTCCTGCATTGGATATGGGTCACATGGTCAACCCAGGCTCCTTGTGGAAGAGCCCTAGGGACACTTACCCAGATGCAGATACAACTGTAGGGAATCTTTCCTGCATGCTGCTTTTAAAATGGGTCTTTGTGCCCATGCAAATCAGTCTCCATAAACTCGAACGTGCTGGGTCTGATGTTAGTTCCTTCCATCCATGGAGTTGCTTGCTTCCTGTGGAGGAACGTTAAGCATCTGAATCATCCCCCAGGACAGTTGAAGCAAAGCTCGTGGCTTTTCGGAGTTTCGATCTGGTGTCCTAACTGCTGTGTAAATCCTGACCCCCAGATGTAGTGTTGTACTCATTGATACTCATGTTGCTTCTCAAATACAAAACTTTTTGTGTGCATGGTCAGTCACTGATTCTTGTGCACAGTCTGAATGCTTGCAATTTTTTGCCCCCAAATGGTGTTCTTTACATTGTGTTGTGCCATAGGTGACACATCATCCATTACTTGCTTCAGAAGTCTTTTAGAGTAGTTGTTGTTGAGATTCCTGCATTGAATGGGCTTGAACTAGATGACCCTCAGAGTTTCTTCCAACTCTACAATTCTATGATTCTATGAGTTTGAAGGGAGGAGAGTTCAAAGGGACATAGTCTGTGGGAGGGAGTTCCATAGTTTATAATTATGCATTAGAAGAACTTCCTTATCTCTTTCCTGAATCTTCTAACATGCAGCTTCATTGGCTGTCCATTAGTTCTATACTTACGAATTTGTCTATCTTGATAATCTTGGCATCATTTGCTCAACAATCTGTAATACTCAGATGAAGAGTTGGTGGAGTTGTTTTGTTTGTTTGTTTTTGGTTAGACAAGTATGTGGGCATATTCTGCTTGTTCACTTGGAATGTCATTCCTCTGCATAAACTGCAGCTTAGTTTCCACTGAGATGGTAAACTTGCACATTGGCTTCAGGTGACTAGATGCACTTTTACTCATAATGTAATATAAACAATGACAACTGGGAAACACTGGCCTATGAGCGCTCCAGTTGGAGAACAGCCTTTACCAAAGGTGTCATGGACTTTGAAGACACTCGAACTCAGGACGCAAGGGAGAAACGTGCTAAGAGGAAGGCACGCTTGGCAAATCCACACCATGATTAACTCCCCCCCCCAAAAAAAAATCAATGTCCCCACTGTGGAAGGCCGTGTGGATCCAGAATTGGCCTCCACAGTCCCTTATGGACTCATTGTTAAAACTGTGTTTATGGAAGATGAAATATACTCGGAGTCCTGCAGTGATTTCATGCTCTTTATTGCAGCTTGTAAAACAGTGATTGAATTTCCCCCCCAAACCTCAGGCCTTTATATACATTATTTACACAATGAGTCCCATCTGATTGGCTGATTCTGCTTCCCTCCTGGAGTCTGATTGGTCTTTTCCTGCAAGCCAATCAGTTGTTGCATTCTAGGATCCTACTTGCCTATTGTTCTAGGATCCAAGGTTAGTACATAACAGAAGACAATCTTACTCGGCTACGAGTGATCACCAAAGAAGAAGTCTCATACATCAATAACATCAAAATGGGGTTATTGCAGTGCAGTCTATATGGTGCTGCCCTTAAGGCTTGTTCAGAAGCTGCAGGTACTACAGAATGCAGCAGCACGGCTCCATATTATGTGCATTTAACGTAATTATTTCACTATATGCATGTGTATCCTTTTTGTGCTCTTGTTGTTGTTGATGAAGATGCATTGTGGCCACCCTATCAGCATGCCTTCCCGTTATTGTTATCTTTCCATTTTTTCTTCTTGGGTTGCAAATGGGAAGCCATTTGTTTTGTTGGTGAGGGATAATATAAAAATAGTGAAGATTCATTACAGCTGCAGTTATTTACCTTGGAGTGAGCCTCTTTGATTGGTTGTTGGTCCAGCATTTTCCTTACAACTTTGATCAGTCAAATCTTCCTGGAAAGTCAAGGTAACAGCCATTCCTCCATTCAGAGGTATATCAGTTCAGAAATGCTGCCTTGGCAAATAAAAGCTCAGTTAGGAATTATGTCCTTTAAAGTTGTCTGCCCTCCTTCTAAAACCACCTAAGTCACAGATTCATTGGAAGGGACCCCAAGGGTCATCTAGTCCCAAGGCTCACCTGTGGCTTTTATCACATCGATACACTTTATGTTCTGTTTTGTTGTCTGTCTTGAGCAAATATTCAGAATTCCCCCAAAATACTATCTTGTGTCAGCCGTGTGACTCATTGTTCCAGAGACACAAGACAAGTCTCATCCACTCTGATGACACCTTCTATGACTGTTGCCTTCTTGTTCGTCATTAAAGAGGACACAAAATTGTTGATTAAGTGTGATAACTGGAGGGTGTGCCCAGGTGGCAACAGTAGTATCCTGGGATGAGAAAACATACCTGGAGCTTGTAGGTGACAGCATTTGGGCTTGGATTAGTGTTTTAAATAGCAGCTGCCTCGGGTTTTGGGATCTTTTCCCCCACCCTACCCTCTTCTGCCCTATAAAAGAAAATGGTTACTGGTGAAGCCAGTGCACCCATAGAATGAATGGACCATGTTTCAGCCTTTACCCTTGGACTTGAGTCACTGCAATGGTTCTTGGATATTGCCATGTTGCCACTCTCACTGGCAAAGCCTCATTCCTGGAAGAGAATCTGCAATGTGTGGAGCTGTTTCCTCTAATAGGAAGCTAGTGTAGCATAGTGGCTAAAAAAACTATCTGCTCTATGAATGGGAAAGCCCAGGGTTTAAATCTTCTGCCACAAACTCACTCAGGCCAGCGTGGTGAAGTGATTTGGGTGCTGGAGAAGGACTGGTGAGAGATCCAGGTGCAAATCTGCACTCAGCTGTGATGCTCCTAGGGCAACCATGGGTCTGTTGCTAGATTTCTCAGGCAAACCTATCTCAAAGAGATGTTGGGAGGTTAAAAATGGGAGTGATAACCCAGCAACTTCTGGGGAGTGCACAGGCTATATAGACCACCGTGTGTTAGACAAATAGTTTAAGGTAGTTTTATCATGATCCCAAAGAGATGAGAGATCTGATGCAGAGGTGGGCAATTGTGTAGCGTTGAGGGTCAAGCTAGGAGGCCCTGTTGTCTATCCTTTTCTCACAACTCTCTTGGTTTTTTTTTACCTTTCAGTTCCTTCCATCTCTCAACATTTATTGGAACTCTTGCTCACAGGATAACTGCAATCAAACAGCACTTCAGGAAAGTGTAGCGTCTCTTTCAACATGACCTGTGCAAATACAAGTATGTAATGACGCTAACTTTGGGGGGGATGAAAACTCGTTAGGCTTCAAGCAAAGTGGGAGGAATTTGGGTAGGGGGAAATGCCCTAATTTGAAGACACTTGAAAACCTACCTCATTAGAGGTCAAAAAATGTGGGTCCTCGTCCTATATAACTGGCCCAGCACTGGTACCTTTCTGTCACATGACCTTCCACATCAACGAAGTTGGTCTGCAAATTGGGTCAGAGACTTCAAATTTTCGCCCAGATAGTTATGCGCACCTGATTCTTGTTTGCCAGGCCATAATAGCTGGTCTGTCATGAAGCCAATACAGTGGTACCTCGGGTTACATACGCTTCAGGTTACAGACTCCGCTAACCCAGAAATATTACCTTGGGTTAAGAACTTTGCTTCAGGATGAGAACAGAAATCGTGCTCCGGCGGCACGGCAGCAGCAGGAGGCCCCATTAGCTAAAATAGTGCTTCAGATTAAGAACAGTTCTAGGTTAAGAACTGACCTCCAGAACAAATTAAGTTCTTAACCCAAGGTACCACTGTATACAGTTCCCTCTGCTGCTCTCAGCTGCTCTCCCTTTTTATGGTTCTTTATCCTCAAACTGGTGATGAGATGGACAACCCTTCAAACAGAGGACTGTCCCTTTAAGGCTGGAAATCTGGCTGCCCTACATTTGCTTCTCTCGCTCTTTCATATTGCCTGCCACCCACATCTGTTCACCTAATTACTACCCCTTGCTCTGCCTGGCCCCAACTTGCTGCATGCCACAACTGCCATAGCACTGAGTGCCCAGCAAAGGATTCGCTGTGCAACCAAGATTTACGCGAAACCATCTTTTGCAAACACTTGCTGTGTTTTGCACACTCTTTCTGTTGCAGAGCCCTTAGCCCACATATTTTCCAGCTTTCCTCACTTCCATCACAGCTCGCAAATTGCTTTAAAAATTCTCAGGGTGGCAAAATCCATGCCAGACCTTAGACTTTGTATTTGCACAATGACGTGGGTGGCACTGTGGGTAAAACCTCAGTGCCTAGGACTTGCTGATCGTAAGGTCGGCGGTTCGAATCCCCACGGTGGGGTGAGCTCCCGTCGTTCGGTCCCAGCTCCTGCCAACCTAGCAGTTCGAAAGCACATCAAAGTGCAAGTAGATAAATAGGGACCGCTTTAGAGCGGGAAGGTAAACGGCGTTTCTGTGTGCGGCGCTGGTGCTGGCTCGCCAGATGCAGCTTCGTCACGCTGGCCACGTGACCCAGAAGTGTCTTCAGACAGCGCTGGCTCCCAGTCTCTTGAGCGAGATGAGCGCGCAACCCTAGAGTCGGTCACAACTGGCCCTGTCGGGCAGGGGTACCTTTACCTTACTAGTAAATATACACATAACCCTTTGATGTGACCCTCTCTCCCTTCCTCCTCCTTTGTTACATTCCGTTTTAATTTTTAAAGCCGGCAAGCATGTCAAGGTTACAACGCTGATGGATTTGAGAGATAGACATGTAGGCATGAGATTTGTTCATCAAACACTGGATGTCACCATTGTACCACACAAACATCACTGATATCAAGAGTTAAGGGGTGGGACAGCTCCCATTCGGTTCAAGCCAGTTTTCTTCATGTGGAATAGAATTCTGCCTCTTTCTCTTCCTTTGCAGCCAAGATAATATTGGTCCTCCCTCCACTGTGCATAGAAATCTGCACTTAATATTAATGCTCTTCCGTGAGCAGACTTGATTTCAAAGCTGCTACCACGGGTCACATTGGATGCAGACTCTGCCATCTGCAGAAACTGGGGCTGCATCAGATGTTCGTTAATTTCAAATTCATTTTAAAATAGGGATAATCAATGCAATCAAACAAATTATCAGAAAATAATTAGGCTTACTTGAACATTAGGGATGCGGGTGGCGCTGTGGGTTAAACCACAGAGCCTAGGACTTGCCGATCAGAAGGTCAGCGGTTCGAATTCCCGCGATTGGGTGAGCTCCCGTTGCTCGGTCCCTGCTCCTGCCAACCTAGCCGTTCGAAAGCACGTCAAAGTGCAAGTAGATAAATAGGTACTACTCCAGTGAGAAGGTAAACGGCGTTTCCGTGCACTGCTCTGGTTTGCCAGAAGCGGCTTAGTCATGCTGGCCACATGACCCGGAAGCTGTACGCTGGCTTCCTCGGCCAATAAAGCGAGATGAGCACCGCAACCCCAGAGTCGGTCACGACTGGACCTAATGGTCAGGGGTCCCTTTACCTTTACTTGAACATTTGTGTGAGTTCAGACTTCTCTGTAGCAACCTTCTCTGCCCTCACTGTCCTCCCATTCATTTGCCTTCACTGACAATCAAGGTGACCCATGTCACCTTGCTTGTGCGTGTTCATGATATCATCACCTTTGATGTCCCATCGTAACATTATCTGGCATCACCAGTTAAGCATCACCTGACTGAGATGTTATATATAATACCAGTTGCCAGGGATTTTTTTGTGTGTGTGCAAGTGTATATTGTTAGGGATCTATAATCTTTTTTTTTGTAAGGAAACGAACTTGGGAGATGCTCCTGCTGTTAGATGGTGTTGTAAAACTGCATTGCATTCTTGTCCTGCAAAATATAAATGTTTGATGTTGTCCTTTAAAATGTGTGTTTCCACGCTGTCAGGGTAAAGGATGTCTTTGTTTCTCGTTTCATATTCTTGTTGCTTTCTAATGTGTTTTCTGCATGTACATAAAAAATGGAATGAACACAAAAGCATGAAAATAGATTATAGTTTTTTCAGAGAGCTGATGGCAATTCGAAAAAGTTTGCTGATCTTGATTTTTGCACACTGCACAGGCTTCACTTTTGTTTCTGGCAGACAACTTTGCATGGTGTTGGTTTTCTTTGCATAGTTTCAAAGACCTCCAAAACTGGGAGGGGGGTATCAGCAGACCACATGCAGGGCCGGATTTAGGTCTGATGAGGCGCTAAGCTACTGAAGGTAATGGGGCCCTTTAGATGTCCAGCTGTCCTTTGTCAACAACAAATTGTAGCTGTTTTTTGTGTTGAATACATGCTATATGGTAATTTATGGACCTAATAGGTTTCTAAAGCCATTTGCACATAACAAAATATGTATTTTATCAAAATACATCCAGTTATTTTTTCCTTTAATTTTTTGGGGGGCCACCAAGAGAGTGGTGCCCCAAGCAATAGTTTGTTTAGCTTACACATAAATCCGGCACTGGCCACCATGGCAGCATAAAGCAATAGCACTTGTCTCCACTGGTTTCTGTGACTCAAGTCTAGTGTTATAAAAGGGAGTGAGTTCATGGCTGATTTGCATGTAATCTTGGTTAGCTAGGTAACATAACTGAGCAGCTCTATAGCACAAACGGAAAACCTGCAAGATCGCAATGAACTTCCCACTGTAAGACCAATAAACTTCAGCCAGCTTGGCCAAGGAGGTTCAGATAATCTGGTGTTGTTTATTAAATTTGTGTACAGCCCTTTAGCTGTAGATCTCAGGGCCGTTCACACAATTAAAAAAAATCTAATCTAGAGCAGGGTTTCCCAAACTTGGATCTTCAGCTATTGTTGGACTTCCCATCATCCCAAGATGGCAGGACCAGTGGTCAGGGATGATGGAAATTGTAGTCCCAAAACAGCTGGAGACCCTGATCTAGAGCAGTGATTCTTAACCAGCCCCCCCCCCCCAGTATATTCCAAGACTGGCTACAGGTGAAATTATATAATGTATATAGTTATAAAAATTATAAATAAAGCACGTTCTATTTACAAACAATATAACTACCTTTCTACTGGTAGGATAGGGGGGCCACAGGAAGGAAACAAGGTCAGAAGGGGGCCATGGTTGGAAAAAGGTTGAGAAACACTGATCTAGAGGTTACCAGGCTGGGGAAGCCTGATGAAAACGCTCCAGCCTGAATCTTTGCATTTCTAACTTGGAATACAGTTGGCCAGCCTGAGTTACTTTGGAAGATCCCAGGAGTATCGTTGGACTACATTGAGCCTAAACCATTAAACTTTTTAAAATCAAAGCCCCCGTGAGGTTTGGGAGTTGACATGGATAATGTCTTATATTGGTGCATGATAAGCTCCCAGTGACCCACCTTCGTCATGATTCACTTTGAAGCACCCAAATTTCCAGGGTTACCTGTTGCAATGTCCATTTTTTCATCATGTCCCTATTAAGTCCACTGGTTTGAACCATTGCCATGTTTAATAAGTCTTTTTAATCAACATTTGCGATCTTTGGATACAGGTCACCCAAAAGCCCGGATAATGACTACCACTCTAGTGGTGACACGCCGTGTTTTGAGAGAGGACAGGGGCACAGAGGGGAATTTTCTCCTGTATGGATCCACTGCATCTGAGGTGACTGAAGAAACTGAATATATCAAACAGGTATGATGTTTCACATGAGTTTATTAATGCTACCTTATGCAGAGCCACAGCACTCTTCCATCTAGCCCTGGAGCTCTCTCCAGATATTGTTGAGCTACCTTGTCCATTATCCCTGACCTTTTACCAGACTGACAAGAGCTGATAGGCTAGCTCAAGGGCAGCCAGTGTGGTGCTTCTCAGATCTTGTTGGACTACAATGCCTGTCTGTGGACATAAAGAACTTAAGGAGAACCTATTGAATCAGGCCAGAGGCCTTTCTAGTCCAGCATTCTGTTCTCATAGTGGCCAACGAGATGCCCATGAATATCTCAGAAGCATGCCACAAATGCAGCAGAATTCTGGACTGCTTTGACTGGATGAGACTGTCCATGATCTCTGGGAATAGATATATCTCATCCGTGTTTCAATTTCATTGTAGATGCTGGGCATTGAGCCTTGGTGCTCTACCATTGAGCTCTGTCATTTGGATATAGCGATAAATGAGTTGACATTTTAAAACAAATGTCTTGAATTATGGGTTTTCGCTCTGGCTCTGGTGCGGGTAGCTCAGGCTTGGCGGCAGCAGAGGGGCTATTGGGTGATTGCCCTAAAAAAGCTCAACAGCTTTTTGTGTCCAGATTTTTACCTCTTGAAATAGGGCAACCCTATCCAAAAAAGAAAACTGAAGCTTAAAAAATAATAATGATATTAAGGCCACTTTTTGATATGAGGTTTGGTGAAACGTTTGAACCGCATTTGTATTTGGTCCATGGTGCAATCCTATGCATGTCTAGGTATAGTAGAGGTAAGCCCCATTGTGCTAAATAGGGTTTTACTGTGGGTTAAACCACAGAGCCCAGTACTTGCTGATCAGAAGGTCAGCGGTTCGAATCCCCGTGATGGGGTGAGCTCCCGTTGTTCGGTCCCTGCTCCTGCCAACCTAGCAGTTCGAAAGCACATCAAAGTGCAAGTAGATAAATCGGTACCGCTCTGGCGGGAAGGTAAACGGTGTTTCCGTGCGCTGCTCTGGTTCGCCAGAAGCGGCTTAGTCATGCTGGCCACATGACCCGGAAGCTGGACGCTGGCTTCCTTGGCCAATAAAGCGAGATGAGCGCTGCAACCCCAGAGCTGGCCATGACTGGACCTAATGGTCAGGGGTCCCTTTACCTTTATAAGCACATAGAAAGGATTGCTGCCTTTGATTTCTAAGAACAGAACGTCAAGGATGTGACTCCTTTTGCTTTCCTCCTGCAGATTAGATCGACGCTAGCAAAAGTTCAGCCTCTGCTGTGTAGAAATGACTCAAGTCATGGGGTTGGAAACATCATGCTGGATTCAAAGGTTAGAAGACTTAAAATGTATAATACAAGGGCTACGTTGTGTTTGGTTACCTTGCAGTGTGCATGACAATCACGTTCTCTGTAGAGCAGTGGTGGGGAACCTCAGGCCTGGGGTCCAAATGTGTCCCTCCAGTTTTTTTTGTCAGGCCTTTGGGTTTATCCTCCCACTGCAGGCCACATTGATCACTGGCCATCCTTGAATGCTTCCGCTTGGCTGGAATGTGCTCTTGAATTCTGGTAGTACCTCTTGAAGGACAGACACAGAGAATCGTAGGATTGCAGGAATTGGAAGGGACTCCAAGAGTCATCCCGTTCAGCTCCTTCCAATGTAGGGATTTCAACTAGATCATACATGATAGTTGACCATCCAACCTCTGCTTACAAACCTTCACTGAGAGCCAGTGTGGTGTAGTGGTTAAGACCGGTAGACTCATAATCTGGTGAACCGGGTTCGCGTCTCCGCTCCTCCACATGCAGCTGCTGAGTGACCTTGGGCTAGTCACACTTCTCTGAAGTCTCTCAGCCTCACTCACCTCACAGAGTGTTTGTTGTGGAGCAGGAAGGGAAAGGAGAATGTTAGCCACTTTGAGACTCCTTCGGGTAGTGATAAAGCGGGATATCAAATCCAAACTCTTCTTCTTCTTCTCCAAGGAAGAAGAGTCCACCACCTTTCAAGGGAGTCTGTTCCACTGACAAGCAGCTCTTTTATACACCTGCCTCTTACATGGGAGACACACCTGTTGCTCCACTAGCTTTTGCCTCCAGCCCTGCCTGCCACTGGCATGTGGCCCTGGGAGGGTTGGCTCAGAGGGGAGTGCGGCCCTTGGCTGAATCAGATCCTCACCCCTGTTGCAGAGTAAGAAGGTGCTTGCTGTCCACTCTTGGCTCCCACAAGAACATGTGCAGATTTTGAGCAATGTGGCTGGTTCTGCCACACTGGGCGCTGTGGGGCTTTGCAACATAGTGAAATGAGCAGACTGGAAATTGACAGGCAGGGGTGCCAAATTTTGGCCTTGCACAGGGCGCCTCTGAAATTTTAAAGACCGAAGTCTGCCATTGTGGGAAGGGCCACTGGCAGAGCATCTGACTTGCATGCAGAAGTTCCCAAGGTCAATCCCCACATCTTCCGTTAGTTCTAGGAGAGTCATAGCCAGCCAGTGTAGACAAGGCTGAGCTGGATGGACCGATGGTCCGACTCAGTATAGGCCAACTTCCTGTGTTTTCAGGAATCTCCCCTGCAGGTTTTTGAAAGCAATGGCCAAATAATTCAATTTCTACTGTTGTGCTGGCAAAATGGCAGGACTCGCCAATTGTCCTGAGAAGCTGATGCTAGAGGATCAGGCTGCTTGTTAACCAGGAGGTCGTGGGCCTCTCGGGGCACAAGGCAAGATGAATGTTCACCAAGAATGTTAGGGAATTACGTGTGGCTTTTCGCTCTCTACCACCGCTGATCTGCAAACCTAGGCAGAATGGCTTTGCTGCCTGTTGCAGAGTTCCAAGCGCTAATTAATCTTGCAGGCAGAGAATATCTTCCTGGGGGAATCAAAAGCTGTTATTTATCAGGTCTGTTGTGCTAATGCTTTCAAATATGAAACCCCAGGGAGCCGAGCAAATAGAACATGGTTTTTTATTGTTATGGGTGTGTGTGTGTGTGTGTGTGTGTGTGTAATATAAACACTCTTGGGTCTCACTTCAATGTGGAGATGAGGACAGGGCAAGAACCTTTGGCTTGCAGGAATGCTTGTCAAATTGCCTCCGTGTTAATATCACAGGAAGCTGATGTATACAAGGTCAGATGGCTTTCCCATCTGGACCAGTATTGCTTACTCTGACTTGCAGCCACTCCCCCTCAGTCTCAAGCAGAATACACTGCTATCCTTTCTTTTTAACTAGGGATGCCAACCAAAATTGAGTCTAGAACCTTCTGCCTGCAAAGCACATGCTCCTACTGAGTGGTGACCCTCTCTGTGTTAATTGGGTGACTTGCGTGGCGAGTTCCTGCCCCCCCCCCCGTGGAAATAAAGACACATGACACAGTTATTAAGGTTAATGGGCTAAATAAGGCCACAACTTTATTGGTTACAGGTGATGAGCGGTATGCTGGTAGGCGGGAAAAGAGGGAGGTCCCCGGCTGAACTTGCGTTAAATAGGGCAGGCCATGCCCCCAGAGCCAGCCGATTGGCTGGCCAGGGGGTGATGCGGCCGGGGATTCCCCCAATCGTGCAGGGGCCGTGACGCCCGCAATTCCACCTCCTTTGCAAGGCGGAAGTGGCTTTACAAACATCCTAACAACCCCCTTGGATTTGGGGGTTGCGAAACATTTTGGTTCTGGACCTTTTGTGTTCTGGACATTTTGTGTCCAGAGTGGCACAGATGCATTGGGCATGAACACGACTTTGTTCAAACCACAGAATGTGAGCAGTTTCCCCACAGTTTTTAGTTCCCTCCACCCCCCATTTATAGGGTACTAGCAGCCTTGTACCTGACATGGTTCAGGAACTCTAAGAAAGCAGAAAAATCAGTGCAGCTTTGAAATCAGTGGTAAACTGCTGTGCAGTTTTGAAAGATGCAGTCTGCCATCTTGATTCAAAATGGCGCCCAATTGTATCCAACAATAGACAAAAACTTGCTCCTTGATTTCAGGAACCATTATTTGGTCGTAATAGTTTACCAGGTGCCCAAATGCATAGTGGGCAAACAAACAACTTTCCGAAACACACATCTAATGTTAGTTGAGCACTCAGGCTTTATATGTTCCTTGGTTAAATCTCAGTTTGGAAAACAATCGCGAAGTGCTAGTGCACAGTGGCGTAGCGTGGGTTGTCAGCACCCGGGGCAAGGCAAGTAATTTGCGCCCCCTAACCCATGGATTTGCGCCCCCTAACCTGTGGATTTGCCCTAACCCCAGATGTTGCGCCCGGTGTGGCCGGCCCCCCCTGCACCCCCCACGCTACGCCACTGCTAGTGCAATCACATTAAGGTTCCCTTTGTTGTTGTTGTTGTGCTTTAATAAAAATATGAGCTTATGCACATCTATAAGCAGTAGAAGCAAGGCAGATGCAGAGTGAAAACGACAGCATATGTTAATTCTGAATCCAATTAATCTGAAGCAGAATGAGTCCGCAGAATGATAATGAAATGGGGGGAAATTGACCATCATTAACATGATTTCATATTAGCCATATTCTGAAGGATCTGAATTGCGACCTGATCACAACGCCCTCTCCTCCAGCTACAAGGAGACAGTGGAAAAGACGAACAAAGCAGAACAGGAACTGTCACGCGTGAATAAAGAAAACGAAATTTTAAAGATCAAGGTGTGTCCATGTAAAATAAGTACTTCTGTGTCCTTGCCTACAAAGAAATCTCATTTATGTTTCAGCTTAGTTCTGCAAAATATTTTTGGTTCCTTGTTGGTTTTGAAATTGAGAGACTAGAATATTCAAACAGCTGTCAAACCTGTTTCTGGAGCACAACACTTCAGACTGCAGCAGGGAGATGGCACGTTTGAATGCTTCGCGGTGTAAAACAGATAAAAAGGTAAAGGTAAAGGTACCCCTGCCCGTACGGGCCAGTCTTGCCAGACTCTAGGGTTGTGCGCTCATCTCACTCTATAGGCCGGGGGCCAGTGCTGTCCGCAGACACTTCCGGGTCACGTGGCCAGCGTGACAAGCTGCATCTGGTGAGCCAGAGCCGCACACGGAAACACCGTTTACCTTCCCGCTAGTAAGCGGTCCCTATTTATCTACTTGCACCCGGGGGTGCTTTCGAACTGCTAGGTTGGCAGGCGCTGGGACCGAACGACAGGAGCGCACCCCGCCGCAGGGATTCGAACCGCCGACCTTTCGATCGGCAAGTCCTAGGTGCTGAGGCTTTAGCCCACAGCGCCACCTGCGTCCCTGTAAAACAGATATTGCATATGAAAAGCTAGACTGTGGGAAGAAGCATTCAGGGCCAATGCTTCACTTGTTTGCTTAGAATCTGTATCCCACACTTCATCATGGATGATCTCAGGGTGCGTAACGACAATTTAAAATACAATAAAATGGAGAGAGAAGGGGTGGATAAACAAAGCAGTCAAAATAGCTCATTTGCCAGAGTGTAGTTCATATAGACGTATAGTCATACTGGGTCCCGCTTGAACTACTGCAATGTGCTCTATGTGGGGCTACCTTTGAAGGTGACTCGGAAACTACAAATAATCCAGAATGTGGCAACGAGTCTAGTGACTGGGAACCGCCGATGGGACCATATAACACCAGTCCTAAAGGATCTACTCTGGCTCCCAGTACAATTCTGAGCACAATACAAAGTGTTGGTGCTGACCTTTAAAGCCTTAAATGGCCTCGGCCCTGTGTACCTGAGGTCCAGCTCCAAGGGCCTTCTGGCGGTTCCCTCACTGTGAGAAGTGAGGTTGCAGGAATCAGACAGAGGGCCTTTTCGGCAGTGGCACCTGTGGAATGCCCTCCGATCAGATGTCAAGGAAATAAACACCTATCTGAAGGCAGCCCTGTATCAGGAACTTTTTAATGTTCGATGTTTTATTATGCTTTTATATTGGTTGGAAGCTGGCCAGAGTGGCTGGGGCAACCTAGGACTCAGCTATACAGCTGCAAATATAATGTTTTAAGTGCATTATACAAATGTGACACCAGATGGCAATGGTGAGCTAATGGCAAATTCAATATATATTCTTTTTTTAAAAAAAATAAAGCATTTTCACAGTGGTTTTTTTAAATATATGTGTAGATTCCACCCCAGTCAGATGTGCAGGGTACAAAAGTAGTAGTAGTAGTAGTAGTAGCAGTAGAAGAAGAAATAAATAAATGCTGGAAAGAAATGAAAGAATTTAGCTAGTGCCAATAGATAGAGATCGTTGGCACTTTCTACATCTGGGGGATGGGGTGAGAAGGCGAGGGTGGCATTGCCAAGAAGGATTTCTGGAGGGTCATAAATGCTCTGACTTCACTCAGTGATAGCATTGCCAAGAGGGCAATATGGGGCAGTGGCACTTGCAGACCAAAACCGAGATACGTAATCTCCTTTCTTGTGTGCTGGTTTTGCACATGCTGGTACATTTACATTTCTTTTTTGTGGGTGAGCATTCAATCGTGCGATTTTCCCTCACCCCCATGGCAGTTTGAAATGGTACGATCCAGGAACATCTGGCCTCTGGTTGGCCACTGTGAGAACAAAATGCTGGACGAGATGGGCCTTTGGCCTCTTCCAGAAGGGGCTTGTCTCATGTTCTCATGGATGGCAGTGGAAGCGAACCCATCAAGAGTTTGCATAAGCTACTAGCCCCTGCTTGGTCTTGAATATGCAAGGAATGGTGTGCTTTGCATTGGCTTGGCGGTGTCTGGAGCCACTGTGTGAGGCTCTGTGTTGAAACTCAAGATTGCTGTGGAGCATAATGGACATGTCTGCAAAATATTGGAAGTAAATACATGGTTGGGACTGGGCTTTTGAAAGCTTGCTTTCTTGGCACCAATGCTAGTGTTGCCACCCTTTTAACTTAAAGCCCCAGCTGTTTTTTGATAGCAGGTCTGGGAGGAAAGTGGGCACACTCTTCCTAGTTGCTTGGCAACCGCCAGATGCAATTGAACAAGTCTTTCCTGTGTTTACCGGACAGCCTGGGCTTTCTGCAGAGCAGGACAGATGAATTTAAGGTGAAAGGGGAGGGTGGGGAGTCAAAGCAGCTGTACAACCAAGAGAGTATTACGTGGGAGGAAGGTTAAAAAAAATAAAAAATCAAGGCAGTCTAAATTTCCCACCATGACAACAATGAACCTCTCCTGACCAGCCTCTCCCTCTCAGTTAGTCTCCATATTCCATAGCTGCCTGCAGAGGCAACTAATAATACATACTTGGATATTTTATCCATTTTGTTGCAATTTAAAGTATGCTTGCCACATTTTGAGTCAATTGCTCTTCAAGAGCAGCCTGCATGCACATATAGGCAGAGATGGATGTGTGCACAACAGTCTGTGAGTGTGAATGTGCGCAAGAATATTAACAAGAAGTTTCAGTCTAGATTAGGGATGCCATATGTCCAGACTTTCCCTGACATTACTGGAATTTCAAAGGCGGATTTGACATTCGGGGGAATTTCCAAAAGGTGGTTTCCTTAAAATAAAATAAAAATAAATATTTTTGGGGGTGTCCTGGTTTTTACTTTTTGAAATACGGCAACCCTAGACTAGATGAATATAGGAGTGTAGACTCTCTTCCTATTGTCTCTCTTCCACTTTGGCTGCCACCTGGTGGTGGTAGCCAACTATTGCAGCTAAGAATACCTTTAAGCTTCCGGGTGCTAAGCAGAGATGGCAAAGGACCTCATGCTGTCCTCTAGTATAAACACTTTCCTAAGATACTAAGTTGTACCAATGGTTGCATGAGGTTAAGGCAGCTCATGCAACTGATCTTTCTCTTCCCTCCCCCAGTATCCTCAAAAGACCTTTTCCAAAATTTGAGGGTGGCCTCCTGAACAGAAGTGGGTTGTCCTGCCAGAGGGGTGGGGAATCACATGGAACTCAGGCAGGCCTCTTGTGTTCACAGTGTTCCTGCTCCAATACTCTTCCCTCAGCATGTTTTCAGGCAAATACAGAACAGAAATACAGTGTCCCATCTGCAAAGGACTTAGGTGCCTTGGGGAACAGAGGTAACCCAGAGTCCCTCACAGATGAGACACAGCAGAGGTGGAGAAGCTCCAGCCCATGTACCAAATTCAGCCTGTGAGGCCATTTTCCCAAGAGGTGTCCAGGTACCCAACTCGTGGCAGGAGGTTTGAGGCAGGTAACAACATCACAAAATCAGCTGGGTGACCATGTTCTTCACGGGGCACTTGATCACATAGCTGATAACCACAGAAAGCAAGCTTCAAATCCCCCTTTCCTTTGCTTTTTTAAGGTATTGTTTTAACCTGGTATGCTGTCTAGCAATGGTTTGGAATATTACAGGGGTTTTGCTTGCTGTTGTTTCATCTTAATATACCCATTTTACACATGCATTTATTTTACACTACTGCCATCCACCCTGACTTGTTGGAACTGGATGGTCAACAACATCCTAGATGAATAATTTGTGTATATTGGTCATCTCCAGCTTGATGCTTTGAGAGCAGCGGGCGTGGAATCTATGAAGAACATGTCGCATAAACTCCAGGAGGACTACAACAAGCGCTCGGAAGAGCTCAAGAAAAGGCACGAAGGGGCTATTCACGTAATGAAGGTATGATCTTGCATGGTTAGCAGTGACTGCCGGCTGCTTTGAATAGGTAGTGAGAAAGCGTGTTCTCCTTCATGGAGAGCACGTGTTGCGGTGGGGGCCACCAGGACACTCCAAAGTTGGGGGCGGGCTAACTGATCGTTGGCCACTGATGCGATTGGGGCTTCCCTTGTTGCTGGGAAGAAATTAATGTTGCCATTTATTGATTAAAGCCAGAAATGCTAAAACTCCTTGCACGAGGCTAGGGCTTCCTCTTTTCGCCCGTGCAGCGGATTGCCCGTCCCTCCCTCCCTCCCTAGAATAGGGTTGTTCGCTTTGACCTTGCTGTGCCTGTCATGGGGTCATCTGCTCTTGGGGCAGGGGCCCGGTAGGAATTTTGTCCATCTGGCTGATTGGCTGGGGCCATTTGGTTTTTGCCTCCTGCGTAGCAAATCGTCACAACTTGTAAGGTTGGCGGTTAGGCATTGGTTTATGGTTTGGTTGGTTGAGGGGCATGGATTGGCTGTGCCTGCCCCTCTAATGCTGCTGCTGCAAGGGATTCCGTTAAAGGAATTGGGGGCTAACTATTGCTTGTCCACTCTGTCAAGGGGGCTCGGGCCATAGCAATGAGCTCCTGGTTGCATTTGGGGTGAGGGCAGATTCCCTGCTCCGCGTAACCCCCAAGTGTATTCCCCCATTCTGACTTTCGCATTGTGCGGAATGTCAGTCTGTCCCCCATGGTGGGGGCAGATAGTCGCAACCAATGCCTAAGCAACCACTCACAAATTTGTATTTTAATAAAGTTGTGACCAAAATTATGCCAAAAACCTTAAACAAAAATTCTGTGTGATGTGTGAGTTATTGGGGTGGACCTGGGGACCTCGACACACAAAGGGGCTGGCAGCACAGCACCCATGGGTTGTTCAGATTTAGCACTAAAGAGCAGGTTTTCTGGAGAAAGCAGCAGGTCAAAGACAAAACTGCTCAGATCCATGCCTAGAAAATACCAGACAAGCGGAAGTGTGGGCGAGGCTTAAGTGTTGTTCAGAACCAGGGATTTAATGCCCAACCAACTGCAATTTGTAACCAAGGTTTCTTCTTGGCTTACCTATCGCTCTTTGTTCAAGCAAAACATACCAGGATTCCCAATTCGGACATAACACTAAGCCATATATTGCGGTTTGTTTGCCCTGGAGATGAGCAAAACTGCACAGATGGTTGCTTTCAAAGCAAACCATTAGCTGTGGTTGATTGTAATGTGTGAAACGAACTGAAGTCGGTTGCCTGTGGACCTCTGAGCATCGCTTCCTCCTCTTGTATCACAGGCCCGCAAGCTTGAGCAAGAACAAAAGTTGCAACAAAGCACGGACCACCTCAGCCAGCTGAACGTGCAACTGCATGAGAAGTACGTCCAGATTGAAGAACTGGAGAAACGTGTGCAAAGGATGGAAGAGGTGAGATTCTGTTTCATCCATTATGTGTGCAGGCTGCTCATTCTGCAAGAGCACAGACAACCCCACCACCATCACAACCCCTTCAAAACATGTAACTGGTATTAGAATTTTCTTAGGAGTGCTAGCTTCCGAAAAAACAAACATACAACACCTCCCCCAACTTTTTGGACTGAAAGCATGTGAGTAGCACTTGATGAAATCATGCAAGGCAGAAAAGTAGCTATGAATGGCCCTTCCCCCTCCCAGCATGACTAGCTGCTACTGTGACAAGAACAGAGGACAACATAGAAACAGGATAAATACTTTCATTGATTGAATTTATATCCTACCCTTCCTCCGCAAGGAGATCCTCGGGAGGCAAACACATCAACTTTTAATTTTTAAGCATTCTAAAACAATTTAAACCCCAAAGATCACTGGGTGACCATGGGCCAGTCACCATCTCTTAGCCTAATCTACCTCACAGGGGTTTTTGTAAGGATGAAAGAGGAGAACAATTTGCACCACCTTGGGATCCTTGGAAGATTAAGGTGGTATGTACATGTAAATAATGAAAACAACAACAACAAGTGTTAGATTTTAAAATGTTTAAAAAGTATTTCAGGAATGACAGGAGTCAGAGTTAAGCATCAGGTTCCCCTGCTCTGGATGTACGTTTTCCTTTTAACTAAAGGTGCATGCGCAGCTGTTTGCCTTTTAACCAGTAAAGCTGTAGACTGTTGCTTGAGCATTACATCTGTATTATTAATACTTTCAGTTGATCACAGCAGGTTGGACAAGCTATTGCAGGGAAAAGGGGTTGTGTGTGTATCCCCCCCCCCCCCAAGAATCTGATTATTGTTATCTGCCTGTTAAATATATTTCTCTGCACCAGTGAATATGCAATTTTCGCATCAGAAATGGAAAACAACAAATATTTGCAAGTTTCCCGGTTGAGGGAGGATTCTTGCACAGCCCTCAGCTTGTGTTTGCAGGTGCTCTACGATGGGGAATGCTGTGTGAGGGCTGAGAATCTGTTTTCTAACAAGGGTGCAAATAGGAGCCTTTAATTTGCTTTTTTTTTAAATCATGCTGCTCCATTGGTAATTAGTAGAAAGAAGCCCATTTATGAGAGAGCTTTGGAGCTTACAAACGCCTACCATTCTCATTCTTTGTCATCGTTCAAGCACGCTGGCAAAACCCTTTTGCAGAATCCTTCCAGCACTGCCAGCGAACAATCACCACCTCCTTCGTAGTAAATAGTGATTAGCAATGAGAAGTGATTGCAACGAACATATTACTTAAAATCCAAGCATCGCCATCTGTTCTGTTATTAACTTGGAAGTCAATGGGATCACATTCCATTAATAGAGTCTCAGCCAAGGAGTCAGATTGAGAAGACTTCTAAATGTGAAATAATTAAATGTGTAGTGCTTTGCTACAGTTCTGAAGGCTTCTTCCCAATGGAAAATAGGAGAGGAAAACTGGCGAGCCTATTATGAAGTCGTCAGGTGGTCTTTCTGCTGGTAATAATCTCATTCAGCTAATCTTCCCTGCTTTGCAACTGCTAGGAGAGATTTGCTGAGTGAGGTAACAGACCAGCATATATTTCTTTCTTCATATTTATTGTGTATTTATTTCATTTACACCCCAACTTCTTACAATAGAACTCTCCCTGCAAGACGCTCTATTTTGCCACCGAATGTTTGGGATGATGGCTCCTTCAACATATATATAAAAAAATGTCCAGTAGCACCTTAGAGACCAACTAAGTTTGTTCTTGGTATAAGCTTTCGTGTGCATGCAAGTGATTGTTAACCATAGTTGACCTGCTGGGTTGGGTTTGAACATATATCCAAGTCATCATTTAATAAACCTTGGGTTAGTGTTATGTGCTAAGCAGGTGGTTCATTCGGATCTAGCTAGAGGCATATGTACAGAGACATTATGCCTTTAGTTGCTGACGCAGTTCATATGTGTAGCCCTGGCCAGATCTTCTGCAATAATTATCATCATTTTGAGGAAGGGGGCTTGCTACATTATGCTGCAGTTGAATTCGGACCCTTACATAAAATGAAAGCAGAAATAGGAAATGCAAAGTGATTAAAGCTTTGATGACCTTCCATTCTTAGAAACTCTGGAACTTCTTTATTGATAAAAAAATATTGCCTCGAGTGTGAGAGCCTTGTGACTTTGCTGTTTCCTAGGAGAAGAAAACACTGAAAGAAAAGAAGCGTTGTTTAAAGAAGAAACTACACGAGATGATGTCAAACGCCGAAGATACCTCAAGGTTTGCACATAACACATGACTTTAAAAAAACACCAACCTTCTATGAGCATTTATTTAGCTTTTGAATAGCAAAGATAGTTCAAACCTTGCAATAATAGTGAAACATTATATTTTGTCCGTGTTGGGCCCTTGCCTAAAAAGAGGCCAGGCATCTATAAAAACACAGGAAGAGCCCTGCTGGATGAGGTCAAAGGCTCGTCATAGTCCAGGTTCCTGTGCTCAGAGCAGCCAAGAAGATGATTAAGGGTAGTGCTATTTTTCTAATAAAAAAAAGGTGCTGGAACTCGCCATGAATACCTCCATCTCTTAGAATGGCAATGGTGCCCACTGGAGAGAAGCTGGAATTGAATTCTAGCAAGTTCCAGCTGGAAAAAAAAGCCCTGCTTATGGGAAGCCCACAAGCAAGACTTGAACGTAACAGCACCCGCCTCGCTTTGTGATTCCTAGCTATAATGTTCATGAAGATTTTATGTAGATTGCCGCACATTCGTTAACCTTCAGTTTTCTACCCGGTAGTGATTTTCCAACATGCAAACCACCCTTACTTTCCCTTCTTCTCTCTACCAGCTGTGTGAAAGTTCAGACAGAGATCTCGACACTTCAGGAGCAAATTAGCCACTTGGAGCACATGATCCATTCGCAGCACCAAAGCTTACACGGTGTGATTCAACAGGTTAGAGCCTTCTAATCATACCCTAGTTGCAAACTGGTCCTCCGGGTGTGGATCTCTAGGCAGCTAAACCAACACAACAAAACACACACACAAAGGTGGGAAATAGCAGTGGACTTGGAGAATCCTCAAGGTTTGCAGGTGAACAAAAAATACTTTGGGGGGAGAAACCTTTCTCATAGGGGACCCCCCCCCATGAGGAATGAGGATTCTTGCTGTCCTTGGAATGCTGGCTGACAATAGAAAACCACAACAGAGGGGCGAAGGAATGGAGTGTCCTTTAGAAGGGTATGTACATTTTGTTGTGGAGGATCCCACATCTTTGATTTGTCAAAGAACAATATCACTTCCTGTTTACTTGGGAAGACTTGCAGAAACAGTTGCATTCCAGATTTTTATTTAACTTAGTTTGGCCAATAGGTCACCATGGCCAAGAAGACTGCATTTATCTCAGCGCTAAGAAAGGCTTGCTTAAATGGAGTTTGACTGGTTTTGATAGCTGGTGGCTACTTGAATGTACTCTCTCGGGTTTAGATGAGGTCTGGAGAGGAACATTTTGTCACTTTGATTATAGCCAGTGAAGTTTGAGTTTTTCAGCTGGCTGGCAAGCAAGGATCTATTTGCTGTGGAGACAATTGATGGCACTGGCCCAATCCCCGTTGCTCAAAATGCCCTAAGTCGTCACCGCCGTCGTCTTCTTAATTAATATATTTATTAAATTTGTATGCTGTCCTCCATCTGAATAATACAGGGTGGTTCACAACATAACAATACAAAATGAAAACCTAAAATACATAATAAAAGCAAGAACAAAATCAAAAGCAGACCAATAATACCCCCTCCCACAAACACAGTTTCTGACAGCCTATATATTTTAATGTTACAACAACACATTTAAAAGCACGGAACGGCTAGCTTGTGGTGCTAATTGCCATACAGAGTCCACATTTAGTTTAGCTGTATTTGGAGCAGAGGAAAAGTAAGGGGTCATTGGATTACACTGGTGGAAACTCAGCCAAATGTATTTAAATCTACATTCAAATATTGCACATATTGCAAAGAGAACGCTACCCTACAAGTACTCATGTCATGTACTCTCTACTCTTAAAAAAGCTGACAGTGTAGAAATCTACCCCAGTCATATACTCATAGAATTGAGGAACCACAAAACAGCGCTTCATTCGCACATCACTTTAAACCATAAAGGTAAAAGGTAAAGGTACCCCTGCCCGTACGGGCCAGTCTTGCCAGACTCTGGGGTTGTGCGCCCATCTCACTCAAGAGGCCGGGGGCCAGCGCTGTCCGGAGACACTTCCGGGTCACGTGGCCAGTGTGACATCGCTGCTCTGGCGAGCCAGAGCCGCACACGGAAATGCCGTTTACCTTCCCGCTAGTAAGCGGTCCCTATTTATCTACTTGCACCCGGGGGTGCTTTCGAACTGCTAGGTTGGCAGGCGCTGGGACTGAGCAACGGGAGCGCACCCCGCCGCGGGGATTCGAACCGCCGACCTTTCGATCAGCAAGCCCTAGGCGCTGAGGCTTTTACCCACAGCGCCACCCGTGTCCCATACTTTAAACCATAGTTAATATTAACTATGGATTAAAGGCAATGGTGTGTAGCGTGCTGATGCACACTTGCTAAAATCCTGGGCACTTTGGTCCTTCTCTGCTCCTGCTGCTCTGCTGCTGGGAACTAAGCCATGGTTTGACAGAGCCTTTCCTTGAACCAAGTTTAACTATGGTTTAACGTTTAAGTATATATGTGGTTTAAAGTGACGTGCAAACCAGGCTACTCTCATAGCTCTGTGGATGTGATTTAACAAAATTGCATCCGGAATGTTTTGTTACTAATTGTATTTCTCCAATTTTCTTTTCTTTTTAGATTGAAGAACTGAACAACGAACTGAAACATCAAGATGAAAGAATAGAAGGGCTGAAAGAAAAGATTGAGATACTCCAAGCAAAGGTAAAGAAATTACTGTGTGTGAGTGTTTATGGTAATGTTGTGGTCCTATTGTACAAATCTACAGTTGCTTTTTCTTGTACAACTGAGAGCAGTTCTCCTCATTAAGCAGGCCAAGTAATTTCAGACTGTGGAACTTCAAACCATTGCAGTGGAACTGTATTTTTGATGCTCCCTCGTAGAGAAAGTTCAGAGCAACTAGTAAATTAGCACATTGGTGCAAAAGCTGTGTTAAACTTTCCTGGGTTTCTATAGTACAGTGGTACCTCAGGTTAAGTACTTAATTCGTTCCGGAGGTCCGTACTTAACCTGAAACTGTTCTTAACCTGAAGCACCACTTTAGCTAATGGGGCCTCCTGCTGCTGCTGCGCCGCCAGAGCGCGATTTCTTTTCTTATCCTGAAGCAAAGTTCTTAACCTGAAGCACTAGTTCTGGGTTAGCGGAGTCTGTAACCTGAAGCGTATGTAACCTGAAGTGTATGTAGCCCGAGGTACCACTGTACATGAAATTCTGAACCAGTGGAGTTTTAAGAGTTTTGCTATAGGCAAACAGACGGTCCAGCTCTTTGTTCATCTAACTGAGTTTGTAGCATCTCAAATATTGCAGGGATGCTGGAGCGTTACTGAAACTTAACAGTTCCTACAATCAGAATTTCCTCCTTCCTGGTAGCACCCCATTTCGTTGGTAAAGGTAAAGGTAAAGGTACCCCTGCCCGTACGGGCCAGTCTTGACAGACTCTAGGGTTGTGCGCCCATCTCACTCAAGAGGCCGGGGGCCAGCGCTGTCCGGAGACACTTCCAGGTCACGTGGCCAGCGTGACGAAGCTGCTCTGGCGAGCCAGAGCCGCACACGGAAACGCCGTTTACCTTCCCACTAGTAAGCGGTCCCTATTTATCTACTTGCACCCGGGGGTGCTTTCGAACTGCTAGGTTGGCAGGCGCTGGGACCGCCGCGGGGATTCGAACCGCCGACCTTTCGATCGGCAAGCCCTAGGCGCTGAGGCTTTTACCCACAGCGCCACCCGTGTCCATTTCGTTGTTAACACTATGCAAAATCCTCTTCCCTGAGATGCTTCCCTGATGCCTTTGTTACACATCTTTAGGCGCTAGGCAAAAGCATTCCCCTTCTCCCAGGCTAATTAAACAACCTATGGCCTTTCAAACTGTGGAGGGTATTGTTTTCATTTGTTGCCATGCTATGGATTTCTGTATTTTTATATTGTAAACTTCCCTGTCATCCTCAGATGAAGGGCAGTACAGTGGTACCTCCGGTTACGAACGGGATCCATTCTGGAGACCCAACCGTATCCCAAAAACTTTGTAACCGGAGGCACCCTTCTGCACATGCGTGTGACATGCAGAGCGCTTCTGCGCATGCGTGCGCCGCAAAACCCGGAAGCATACGCTTCTGGGTTTGCTGTGGCCGTAACCTGAAGATTCTGTAACCTGGAGGTTACGCAACACGAGGTACCACTGCATAGAAATTTAATAAATAAAATTATTATTATCATTGAACCAAGCTTATTGTCTAGTTGAAAGTTTTCACTACCATTTAGATAAATGAGGTTGACATGTGCTCTACCTGACTTAGCTTAATATTTTGTGCTCGAATGAAATAAACTATGTGTATTCTTACCTCCCACTTCCAGAACAAAGAACTTAAGTACAAAGTGGAATTCTATTCCAGCCAGTCGAGACCAAAGGCCTCTAAAGCTGTTTCAGCAAAGTAAGACTTTTTTTTTAAAAAAAAAATAGCAATCCAGCAGTTTTCTTGTTATGCAATTGCTTTTTGTTTGGATATTTAAGCAGCAGTGTATTGGGATCACCTCAGTTCCCCTGTCCCCATCTCTCCGCTGGTCGTGAATTTCTGAGCTTATAGAAAGGCTGAAAAAAATAGTGTAAAAGAAAACATGTGTCATCGAGCATCCCCTACATCATGTTTTGTTTCTGGCCCTGCAAAGGCCCCTCACCACAGAAAATCAGTGCCAGCCAATATGGTCAATGGTCAAGAATGATGGGTGTTCCAGTCCAATGACATCTGAAGGGCCACATAGTCTCTATTCTTGGCATAGACCAGGTGTGAAACTATTTACTTATTTCACCTGGGTCAAATACCCAGTTTGGCGCACCCTCACCCCAGTGAATTTATGTACACATACAGGCTGGGAGCCTCAGTGACACTGCTCTTGAGGCTTCGCCCACGGCAAAAAACACAGCTAGCCCCAGGCTGCGCACCTAGTCCTGTAGGGCCACCATTTACCCCATTCAGGACCAGGGAGTTCCCCACACCTGCCCACCCCTTATCCCCCAGAAACAGTGCTTCCGTCTTGTCTGGATCCAACCTCATTCCGTTAACTGCCATCCACTCTCCAACCGCCTCCAGACACTCACACTAGACATTCACTGCCATCATTGAATGGATTATATCCTTCTAAAAAGGTAAAGGGACCCCTGACCATTAGGTCCAGTCGTGGCCGACTCTGAGGTTGCAGCGCTCATCTCGCTTTATTGGCCGAGGGAGCCAGCATACAGCTTCCAGGTCATGTGGCCAGCATGACTAAGCCGTTTCTGGCAAACCAGAGCAGCGCACGGAAACACCGTTTACCTTCCCGCCAGAGCGGTGCCTATTTATCTACTTGCGCTTGATGTGCTTTTGAACTGCTAGGTTGGCAGGAGCAGGGACCGAGCAACGGGAGCTCACCCCGTCGCGGGGATTCGAACCGCCAACCTTCTGATCAGCAAGTCCTAGGCTCTGTGGTTTAACCCACAGCGCCACCCGAGTCCCAGCGCCTTCTAGTATCCAGTATCCTTCTAGTACAATGCAAAATTGAAACTATCTCGTGTTTTGCACTCTATTCTGGCTGGCAATCTATTTAGTGAGGAAGCAATTCATAGCCTAGATACCAAGGAACGTTTTTCTTCACAAAGTGGCAAGATCTTTAAAAGGCAGCTGATAACATTTGTTTGCTGTCACAGTCCAAATTCAGACAGTCTGTTGCTCCGCATAGGAACTATGCAAACCCCATTGCTTATTGGCCTTGGCCAGCTATTGGAGGAAGGGTGTTTTCCTCAGTGCCATTTTGGCATGATGCGCTCTTCGGTCAAGCCATCCGAACGAAACACATGTGAAATTGCCTGCAGGCTGCCATTGAAGCCGCACGAACTCTTGGTTCAATTTCAAAAGGGCAGGTAGAAAGGAATGTGTGCAAGAGGCCCGTCATGCTGATGGATGTTGCGTGCAAATTCACCACAGCTTTTCGGTTGCTGATTGGTTCTCAAGCGTAGCTTTCTCTGCTGAAGAAGACGCCAGCTCTTGCCTTGCGATCTGTTGCTAGTTCATCCGAGGTCCATCGAAAGGACTGCGTCTTGCCCATCCTTCTGTTCTGACTGATGCAGAGCATGTGGGTGTCTATTACAGGCCAACCACTTGGTTTGCTCTCCTCGGTTATTAATAAGCAGTCCATCTGCTCTGCTTTCTGGAAGGCAGGGAGAGAGATTGGCTTCTAAGAACAAGGCTAAAGAGAATAATGGGGAATGCTGGCATGAGATTTCTGTCCTTGGCTGCCTGTACTCTACTTCAAATTCTAAGCACCAGCAGGGCTATAGAAACTTGCCTTCTACTGAGTCAAACTAGCTCAGTACCAAGAATGGAGAATCTGTGACCCTCTAGATGTTGCTGGACCACAACTCCCATCATCCCTGGTCATTGCCCGTGCTGGCTGGGGATCATGGGAGATAGAGTCCAACAACATCTGAGGGAGCTACAGGTTCCCCATCCCTGGTCTGCATTGACTGTCGGCAGCTCTCCAGAATTTCAGACCTGGGGCCTCTCCCAGCTCCAACTGAGGTGCTAGATTGAACTTGATTCAGATTCAATGCCCAGCCACAATCTGGTGTTACATGTGAATGTAGCTGCAGAGAACAGAATATTTCACAACATGTGCAACAGTTTTAGATGGTTCCAGGGCAGACCTACTACCTAGTAACATTTCATATTTATGGACAGTTTGCAAATATTCAAGGCATGTCTTTATCTCAGTAATGGTTACAACAACCCTCTGATGCCTGCATATTGCAGAAGATGCCCCGAGGCTAAGATAATAGCCGGTTCCATAAAGCCACCCACTGAGCTTATAGCAGATGTGAGATCTGAATCAGATCTTCCTTGCTCGCTCTTCAGTCTATTAACTCCTGTGCTAGAAATGATGGAAGACATTATTGAGCGTGCCTTTACTCTCCATTCACTTCTAAAGGTTCCTCAAAACTACAATGCAGGAATGGGGAAGCTGTGACCCTCCAGATGTTGGTGGGTTACAGCTCCCATCATTCTTGACCATTGACCATCTGGAGATGCTGGGAGTTGGAGTCCAACATCATTTGGAAGGCCACATGTTCCCCATAATACTGGCCCAGAAATTCACCTTCAGAATGTCACGTTCAGGTATGGTTGGCTTGCCTTGAAAAATGAATGTCGTTGGGGAAGTTCTTTCTCCTCCAGATAGTTCTAATAACTACTATCCACAAGAGCAAGATTCAGCTTCCATTTTCAAAGAGAGTATTCACAACTGATCACAGAATCAGAGTTGGAAGGGACCCGGAGGCTCATCTAGTCCAACCCTCTGCTATGCAGGAATGTGCAGCTGTCCCTTACGGGGATCAGACCTGTGACCTTGGTGTTAATCAGGCCACACTCTAACCAACTGGGCTAACAAGATGCTGGAGCAGGTAGATAGTTCAATTGGGTTGTACTAGCAAATCTCCCTGGGGGATGAAGCTGGACCGTCTTGGTAAGCAGTCGGTTGAATTAGATGGACCATTGATCTATTCTATACAGCATGATGACAGCAGTTCTTAAAGCTATTCTTAAGTTATTGACTCACTGCAGAGTACTGGCACAGGATTTATTTGCACAAAGTTATGTTTTACCCGTAGCTGGATGTATGGCTCACTTGTAATCTTCTTCTTCACCAGGCTTGACGGAAGTACACCATACACCATGATTTCCAGACGCCATAAGTGAAGCATCTCCAGGAAACACAGGCCATATTTTTTTGCAGATCCACCGGAAGGATCCCAGTTTTGTTGACTTCATTTCATGGATTACTCTTCGAAATATGATGCATAGGAGAGAGAGAAAAGTCTACCCACCCTCTGCCCTCCATCCGTCACATCATGTTTGGTCTTCTGTTAATGTAGATGGAACCACAGGATGGCTGTCCAATGAAAGAAGTGGAGTCAGATGTGGAGGAGGAGCTTCAGGGGAGACTGGGCAGCTTCTTATTTATTTATTTATTGACTGTAGCTCTGTGGCTATTCCCCACCAGTGATGAATGTTCACTGCCTTGACTCATTAACTCATGCAGAATAAATTTCAGAACATTATTCATGCTGCACGGAGGTCTGATGAAGCTGATCCTCACTAGGAAGAGGAAGAGGGTTATTGCATGCCCTTCACCTTGAAGTACCAGGGTGGGTTACAACAATTTAGCATGCACCACAAAAACAGTTTAAAACAACTTGCCGTCCCAAAAATAGGGTGGATCCTAAAATTATGCATCCCGAGCGTCAAGGGCCAGGAGAAAAAAAGGTGCGTCTTCAGCATTCAGTGCAGTTGGCAGATGCCATTCTGCAAGGAGGGACTTCCACAACTTAGGGGCTGCTGCAGAGAATGCCCTCTCCTGGACCACAGATATACTCTGAATTTCTGAGGGAGGTGGAACCGTGAAGAGAACTCCCTCTGCTGATCTTAACACAAGAGGGTCCATCGGCAAGAAGATGTTTCAGATATTTGGACCCTAAGTTGTTTAGAGCTTTAAACGTAGGTGAGCATCTTGCATTGAACCCCAAAGCTAACTGGCAACCGTTGTAGCTTTATATTTTTTTCAAAGGGGCTTTACATTGTGAGGCCTTGCTTCTCCCATAGTCACAGCCTTGTTGGAATTAAGCATGGCTCTGACTCCCAGCTTCTGCCTGCAGGCTGCTTTTTGCTCACTTCACACACAACTCAGGCCTTTGTCCTTCTCACTACCAGCCTGATGAGGGAGGGGTCCTACCCATTTGCCCTCTGGCACAAAGCAACTTCCCTTCTTATACTAATGACCAGTAACGGTAAAGGACCCCTGACAGTTGAGTCCAGTCGTGGCCAGCTCTGAGGTTGCAGCGCTCATCTCGCTTTATTGGCCGAGGGAGCCGGTGTACAGCTTCCAGGTCATGTGGCCAGCATGACTAAGCCTCTTCTGGCAAACCAGAGCAGCACACAGAAACTACCGTTTACCTTCCCACTGCAGCGGTACCTATTTATCTATTTGCACTGGCATGCTTTCGAACTGCTAGGTTGGCAGGAGCTGGGCCCGAGCAATGGGAGCTCACCCTGTCGCAGGGATTCGAACCACCAACCTTTTGGTCAGCAAGCCCAAGGCTCAGTGGTTTAGAGCACAGCGCCACCCATACTTAGGGTCAGAAACTTACCTGGCTCCTTCAACAGTGTCTCTGTGGGAATTTAAGCTGGAGCTTTCCCCAGCCAGCCCTACCTTGGGACACCAGGGATTGGACCTGGGATTATTATTATTTTTGCATGCAAAGCTACTCTGTGATGGAGCTACGAACCTTATTCTTTATGATACAGCTCTGGTGCAAAAATCATTGTAGCTCAGTGCTATACACTCCTTTACTGAGAACAAAGCCCTACCAAGTTCGGTGGGACTGATTTCTAAGTACACACAGACTTACAGGTAGGGATGTACAAATTAACCACACAACCCAAATTCTTTGTGTCTTAGAGAGCCAGTGGGGGCCATCACAAGTTGTGCAGGTCTGCCCAGGTTATGCTTCTCCATTGCATCCACTGGTTCCTTACCAGCTGTGTTGCCCTCTTGTCAAGAGGAAGTGATTTGTTTAATTAGACTCCATTTGAAATTACAAACTGCAAAGCCTACTGGAGTGCATCTTCTCAAAAACATCCTTCATGCTGTGTCTGATGAGCTGTTCTCCTTTAAGCGGAATCCCTGCCCCCCTTTTTGTCCAGGTATATGATTTAACAGCAGCATTGAAGCAAGTATAGAGGTTTGCACTTTCTGAGTCATGGATTTGAGTAATTTGGATGGCATCCCAGGTTTAGGGCCAAATTTAAATGGGGGTATCCCAAAATCAGATGGTGTGGTGTTTCCATTTTTATTTTAAAGCATCTACTCAGGGACGACAATTGTGCTCAGGGAGGGAGACATTTAACCCTTTCCCAACAGGGAAGTTTCCTTACCTGAATATTGTCCATATTATTGACTTCCTACTTTCAAATACGTCCATCTGTTTTTCAGAGGCAAATAGAAACATTGGATGCTCCCCGTTTTAAATGCATTTCAATCATTTGAAACTTTGGAATCGCTACTGCTATTAAAGATTTACAAGCAGCTCTCCTACACACTTGCTCATGACTTATTGAGTAATCCCAGCGTGAAGCTTGCTGAGCTGCCCCCAGGAATCAGAAATCTGGCAAATTAGAACATCAAATAGTACTGGTAGCCTGCCATTCAACACAGCTGAATTTGGAAAACGTATGGAAGGCAAACATCCACGTGCTTCCACTGAAACTCCTCTGCCCCCCACCCAAAAAAACCTTCATTACGAGCAAAGTTTAGAAAAGGTGCCTCTAAAGCAATCTTGTTGCAAAGTCCAGCAATTTAAAATCCCTAAAATAGTTATAACCACATACCCTAAGGAGGCTAGGCTTTGTTTGAAGTGTTTGCAAAGGTTCTTTTGGAGGGGGAGGGGAAATCTGCTGGAACTGAAGATGCTAAGGAAATCCTCCAGGCTCAGGCTTGGAAACTAATTTTGGGAATTTGCAAAAGCCTTGAAGGATGAGCGATGAGCTATTCATGCCCTCAAATCCTTCTCTATTCGACCGAATCTAGGTAGTATAAATATGCTCAAGACAGCAACCTGAGGATGTAAGGGAACCCCTTCTCTTATGGAAGATCCCACCTGTGGCAATTTCATTCTATTAGATAGGGATAGACAGACACATGGGTAAAATGCAGAATGGAGGGGAAGAGGAGAATGGAAGATATGCCAATTTTCTACCAGCAGGGAACTTTTTAAATGGACCATCAGACTAGACTCCACCTGACTAGACCATCAGACTAGACTCCACTACACTCCAACACAGGCTTACCACATGACAGCTACTGCTGTTGAGCTTTGAATGTGTACATACTGGGCCATACCCAGTGCTGTGGACCTGCTGATGTGAGGGACTTTGATTCATGCATATCCTCTTCATCTGGTCTCCTCCATCCTCCTGTGTGCCCTGGGAAGGTTGGGGGACCTTCTGGAGATGATTGGGAGGCAAACTATGCAGAAATTCTGGTTTTAGTATGCTGGCTGTTTGCTGTAATAAACACTGATTTATTGATTGATTGGGAGGCACACCCGGGAAGGAGAGGAACCCCAAGTCCTATTATGCCAGTGGAAACTGATGATGAGGACTGCATTTTATTCTTTGATCCGCAAGCTGCCCAGAGAACTGATGTTAGTCAGGGGGCCTTAAATTGTGAATACTCCCTAAGTAAATATTGGGGAGCCTGAGGCCAAGGGGGCCAAAAGCCACCTTCCAGACCTCTCTATCTGGCTCTTCTTTGCAGACCACGCTCTCTCCGCAGCCACACACTTGCTGGACTGGAATGCATCCCTGAAGTCTTAATTTTTTTCAGTCTGAAAGTCACAGTGCCTTCTGCCCAGCCTGCCAGGTGTCAAATGCTGGTGGATCAAATGTATTTTTTTACCTTTGCACATACAGTAAGCTAGTTTCTGAACATTCTCACACATCTCTCTCTGTTCTACATCCAGCCAAGCAAGAGGCATATTAGATTTCAAGGACACAATCCAGTCATGAAAAGAATAATTTGAGGTGTAAGGCAGGGATAGTGAGAGGTGTGGCCTAGGGAGAAGGGGTGTGGCCTTAAGAGAGTTCTGAGGGCCAGATACAAAGGCCTGCTGGGCCACACTGGGCGCTAGGTCTGCGGTTCCCCAACACTGTTGTAAAACATAGTGAACTCTCTCTCTCTTACACACACACACACACACACACACACACACTTTCCTGATTTTGCGCTCCAACAGCCCAACACTGATTAAAAACATATTATTTTAATTTTCAAAAGGACAGTGCAGATATGAAACCACAAGATTACATTCCTCGACCATATTGTACAAACCCAGACACTAGTTAATAAAAGTTGACAATGTGTATGTATATAATATATATATATTTATAGATATTTAGTTTTAAAGCCACAGGTACTTTGGTACAACAAAGTAATGACTGACATTGTTATGCTGGCATCGCAGTCTACTGAGAGACATACAATACAAAACATCCACGTTCAAGAATGTAAATCTTTTAACATGTACAGACCTGCCAAATAGACCAACGTAAAACATGCTCAGAATAATCTAACAGAGAAAACATTTTTTTTATTTTAAAAAAAGCAATTGATCAATTAGAAGGTTGCTAGTGTTAAGTCAGGAAGGCAAAGGATACAAAATCTGAAAAGGATCATTTCAATAAATATGCTCAGGCAAAGTACCTCGAATTATTTACACTGAAAGCCCTATTGTGCAGGGAGGACAGGCAGTTATAGGAGATGCTTCATAAAGAATCTATGTAAATTGGTGTTCTGAAAATAAGGGTAGAACATAAGTGATGCAACTTGCCTTTCTGAGTGGAGAGAGGAATGTTTCAGTTTTATTTTGTTTTTAAAGTGCAAGAATGTCTGTACTACTTGGGACTACCTAATCTCCCCACCCAAGTACAGGCCTTGTCTTATACAGATGATATGAAATGAGAAGGCAGGTCATAGTACAGCAGAGCCAAAATTAAAATGTGTTTCTTGCAGAACACACACACACTTGCTTGCAACATGATAGCAGGGCCCTACCCACATCCCACCCATTTTTGTCCCTTCCTGTGAAAGCTTGGCTTATCTTACTTCGCTTCTATAACTGTTGTACACACAGCTTGACTCAATATTATGTCTTACCTGGTTGACATTTCCCAACATAAGTGCTGGAATGAGATAAAAATGTCTAAGGGGAGGCAGACAGAACCATGCAAGACTTACACTCCTGAAAAAAAGCTCCAGAAGGCTCCACATCTGGCCCACAAAAGTACCTGATCCTAATGCAGAGTCACGAGGAGGTTAACAAGAAAAAAATTGGGTTCTACTTTTCATTCAGTTTCACAGTAGACTTTGCTTTCTAGGAAAAGGAGACTTCAGATTACAGCTCTGGCACAAATGACGGGAACCTGCCCCCCCTCCAGATGTTGTTGAGAGTCCAACTCCCATTATCCCAGACTAATGGTCATGCTGGTGGCAGTGGGGGAGAGGTATATAGCCACAACATCCAGAGGTTCTTTATCCCCTGCTTTAGCAATACCACACCAGCTTTAAGTGTTGGTGTGAACTCAGCAGTCAGTGTGTTGGTAGATCTAAGACAAGGGCCTTAAGACAAATTTACAAACACACATTTGGAGAGAATGGGCTTTCCCCAGAAAGTGTTGATCGAATACCCATTTTTAGGTGCACCACATGTCTGTTACCACTCCATAACACTCCATTTTCTCACATGAATCCAATTGGATACACTTCCCTTCCTCCAAGGACTTATCCTTAAAGGACCGCCACACTGAGCCACATTGATAAACTCCTCCATGCTGTTACAGTTGGCAAATGGATATTCCCGGGACAGCAGGACAGAGTTAATTCTCTCCTCATCTATTAAGTATGAACAACTCATCAAGCTTGTGGAGCCATATTGCAGAGGTGATTGGGGAATACTTCAGCTGATTATTTGAAAGCACTCAAAGAAAGCACCTCAAAAGCACCTGAGGAGTTGTAGCATTCCTCTTGGACGCTACAGGGGACAGTGAAAAGTGATGTCTCCCACGCCAGCACACACCAAATGAAGCTACATTTCACTGCACTCATTCCAAGAGACTCCATCGTTTTATGCAACATTTTTCAAAAGGGGAGAAGGAAGCCTGGAATTAACTCTTTATTTTCATACCAACTTTTCTATGCCCCTGGCAATTGTTGATCAATGAACCACAGATGGCCTGTTTTAAGTATTCTGTTGTACGTAGGCTCATTTTGTCAAGCAGCCTATGTAAGAACTGTGAGGGCAAGGTAAGTTTCCTACATAAAGGTACCTGGTGTCATTCTGACACTTCCTGCTCCTCCTCATTTCCAGCTCTGATAAGAGGTGGAGGTAGAGGTGGAGGTGGGATAACCAGGAAGGTGCCACCAAAGATGAGTGATGTGCTATGGAATGAAATCAGCACAGACACTGCTGAAAACCTCATATAGACTCTTATTATGCCAAACACAACAGACTTCACTTGGGATTCGGCAGTTTTTAGTACCCTGCTGTCCAGAAATGGGGAACCCATGGATCTCCAGCTATCATATGTGGAGGTCTACAGGTTCTCCACCCCACTATAAGAGGAAAAATAGGAATCCTGGACCCTAGTCCTTAATAGGAAACCATGCTTGCCAAAATCCCCCCAACATGCAGCTGTTAAAAGTACAGAGGGGTTCCTCTCAAATAAGACATCTCGAAATTTTGCAGGGACTTTACAGTAAATGCAGCATGAAAAAAAAGGAGGAAAGCTGGGCTTCCTAAGAGAAGGTGCTTCAGAAGTCTCACTAATGGTCCTCAGAAGGAAAAAAAGCAGTTGGTTATGAGATGGAAAGGGAGGAAAATCTGCTCTTGCACTGAACCGTTAACAGCCCATGCACCAGGGATGTGGTATGTTGTTTCACAAAAAAATAGCATGCAAAAATATAAAATTCCAAAAGCATAGCTACCAAGGTTTTATGAACTGTTAAAAATACCACTGGGGTTTTTCTTTCTTTCTGAGAGACATCCTGTCAATTGCTTGTTGCAGGTGAGGCAGAATCTCCCACGTGCAGCATTCTAGCAGCTGCGGTTTTCCAAGCACACACCTCTTCCTCCTTCCTTGAGGAACTTGTTAGTGCAACAGCTCTTTCCTACAGACTACCATATGCTCATGTTGCCCTCTAGGGCTGGCTTCAGGATTTGGGGGCTCTGCAGTTGATTTCATCAACTGAGCCATCTTAATAAGCAAGGGATGGAGGGGGAAGATCTCAGAGCGGGCACCTCAGAATTCTCCATCTATGAAGTATGATTTTCGGCAAGCAAGCCTAACTCCTCTGTATCATTTCTCCTTAACGTCATCTTCCAACTCTCCATGTTGTTGCAGTTTCAGCTTTGTACATTAACTGGGCTGCCCAGATACCCTCTTGCCTTGTGCTGCACAAAATCACCTCTGCATGAATCCCAAATAAAACTATGGGACAATAGTTTGGCCCATAAAGCAAAGATCACGTGGTGCTTAAAGTCTCTTCTCCAGTTTTCCCAGTGGGATCTTGCTGGCTTCAGGGCCAAAGCTGGAGCAGCCATATTGCTCTAGGACTTTACCAGTATATACTTTGTTCTAACGTGGCACCATGTAGGAATGGTACACAGCTGATTTTTTTATTTATTTCAAAAGATACGTTTTAATACATCACAGCCCCACCACAACATTTGGCTTTAAAGAACAATTTGGCACCACTCAACAGTTGGCAGCATAGCTACAGTAACAGAATCACCCTTTGATGCTCTGTTCCTAAGCCTACCTTGCCAATTTTAAAATGCTTCCAAGTGCCAGGCATATATTATATATTTAATCAAGGTTTTGCTTTTGTGGTGCTCCATTCTTCAAATCAACATTCAACAGTTTTACATTTATTAGGTGGCCCACTTGTAAAACAAAAATAAAAAAATTAATGCATTGAGGGAAGAGGATTAATTAGAAAAGCTAACTGCATTCATATGGACCTGTCTTCTCTTTACCTGAGGAAAGTGACTCCTTTAAAGCAATTACAAAGTCACCAGAAAAACTGTTTGTCATTCTGTTCTTGGGAGACAACGCTGGCCTTGGTGTCTGAAGCATGGACAATACCTTTTGGTTTAGAGAAAAAAGCTTCACTGCAGTACGCACCTGCTCCTTCCCACCACTGTGCTGGAATTCCTGGACATCCCCTTCCTCTTTTAGCCCACACCCCTCCAATTCCACTTGGCCATCAGTTCCAATGTTACACAGGTCCTCAGTTTTATCCTGGAAGAGGATGCAATATTCTGAGCTCATCAGGGACATCAGTCAGCTGAATGTAACAGCAATGACTGCTTGGTATTGACAAAAAAATAAAAATACAAAGACATTTATAATAAGCTACATTAATATCCATTTGCTTTTTATAAACCGTCTGTAGCAAATGCATAATGTATATAGTAATAGAAGGCAACAGGACTAGAAGTGATTGCATGGGCCTACAAGGGTGATTCACTGTCTTATCATATAACATTTCAACAACTCTCTCCCCAATATAAGCAAGGCTTTCCTCTATTTACTGGCCTGGTTGTATTGAGAAGAATGAGGGCCTTTGGGTTTTCTATGAAGATGACATTGTACAGATAACATCTGTGGCAAGCATGGAAGCAAGACTCTCTCAGCATCAGAAATAATCAGCCTTGCTTAAGACAACAACAGCTGTCCCACAAGAGCTTCCAGGGTTGAATTTGGTGGTTGGTCGGGCCTGCTATTTTCGGATAGGACAACTTCTTGTTCATTCCCCTCTGTCTGAGGAGCTAAATCAACATGCACATTTCTTCTCTTCTGATTTTGCTGATGCCAGCTTCCCTGAACTTCCTCCGTTGGCTGTGTCTGAGACTTGACTCTTGTCAACACACTGTTCCATACGTTTCATTATCAAGTCCAAGAGCGTTTCCACAGCTTTTTCCACATTCTGGCCGGTAGCTGCACTCGTTTCAAAGTATGGGATGCTAACAGGAAAACAGCAAAAAATCTTTGTCAGATGGGACATTTTAAAAATGGGGTCATTAACGATAATGTCTACCCAGCTCTTCCTTCGAGGGACAACTTATCCACAGATCCCAGGTGGTTTTCCCTCAATACAAAATTGCTTTTACATCAACAGAACCACATCATAGACTTTCAAATCATTCCCTAGACATGCCTAAAAAGGCTTGCTTTGACTTTGCCCTGCTCTTCCCCCTACATAATAGGAGTGGAAATCGAAACTTTTTTAAAACTATCATTGGAGACTCTTGGAGTACCAGATAAAACAAAGACTCAGTCCCACCAGATTATGCAGGAACACAAGGTATAAAAGAGATAACATGTTGCACCTTCATTAAAATTCCAAATACTAACCAACTTAACATTATTATTTTTTTAAAAAGTACAGATTAGCAGTACTGTGCATCCCAGGAGAGAAAAATGTATGTGAAGCCTTAGGGCATGACCATGGATGCTAGTTAGAAAGTTGACGTATACACTTAATCACCTTTCATAGGAGAGCTTTAAGGAGGCTTAAAGCCTTTCATTCATGTTAAGATTCCTGTAACTGACTGGGCTTACCCGTATTTGTCTGCTAGATCTTTCGCTTGTCTCTCATTGACCTCTCTCTGATCTGACAGGTCAGCTTTATTTCCAATTAATACAATGTCCGGGTTCTCACAATACGCGTTTGCTTGCAGTTGGCCTAAACAAAACAAAGAAGCCTGGGTAAGGGATGCTGAAAAAGCTATCTGGAAAAAAGACAAGCGTAAAAACAACTGTTTCCATATGACTACCAAGAGGACTTGTTTTCATGTCAAGGTAAGAATTATGCACAACAGAAATTGGAGGCATAGGAATTTTTGTTGCTCTAGGGTACAACAGCCCTTCCAATGAATAAATAATAAAACTAGAACAATAAAAACTTGTCTAGTAAGGCCAAGTAGCAGAGAATTCATTTCCCTCACTACAATGGCAACAGAATATTAATAACCTGTATGTATGTAGTGCATTTGAAGTGTTGAAAGCACTTCCCACTATCTCAGTAATCCCTCCAAACGTCCCGTAAGGTAAGCAAATATTATTATCCCATTATGGCAGATACTGTACAGACATGGTGATTGCTGAGGCTTAGAGAATAGGGGTTCATAATAACATAGTAGCCCGGCTGGATCAGACCGAAGACTGCCTTATCTAACCGGCATGCTGTTTCCCATAATGGCCAACCAGATGTCTACAGAAAACCAACAAGCTAGGCATGAAGGTGAATGAGGTTGCAGTGATAAAGGGTAGCCAACTTCGCATTAGTCCTATCTCATAGTTCCATCTTTCCCACTCACCCTCAAACAGAAGAGGATTGACTATTGGCGTATGCTGGGAGTGAAGAGCAGATTCACACACACATACATGCAATGCACACACATCATATGAACGTATGAAAGAGAAAGGAACAAATGCTTAGTTATATTGGCAACCCCCTCCCCCTGGCGTCTTCTAGTCTGCCTGTTCAGTTTTTTTATCTATAAAACCCAACTGGTTCATTCACCCCATCCCATCTTGTTGTAGATTTTTGTGGAAGATCTCAGCCAAGCTTTATCCAGAGAGAGTATGTTACAGCGTTATCTTGTGAGTCTGAAGCTAAGGCAAGATTTGAACCAGGGACCTCCTGGCTCAGATTGTAAGGATTCCTGCTCTGTGTTTGCAGTCACGGGATTGTTGTCTATCTATCACATGATGGTGTATGTTTTCATTCCACAGTGTGGGAAGTGACAGAGACAGGATGTTTTGTGTTACTGTGTTCCGTGAAGTAGAACGATTGCCCTTTGTTTTCTCTCTCTCTTTGCTTTCTGATGAGAAAGAGGAAGGAGCTAAGGCAGAATGCTCCAAGTATATTATATGTAAATAAAAATAGAGTAGCCAAAATGCTGTGCTACTGAGTTCTGTTACGCAAACTGAGAATACTCTGCAGATCCCTAAGTGTGCTGATGCTTCTTGGTATCAGTCGCTGTGATGTTTGGGCTGAAGAAAGCTTTTAAAGCTCCCAAACAATCGACCAGGAGGGAGAGAACATGCCAGTCAGGCATGTGTCTCTACCAGGGTCCTACACGAGATCAGGACGATCCTAACATGGTTATGGGCCCAGCACGCTTCTGCTGCGCCACTCTGCTGGTTCCAGGAGACTCCAACCAGGACAAAATCAGCCCCCAATCCTTCCTCTGCTGGCACTAGGTCTGTGGCCCCGATCCCTGGGCCCATAACCATGTTTCCTGGTTTCAATGCGGGCCCAACATTGCTTTCAAGGGGCCTGGGGGTCCAATACATGCAACTCCCAATATGCCAACCTTCCTCAACATGTGGCCATTCAGGTGTTGCTGGACTATAATTCCCATCAACCGTAAGCATTGGTGCTGATGGGAGCTGTAGTCCAAATACCTATGGGCCAGCAGATTGGAGAAGGTTGCTCCATGCTCTCTTGCTCACCTCACTTTTTAAAGGTTAGGATGGAGTATGGGTTTTCCGAGTACACTTTAAAAAAAATAAAAAATCCCAAGCATGGACAGAGATTCTGTCTTATACAGCAGTAGCCCCTGTATGAAGAATGACAGATGCAATATAGCCTAATCCAAAAGCACTTGAGGGCACGAGAGGCAGATGCTCCCGCCACTTACTCATCCAGTTTCTGACATTTAAGAAGCTCTGTTGACTGGTGAGATCAAACATTAACAAGAAGCCCATGGCATCTCTGAAAAATGCTGTCGTGAGACTTCTGAATCTGCCAAAAGAAAGAAAGGGAAAGGATCAACATGCAGACTTAGCTCAGGAAGGAAGAAAAAAACCCACAGTAGGTAAACATTTTTCTGCTGCATGGTTTAATGATGTTGAAAGCAAAGATAAATCACAGTGGAAAACTTTTAACATTCTCCTTTTTACAGGAAATATATGCACCAATTCACTGTTATTCCAATGGTACCATAAAAGCCGAGAAGCCCTCTTGTGGTTTACGATTTGTTCAGTTATGGACGTGAGTGTAAAAATGTCAAAAACTCTGCAACCAGCCTGTATGGCTCATGCAAAATAACGACAATTTTTGCACATTTGCTTGTTTTGTACAATTGAGTCCAATTTTTACTATCAAGGGGATGGGCAAATGAGCCCACCCTGGCTTCTGAGATTTCAGACGGTATTACTCACACACCCTTCAAGCACAACACTAGCCATAATGATTAGCTAAGCAGGATGTTAGTTCATTTAAGTGAGAGCTGAGAATGACGCAACATTCCAGAGCGCAACAGAATCCCCACAGCCCAGGTAATACAGCTGTACCTTGGTTCTTAAACGGCTTAGTTGCCGAACAAATCTGCTCCTGAACGCCACAAACCCAGAAGTACGTGTTCCGGTTTGCGAACGTTTTTCGGAAGCCAAACATCCAATGAGGTTTCCGCTTGAGTGCAGGAAGCTCCTGCAGCCAATCGGAAACCGCACCTTGGTTTGCGAATGGTTTTGGAGTCGAACGGACTCCTGGAAAGGATTAAGTTCAAGAAGCAAGGTACCACTGTATCCAGTTGCCCACATTTATTGTTAATGGGACTGTTGCCCAGTTAAATATATAATAACATATGAGAAATGCCCTGCTGGATCCTGATCCAAAGGCCCATTTCGTCCAGCATCCTCTTCTCATATGGGCCAACCAGGTGCCTATGGGAAGCCTGAAAACAGGACCTGAGTGCAACAGCCCTCTCCCCACTTGCAATTCCCAGCAACTGGTACTGAAAACACGCCACCTCCAGCTCGTATCTATTCCTATTCCCACCTGCCATGGATTTGTCTAACCCCCTTTTAAGCCATCCAAGTTGAGCCATCATTGCATCTTGTGGGACTTAAGGCATTGGCTATATCTTCAGTCATTTAGTCAGTTAATTGGATTAAAATAAGCATATGAATAAAATAATAGGCTCTGAAGGGAAACATTACTGTTGCTTGCAAGATGACGCAAATGGCCACCATCTTAAAAGGTCCCTTCCAACTCTGTCGTTCTATGTACATTTTATTGGTTGCCAGTTACAGACACGCAATGTGGAACGGTAGCTTCAGCAGAATGACAGCATCAGTTGCACAGACTGTGACAGAGAGCAGACAAATCTTGGACTTGGGCCCGAGGAGATTTACACACCACTGGATTGCTAATAAAACTTCAGCACGGTTTACAAAAGAGGGGCAGTAATCCAGCCCCAAGGTAGTGTTGAAGCTGGAACTAACCACAGGGTAGGATACCGCATTGTCTAATAATGGCTCTGTTAAGGATTTGGCCTTTAACAATTGCAATTTCCAGGCATTTTGGAGCTTGGGTGAACATGGAAAGCCACATGTTAAGCTGAGAGTTATTTTTTTAAAAAACAAATTCTATACATAAACATGCATAGCTATTCATATAAATCCATATATTGTATGCTTGCTGCATCCCTCTTTCCTCCCACCTCTTTAATGGTTACCCTTGCCTCCTGGGGGCAGGGACTGGCCTTGGTTGCTTACACTCCTCTGCAAGAGGCTACACAAAACAGTGGCAGTCTTATATAATTCACATTTTGATTTGTGACTGCTAACCTATTGGGCACATTCATGAAGACGCTTCCAAGATGGGCACAGCAGCTCTGAGCCCATGTAACCATGGCAGAAAGGCCCCCATGTTGCAATTTCTCCTTGATAAGAGGATATCTCAGATGTAAAGCAGCCCTTGCACTTTAGATGTTACACACGCGAGGACAACTTGCTAGATCACTGCTGACTGAGGTGTGCTAGAAAAGCAACACACCACGATGCAACAGTTGCTGCAGCAAAACGCTTGCTGGAGTCACATGTGCCATGGCCTCAAGCACATTTACTGGGCAAAGTTCTGACTGGAATCAATGGCACAATGTGCCTAACTTTAATATAGGAACAAGGCAGTGGCCGCTTAAAAAAGGAGGGGGGACTTGTAAGCGTGCGTGTAATTAAATATTGAGAAAGGAGCGCATAAGTCTGTCAGAGAGTGAGGATTCTGTGCTTGGAAAAGCTCGGTGTATCTCCCTTTTGCAATTCAATTTCCTCAGCAAAAAGAAATGGAGTAGAGGCTGCCGTGCACCGAGTTACGCTTCATGTTATGGTCAGGAGGGGGAAATGCGCTATGCTGACGCCAGTCCTCTTGGCGAAAGCAACACACCCACACCCACAAGTGCTCCATTGGATGAACAATTTGCTCTTTCTCCAGTCTCCCTAATAACACCTAACCTGCCTAATCTGAAATGGCCTAGCAGGATCGAATGGAGAACCTTTCATTTGCTCTTCCAATGATCTCTGCTTCAGAGACGATGTTCTTATGCATTACCTTTCTTGCCCGGCTGTGTCCCAGAGCTGAAGATGGACCTTAAAGGCTTTTCCAGGAGAGCCATTTGATCCCCGGCTGTTGTATACCTGAAACACACCAAACAAAGCTTAGCTGTTTATTGAGGCAGAGTGGTGACTTGATACACCTTCCATTAAGGCTGAGAACAACATGGCTGAATGGCAGGATGGAGGATACAGATGGATAAGGGGAGAAGTTATCAAACACTGGAGTGGTCATGCAGTGGTTGTTTTTGTCACCAAGAGATGCCTTGGTCATGCCCACAGAATGGAAGATGAGAGGATCCCAAAGGATGTGCTCTATAGGGAGCTGGCTTCAGGCACCAGGCCAGTTGGCAGACCACCTCTACAAATGCGACAAGAAGGCTAGCAACATCAACCTCAACGTGTGGGAATCCCTTGCAGATACAGTCGGGTTGTGTATCCATTGAAATGACCAGAAGAGGAATGACCGCTGGGAGGAGTGCAGAGAAGAAACGCCATGGTGCATCTGCAGCAGCACAACCGGACACCTTCATCTGCCCCAGCTGCAGCAAAACATGTCTCTTCTGCATCAGTCTCTATAGCCATAGCAGGCACTATAACCTTGAAGTTTGACTTCACCCCCAGAGCTGTACTCTTCTATTGTCTCTTGAGACAGATGTTTGCAAACAAGAACAAGAGCATCCTGGATGTTACCAATGCCATGAGTGCATGATGGCAGAGAGAGGGCTGGTGTAGAATGGATACAGTATTAGACTTGGGCTGGAGAAACCTAGAATGAAACCCAACTTGGGCACAAAGCTTACTTGGTGGCCTTGGCCCAATTACTCTTTCTCTGCTTATTTTCAGAGCTGAGGTGATGAGAATACGAGGAAATCCTATGAGGTCTGGGTGGCGTACAACAGTCTGTTGCTGCTGAACGAACTAAAATAGTAGTCTGACCAGGGGATCTGAGGATGGATGACAATTTTGTTGTCATAACAACTCAAGCAAAGGCTGCACTATCAAAGTAAAAGTGTGGATGAACTGCTCAGGGACTGACTGGTGCCTAATTGCTAGGAATGGGCACATCATTAATGAGGTGCATTGATCTTCCTTTCTCTTTTGCCTTCCATGACGTTCTGAATACCAATTGCATTCATCCTGGAGCGCAGAGATGGAGAAAGAATGGCGTACCGTCCCATATCCTTCCAAAAATATCTACCAACCCCCAGGCCAGATCCAAACAGTTGTGTTCTGTGCTCCATATCTGTAGCAGGGGCTCTGAGTGTCTCTGCCTTCTCAGAGTAAATCCATCACGTGCTGAACAAGCTTCTCCTGAACCCTGGGAGAAATTCAGGAGCATCTTCTGGCACAGGATAGGGACTAGCAGTCCAGGGGCATGAAGTTGGAACCCCCAACACAGATGTGGAAGTGTAGCTGAACAGCTGTTTGGATACCAGAGAACAGAGAAATTCTGTTTTTTGACAGAATTACAAGCCTGGTAGATGAAGGGAACGCAGCGGATTTCAGCAAGGCATTCGACAAGGTGCCCCATGATATTCTTGTAAAGAAGCTGGTAAAATGCGGTCTTGACTATGCTACCACTCAGTGGATTTGTAACTGGCTGACTGACCGAACCCAAAGGGTGCTCATCAATGGTTCCTCTTCATCCTGGAGAAGAGTGACTAGTGGGGTGCCACAGGGTTCTGTCTTGGGCCCGGTCTTATTCAACATCTTTATCAACGACTTGGATGATGGACTCAAGGACATCCTGATCAAATTTGCAGATGACACCAAACTGGGAGGGGTGGCTAACACCCCAGAGGACAGGATCACACTTCAAAACGACCTTGACAGATTAGAGAACTGGGCCAAAACAAACAAGATGAACTTTAACAGGGAGAAATGTAAAGTATTGCACTTGGGCAAAAAAAAATGAGAGGCACAAATACAAGATGGGTGACACCTGGCTTGAGAGCAGTACATGTGAAAAGGATCTAGGAGTCTTGGTTGACCACAAACTTGACATGAGCCAACAGTGTGACGCGGCAGCTAAAAAAGCCAATGCAATTCTGGGCTGCATCAATAGGAGTATAGCATCTAGATCAAGGGAAGTAATAGTGCCACTGTATTCTGCTCTGGTCAGACCTCACCTGGAGTACTGTGTCCAGTTCTGGGCACCACAGTTCAAGAAGGACACTGACAAACTGGAATGTGTCCAGAGGAGGGCAACCAAAATGGTCAAAGGCCTGGAAACGATACCTTATGAGGAACGGCTAAGGGAGCTGGGCATGTTTAGCCTGGAGAAGAGGAGGTTAAGGGGTGATATGATGGCCATGTTCAAATATATAAAAGGATGTCATATAGAGGAGGGAGAAAGGTTGTTTTCTGCTGCTCCAGAGAAGCGGACATGGAGCAATGGATCCAAACTACAAGAAAGAAGATTCCACCTAAACATTAGGAAGAACTTCCTGACAGTAAGAGCTGTTCGACAGTGGAATTTGCTGCCAAGGAGTGTGGTGGAGTCTCCTTCTTTGGAGGTCTTTAAGCAGAGGCTTGACAACCATATGTCAGGAGTGCTCTGATGGTATTTCCTGCTTGGCAGGGGGTTGGACTCGATGGCCCTTGTGGTCTATTCCAACTCTATGATTCTAGGATTCTACGAAGTGGTTGTTTAGAAAAAGGAATGTTATGTGCCACAGTAACTAGAAGTTATAAATGAGGCTGTGCACACATTACCAGGTTAAAATGCAGCAAGGTCATTCTTTTTCACAATTCAGATGAAAGCTGCTTTGGGGGGGGGGCAAATGTATCAAAATGCAGTATTTCATAAGAAATGATGGATAGGTGCAGGCTGCAAATGGATTGTGGCTTAAGGAGCACACTGGATGCAGAGTAAATAGGAGTGTGTACACAGCCTCAGTTTTCCACAAAACTAACAGGATATAATGAGACAAGAAAAGACTTAATGCACGGCGAGTCAGCAATATATTGGCTTGACCTTGAAAACGGTTACGCTGATATATTACAAAAAATAGTATGTATCTGTGCAAAATTGCACATATAAAAGAAAACGTTCACAAAAATGTCTCTTTTTTGTGGATGACAAAAAAAAAAAAAAATCCTGTGTGTGGCAAAAGCTTTTTTCTTATTACAGCTTGTAAGCAAGAATGCTGGCTTTTGTCGATTAAACCAGCCTTTATCAACCATGGGCCCTACAGACCAGCTGGTAAGTTGTGTTCTGAAACATCTGGAGGGCATCAGCTTGGGAAAGGCAGGATTAAATATTTAGACTGCAGTCCTATAACCAGTTAACTGTAAAGAGGGATGGAAGATCTTTTAATTATGGTCCTCTTGGTTTCTTAATTTGCCAATCCTAAATTCAGTTCTCCACATTGCTGTAGCAATTTGCAAACTTTCTAAAAACTAAACCTCATCAAAATTCTTCAGCATTTTACTGTAAGTTTATTACACATTCATGTATGCATTTTTTGACTAATGTACACACTTATACGGTGTACTTCTGTGTTCTATTCTTCACCAGTAAATTCATTTTTGTGCACACTTTTACCTAATAAATAATTTTTTGTAAGCATTGTTTGAATGCAGAACTGGATCACAAAACTAGGTAAGTACAAAATTTGAAGGACAGTTGCTTCAGTTCTTGTAATGTTTTGGAAAATGCAAATTTGATATGTGCATTGCACTGAATTCTGCCCCCATCCCTACCTGTGAGCATGTTGCATTGAACCCAATGGGCCTTACTTCTGAGTTGAATTTCACTGTTCATACACTGTGAAAATCTGTTTGGATAAGGCAGTGGAATGGTGGCAACCACATGGACACTTCCTAGAATAGCAATCTCATGTGTGGTTTGTGCTATGAAATCCCACACAGTCAAAAGAAGTTTCTCTTCATTCTGACCCCAAAGTACCACCTCTGATAGCTCAACAAGCCAGCAGAAGAATGGCAGAAGGATTTCTGGAGCTGCGTAGGGTTTCCATATGCCAACCAAAGTTCCTATACCGTTAAAAAGTTTAGTAATGCAAAACTAGTTCACATTTCGCTCTTACAGCTGTTAGCAAGTCTGCATTGAGAACATCTGGTTGCTTCAAAGATCAAAGTACAGTCGTAACTCGGAAGTCAAAAGGAGTCTGTTCTGGAAGTCTGTTTGACTTCTGAAATGTTCGGAAACCAAAGCGCGGCTTCTGATTGGCGGAGGAAGCTCCTGCAGCCAATCGGATGCCATGGAAGCCCTGTCAGATGTTCGGCTTCCAAAAGACCATTCAAAAACCGGAACACTCACTTCCAGTTTTCGATCGTTTGGGAGCCGGAACATTCGACTTGCAAGGAGTTTGGGAGTTGCAGTACGACTGTACACACAGTTTTGGCAGAACAGTAGTCAAAAGTATGTATAGGATAAAGTTAAAATGAAACAATACATGAATGCAGACTCTGAGTGGATGAAGGGTTTGGACAAAGCTGCATGTCATTCAGATGAGCGCTACAAAGGCTGACTACAGTGCCTGGAAGAGAATAATTGTTGCAATGCTAAGGATAGCCAGGTTGTGTTGAAATATTGGGAATGTTTCGTATCTTAATGGGACCTCCAGAACAAGAATACTTATCTTTTTCACCTTATATAGAAAAGAGACTCACCACCCGCTTTTCCCGGAAGTCAATTCCTACTGTGGTGATGAATTTGGGGTTGAACTTGTTGTCGGTGTATCTGTAGAGGAACGTGGTCTTCCCAACCCCAGAATCCCCGAGGGCAAGGAGTTTGATCAGATAGTCATAGTCCCCATCAGTCATAGTGCTGACCTTGATGAACCTGCAGAACAGGGACAGAAGGAGAGGGGGAAAGATCGGAATGAAGACAACAAGAAAAACCAGAGACACAAAAACTGGAAGCATCCTGAGTTCTACAGCAAGTTTAACCCTCTTTCCCACTTAGCTGAAGCTTAGAAATTATCCAGCTACACTTTCTGCACTGTGCCTTCCTTTATTGGAGGGGATGTTGCTCTCACCGTTGAGCCATGAGCCAGGCAGTATGTATTAGAATCAAACTTTTAAGACTCTCCCCTACCACGCCCATCAGCATTTTCTCAATTAGAGATCTTAAGACAATAAGATTTTATTCACTGTTCCTCATGAGTTTCATTACACTGTTTTATTGCTACAGTGGATTTCTTGCGGCTGTTGTCAGAGCTGTATTTCAGCTTGGGAGGGGGATGTTTTGGTTATTATACTGTGTTTAATCTGAAAGCTGCCTTGAGTATGCCTTTGGGCTGTAATTGTGCGACAGATACCAAAATAAATGAATGCATAAAAACAATGTTGGCACCAACATTAATCACCGTGTAGGCTAACTAGGGTACCTTTTAACCAGTACCTAAAGGTTTAATGCTGGTTTTGGAGCCCGGCTAAAGGGGAGCCCACATTATGCTTCCCTCAAATGTGGCCACAAGGAGAGAATTTCTTCCCAAATGGCCGTCCTCTTTGGTTCACCGATCACAGCTCAGATAGAAAATGGCAAAAGGAATCTGATTGATCTCATCATTTGTTTTCTAACATACTTTTATCCGCACTCATGCTCTTGGAACGGGAACAGAGCAGTCTATCAAATGCAGGAAGCCCAGGCAGTTTTAAGCAGTGGGGGAGAAGAGTCACACTGCCCAACCTCTGCTGATGAAAAGGAAAGACTGCCCAGTGAATTGCCCTTTTGAGATTAATACTCCTTTGTATCTGCTCTCTTCCTTTGCAGATAATGCATCGAGTAGAAATCATCCAACAACTCCCTTGCTGGTTTCTGATGTCTGAAAGCAGTTTGCAAAAGGGAGAAGTCCAGTGTGCATACTTAGGGGGTTCACTGCTACAAGATGTAGCAATGGCAAGTGGCTTACATGATTTTATTTTTAAGGATTAGACAATCAAGGTGAACAACACTTTCAGGGGTTATATATTTGTCCACGCTACCTAAATGGAACCTCCATGTTCAGTATATCTCCAAGAACATGGGTAGGCAAACTAAGGCCTGGGGGCCGGATCCGGCCCAATCACCTTCTAAATCTGGCCCGCAGATGGTCCTGGAATCAGCATGTTTTTATATGAGTAGAATGTGTCCTTTTATTTAAAATGCATCTCTGGGTTATTTGTGGGGCATAGGAATTCGTTCACCCCCCCCAATGCAGTCCTGCCCCCCCCACAATGTCTGAGGGACAGTGGATCAGCCCCCTGCTGAAAAAGTTTGCTGACCCATGTCCAAGAACATCAGGGCCTATGGACAAGCAACAGAGAAGGGCTGTTGCCTTCATGCCCTGTTTCAGGTGTGTGTGTTTGTAACAGACAAGCGCAGGCATAGGCAAACTCAGCCCTCCAGATGTTTTGGGACTACAACTCCCATCATCTCTGACCACTGGTCTTGTTAGCTAGGGATGATGAGAGTTGTAGTCCCAAAACATCTGAAGGGCCGAGTTTGCCTATGCCTGGACAAGTGGTACCTGACCAACAAAACGTTGCAGACTCCTGTTCAGTGCTGCAGCCAGCCATGCCTTCTTTCAAAACATTCCATTCTACCATTTTCTATCCATACCTCTCAAACTCAGCATTTTGTAGCCACTGAACAGGCTCAGTTCTCATTGAGCGATTATTAAGTTTTTGTCTCCTTGGCCCCCCCCCCCCAAAGATTCCACCCCCACTTCTGCAAATCTTGTGTTTCGCCTGAGCAGATTCTACCCCTTTGTTTCTCAGTAGCCTTTATTTGGGCCACATCATTGTCATAATTCAGCACCAGAGTTATTTATTATTGTCTACGACAGAACCAGACTCTCAATTAGCTGAATACACTGACCGGGTTCACAAGCCACGCCGGCTTTGTGCAAATTTCTAATTATTCAACTCTTTTCCATGCCCCTCAAGCTGATTCAGAACAGTCTTGTGTCCCGGAAAGGAATTTTAAGTGTCGTCACAGAACAGATGACGGGGCTTCTGACATCACACAAGGCGCTTACGATTTTTAAATAACCAGAAGACCTGACAACCTCCCTCTTGACAAAGAAAGGCGAGTCCACTCAAACATTCTAGACAGATTGTGGGAAAGGTCACTGAGCAAATTCTGCCCACTGAAAGATTGAGTTTATTCCCATCTGAAAAACCAATGTTCTGATTTCTGGTTCTGCAGAAACAAGTTATGCTAATTTCAGCTTGCACTTCAAATAAAGAGCTTGAGCTGCTGGAGGCTTCATCACATTACCTATTCAGACAGTAAAGTCTGACATCCTTGCCTTGCATGAAGTACCCTCAGCCAGATATTTGCACCTACGGCTTTTGTGCCTAGTTAGTTTTAATCAACTGACTTCCTCTGCTAAGCCTGAAACTAATTAGAAGCCTGTGAGGCCCCAGTGAAACCCCGCCTGCCTCTCCCCACCCAGGATCACCACATCCTTTGCTAGTGGAGTCCCTATGGTCCTTTCGGAATTGTAATCCAATTCAAGACATGTTCTGAACAACTTTATTACTTTTGTCCCTGACAGCTCATTCATCTTGCTGTTCCCTCGGCTTAAGAAAAAAATAATGGATTGAATTTTGCACAGATTATGTAACACACATAGTCCGCCACCAACATATGGTGTGGAAAGGAATAGTCTTCTTCCCAAAACACCGCATATAAACAGACGGAGGTAATAAAATTGTAATGGCGCATGGGGGGAAAGCTACCAGAAGCAATCTTCTCAGGAGACAGAATTCTCTTCTCTTTTTCTGTTGGCTAGGTGTTTTCATTACAATGTAATAAACAGAACCATAAGCTTTTGGCACTGAAGTCATCTTAGGTCTTCATGCACAAACTTTGGGGGAGCAGGTAGGGTGTGTGTGTGTGTGTGTGTGAGAGAGAGAGAGAGAGAGAGAGAGAGAGAGAGAGAGAGAGAGAATGAATGAGAATGAATATCTGGAATTCAGGATGCTCAGAGAAATGCTAGATGGGATTCTGATACAGGGAAAGAGCCCAAGAAGGTAAGGTTTATTAAGTTTAGCTTCCCACTGAAAAATCCCTGAAGCAATTCACAACCAAGTAAAAAAGCCACAGTAATAAAATCACATAAATATTATTAAAAACAGATTTAACAGTACAGTAATATATCATTAGGTAAAGGTAAAGGGACCCCTGGCCGTTAGGTCCAGTCGTGGACGACTCTGGGGTTGTGGCGCTCATCTCACTTTACTGACTGAGGGAGCCAGTGTACAGCTTCCAGGTCATGACTAAGCTGCTTCTGGCAAATCAAAGCAGCACACGGAAATGCCGTTTACGTTCCCGCCGGAGTGGTACCTATTTATCTACTTGCACTTTGAAGTGCTTTCGAACTGCTAGGTGGGCAGGAGCTGGGACAGAGCAACGGGAGCTCACCCCGTCGTGGGGATTCGAACCACAGACCTTCTGATCAGCAAGCCCTAGGCTCTGTGGTTTAGACCACAGCGCCACCTCGACCCCATAATATATCATGCCTGCTTTCTTGCTGGCATGCTCCAAATGTCCATTGGAAGGGGCATACAGAGAAGGAAGGGTCTCAGATGATATCCAAGGTCTGGACAAGTTCATAGGGGAAAATGTGGTGTTTTAGATATACAGTGGTAAAGGTTGATATACAGTGGTAAAGAGAAGGTTGCTACAGACAAGTCTGAACTCACACAAATGTTCAAGTAAAGGTAAAGGGACCCCTGACCATTAGGTCCAGTCGTGACCGACTCTGGGGTTGCGGCGCTCATCTCGCTTTATTGGCCGAGGGAGCCAGCGTACAGCTTCCGGGTCATGTGGCCAGCATGACTAAGCCACTTCTGGCGAACCAGAGCAGTGCACAGAAATGCCGTTTACCTTCCCGCCATAGCGGTACCTATTTATCTACTTGCACTTTGACGTGCTTTCGAACTGCTAGGTGGGCAGGAGCAGGGACCGAGCAATGGGAGCTCACCCCGTTGGGGGGATTCAAACCGCCGACCTTCTGATCGGCAAGTCCTAGGCTCTGTGGTTTAACCCACAGCACCACTCGCATCCCAATATATACAGTGGTAAAGGTAAAGGTACCCCTGCCCGTACAGGCCAGTCTTGACAGACTCTAGGGTTGTGCGCTCATCTCACTCTAGAGGCCGGGAGCCAGCGCTGTCCACAGACACTTCCGGGTCACGTGGCCAGCGTGACGAAGCTACTCTGGCGAGCCAGAGCCGCACACGGAAACGACGTTTACCTTCCCGCTAGTAAGTGGTCCCTATGTATCTACTTGCACCCGGGGGTGCTTTAGAACTGCTAGGTTGGCAGGCACTGGGACCGAGCAACGGGAGCGCACACCACCGCGGGGATTTGAACCGCCGACCATGCGATCGGCAAGTCCTAGGCGCTGAGGTTTTACCCACAGTGGCACCCACGTCCCATATACAGTGGTACCTCGGGTTAATTACTTAATTCCTTCTGGAGGTCTGTTCTTAACCTGAAACTGTTCTTAACCTGAAGCACCACTTTAGCTAATGGGGCCTCCTGTTGCTGCCGGAGCACGATTTCTGTTCTCATCCTGAAGCAAAGTTCTTAACCCGAGGTACTATTTCTGGGTTAGCGGAGTCTGTAACCTGAAGCATATGTAACCTGAGGTACCACTGTAGTGGCATACTCTCCAAATGCCCCTGTCTTCCAGGGACAGTCGTGGAATTATGAAAGCCATCCCAGCTTTTGATCTGATCCCAGTATGTCCCTGGATGCCCCACCAGTGCTGCCACTGCCAAGCTGGAGTTGGGGGAGGGGGCAAATGAGGAAAAATAAACAAAGCTGCCCCCCACCCTCGATGCCTTTCCTGCTCCGGATGCAGGTAGTTGGCAAAGCTTTGGATACAGCAGTTGCACCACCACAGCACTGCTCTCAGTCTTAATGCTAAACAAGCAGTTTTAAGAAGGATCTAAACACAAGTACTGGGTCGTTTCATCCCCAAGGGGCTGAACCCCCATTAATACTAAAACCTACCATAGCAGCTTTATTGTGCTAACAGCACTGTGCGGATTCAGCTGTGAAGGTAGGCGATCAAGAGTTTTCAGCATGAGTTAGCATGAGTGCTTGAGGAACAGCAGAAATAAGTCCATAGTAAACAAAAGTTTGGCATGAATGCAAGTTGAGCTAGTAACCTCCGAGACCCAGCAAATGCCCTCTCCCAAAAGTCATTCCACGCTCCCTTCAGCTCACCCCCACAGTTTACCTCGGGACTCTATATTCCAAGCAATATCCTCCCCTCCCAATCACAAACCCCCAAAATGGTTCACTGCAAACAAATAGACACTACAAATAAAAACGCTTCTTAAAAACTATGTAACGTCAGAGTTCTAGCATCGGAGCTATGCCTTCTCAACTTTCTTAAACACCTGCAATATTTGCACCTGAAAAAGGAAGCCAACATATTTTAAAAGGTAGCAATACTTAAAAGCCCAGCAGTATGTGAATTATTTAATCTGCCAACAGTGAAATGTCTTTAGAAAACAGGTCATTCAACTATCACATCCTGTTCATTTTCCTTGTCAGCTGTGCAAGCAACAGTTTTTTCATACAGGGCAACTAGGCTCCACATTTAGAAGCTGGTTAGGAAAGAATAAATGCTCTTTTGGAGGTGGGCAGCTCAGCAGAGCAGCAAGAAAGAAAGCCATGAAAAACTGTGTTGTCCTCTCATCTCCTGAAACATATTCTTAAGAACGGTGAGAATTTCACAGAAGTTTGTTAAGTATTGATCACATACCTGTGGCCTTTTATTACTTTTTATTAAAAATATCGAGTGCAGCACAGCCATTTCCCTTCTTTAAATGATGTTCCTGACAGCTTAGAATCCGCCGCTCTGCACACCTATAGAACCTTTCAACACAAAACACTAAAACACTGTTTAGTGTTACATGCATGGATAGCAGTGAGCCTTCCCAGACCCTTGCTATTTGCAGCTGTGCTGCAGTAAAGGTTTGTAAGATCTGGCTTCTAGATTGAAGTGAACCCAAGGCTCCTCAGTGTGTCCAAACCTGGAGGAACCATGGTTGTTTTAAAATGATTTTTTGTTCAAACAATGGCTTGTGGTCCTGGTTTGTTTACTAACCATACAGTCGTACCTGGTGTTATGGACAGGATCCGTTCCGGAGGCCCGTCCATAACGTGAAAAGCCCACAACTCGAAGCGCTGCATCTGCGCAGGTGCGAGGCATGATTTGGTGCTTCTGTGCAGGCACAAAGCACGATTTAGTGCTTCTGCGCATGCGGCAAAACCTGGAAGTAACCCATTCCGGTACTTCCGGGTTGCCGCGGGCCGCAATATGAAAACATGCAAGCTGAAGCAGACGTAACATGAGGTATGACTGTACTTTAAATCAGGCTTCCTCAACCTCGGCCCTCCAGATGTTTTGAGACTACAATTCCCAGCATCCCTGACCACTGGTTCTGCTAGCTAGGGATCATGGGAGTTGTAGGCCAAAAACATCTGGAGGGCCGAGGTTGAGGAAGCCTGCTTTAAATTAACCAGGGTTCCCAGGGTCTGAATATAATGGGGAATTCCTTTTGCTCTCCCTGTGAAGGAATGGGTGTGTAGTTTGGGTATGTACTGCTTGAACAATCAGTCACTGTCACTTGAGGCCCATTTAGCCTTGGTGGCTAGAAGTGCCTGTGCTTGGGTTTGGCTGGTGCACAAACTACAGCCTTTGTATTTAGGGGTGACCTGGCTATGGTCCCCACACCTTGGCAGCCTCCAAGCTGGACTACTGTAATGTGGGGCTGCCTTTGAAGAAGGTGCACAAATTGCAACTACTGTAGTGCAAAATTACATGTTGCAAAAAATGTTTGTATCAGCGGAATTGTATACAAAGGTGTGTCTGTCAGGAGAAAATCACACAAAAATGCTTATGAATTTTAATGCACAAATGTTTAAAAGCACAAACTGATGCGGGGAAAATGGAGAACCAAACGTACGATTGTAAAAATGAGAAACTGAGAAAACCCAAAATTGTCTGATTTGCCCATCCCCAGTTGCAAATGCGTTTTTTTCTATTTAGCTGTTGCCTGAGGGTTTTCTGCCCTCGCTTCCCTGCCAAGTTTCTAGTAAGATATTAGTAATCCACCAGGGTCCAGATCTATTCCCATGTGTTTTAGCATTTTCAAAACCTGCATGGTAGCTACATGAATCACTCCTGTCATAGACTCCCATAAAGCAGTCAAGTCTTTTAATAATTACACAGCCCATTCTGTCAACTGTGAGCGACGGAACCGGGTAACCGTGGCTACAGACTATAAAATCATTGTTTAGGTAACGCACTACCCACCCAGTGCAGAAAAACTAGGCATTTGCCAATGGCAAGAGCAATTTGCTACTGAATCCCTGCTTAAGACATGGCTGTTAGTAGATCTCCATTCACACAACAGCAAGCAGAAGGGGAAAACATGCAAAGGCTAACGGCTCGGGAGTTGCTACTAAGGATCACACTGAAAGTAAATCAAAGCCATGAAAGCAGCTCCCAAGAGGGAGGGTTATATTGGAATTAAGATAGGCTGTGCAGAAACTCAAAACTACAATAAAATCAATCACGCTTGCTGTCACAACCTGAATAATTTAAATGTCTTTTTACAAGCATTTAAGTTACAAACAGACCCATTCTTCTCGATGGCAGGTGAATAATCAGAAACACTGGTGTTAATTTCAAGGATGCCTCCTTTCTCCTCTTTGACTTTAGTAGCGGAACAGGCAGAAATTCAACAAACTCAGCTTCCTGGCCATACTGCATCTTCACAGTGGCAAAACCGTCATTTGGTGAAGCTAGGTAGGCCGCTGAATAGCTCAGTTGCTAGAGCATGAGGATCTTAATCTCAGGGTTGTGGGTTTGAGTCCCACGTTGGACGAAAGATTCCTGCATTGCAGGGGGTTGAACTAGAAGGCCCTCGAGAGCCAGTGTGGTGTAGTGGTTAAGAGAGGTGGACTTGTAATCTGGTGAACCGGGTTCGCATCTCCGCTCCTCCACATGCAGCTGCTGGGTGACCTTGGGCTAGTCACACGTCTCTGAAGTCTCTCAGCCTCACTCACCTCACAGAGTGTTTGTTGTGGGGGAGGAAGGGAAAGGAGAATGTTAGCTGCTTTGAGACTCCTTCGGGTAGTGATAAAGCAGGATATCAAATCCAAACTCTTCTTCTTCTTCTTCCTCATAGTCCCTTCCAACTCTATGATTTCATGATTCTACCAGTAAACATCCATCCCCAAGGGGACCAGATACAAAGGAGGAAATCAGGGCTTTTCATGCCTTTAACAAGTGGATGAAGAACCTGTTATGATTCCACCAAGATCTTTTCCAGCTCTGCTACCTGAGATCATTTTAACTGGAGAAAACAAGGAGTAATCCTGGGACCGTCCGTCCACAAAACATGTGCTCTCCCACTGAACTGTGACTCCTAAGGACTGTAGATTAGTGGCAGAGCATCTGCTTTGCATGCAGAAGGTGCCAGGTTCAATTCCCAGCATCTCTAGCTGGGAAAAACTCATTGTCCAAACCCTGGAAGAGCTACTGTTAGGCACTGCAGACAACAGGGAGTTAGATGGACCAATGGCAGCTCCAAATCTTCCTATTCTAGCCATTATGAACATTCTCAAAGTGATATAGTGTGTTCTCCCTCATGGAGAGCACAGGTTGTGGGCGGGGCTGACAAGACACCTCACTGTTACTAGGCAAATGGTTTGGCCATCCTTTAAGCAGGGGCGGGCTGTTACTGGGGAAATCGAGATGTTGCCATTTGTTGATTGACAGCCCTATTTGTTAAATACAATGCTCGCAGCGAAGAACTTCCTCTTTTCGCTGCTTACTTCGGATCAATTATGAACATTCTCAAAGTGATATCCAAGTTTGCTCACGTTTTCTGGCAACATTCTTCCATAACTGCTAGGTTACAGACAAGATATTCCAAAGGCACCATTTCCAAAGCAAATAGTGATGACCTTCCCCTGTTGTGTTTCTTCCTTTAAACATCTATTTTAAAAACCAAGGATGATACAGCACAATCAACATTCCAATATGGAGAAAGACCATGCATGTGGGAGCTTCGACTGAAGAGGAGCACACAATCTCATATCACCAAGCCTTATTTGCATTGGGACATTGGGCTCTGTCTTTCAGTTTTTCCAACTCAGTCACATGGGAGAACAACTAATAAACAAATATGGAAGACTGCATAGATTGACAGAATTTGAAACTCTGTTACTGAAAATTAACCAAAAGAATTTAATAACTAATGTTCACGCAATTCTTTCTGAAATTAAACTCATATACACAGCCCACATATAAAATGAAATGGTTGACAGACTTGATAAAATTAAATTCTAATATCCAACAAGAGAAATGGGTTTGGTTGTTTAATGACATTCCCAGATCTCTGATGAGCTCTACTCTCAAAAAGAATTTCTTCAAGACAATCTATCAGTAGTATCTTATTCCTCATAGACTAACCAGACTATATAAAGTAAATATACTTTGATGGAGATGTGGATCATTAAGAGTAGATTATTAGATTATCTTTTGGCAGTGTAAAAAACGTTATGGAACAACTTATTTGAGATAGTATGAGAAAGCACTGTTTACAACTTGCCACACACTCTCAAAACAGCTCATCTTTGCTGTCTGAGATTGGAGGAGAGTCCAACAGACCTAGAAGTAATTGCAACTCTTCCAGAGACAGCCAGATTTTGCATCGCTAAATGCTGGAAGACCAAAGCAACCCCCCAACTGAAAGATTGGGTAGAGAGAGGATGCACCTCTCTCTCTCTCTCTCTCTCTCTCTCTCTCTCTCTCTCTCCTGATTTCCTGTGTATCTCTGTGTGTTTAGTATTTAATTATGCTAGTGTAGCTTCTAACAAATGGCCAGGGTGCTGGAGTGTGTGGTCACATCTAATGAAGTTTGCTGTTTTCTTCCCATTTGCTTCCAATCTGTTATTGTTTGGACCCCCCTCCTGCCACAAAAAAGTGCTAAGATGTCTGAACTATATGACAATACAAAAGTGTTAATTTGAGCTTAAAGGGGGGGGGGGGGAGAAGCCAGGAAGAATCTTGGGGCACCTAAAAAACGAACAAATTTATTATGGCATCAGGTTTTGTGGCATACAGTCCACTTTCAGACATGGAATGCTACGCTCATTTGGCAGATGTGCATATATGCTCCTAGGTGAAGTGAAGTAGGGAATGTAAACAGTGCAAAAGAAGAAAGAATATGAAATATAAAAATCTATGAAAGCCACAGGAACCCTGCTTAGGGATGACACTCTTAACTGAGCCATTCATGCTGTCTGCAGTCACCCAGGCCTATTGCTTAGATTGCTAAAGGAACAAAAAGGCATGTTTGGGCTTTTATGGACATCAGGACCGCAGAACAACCATGGCAGAGACCTGGAAAATGATGGAGCAGGTCAGTTCTAAGACCCAAAGTAGCAGCAACCTCCAACTAGATTGAATATTACAAGTTTGGGAAAGGGGAGAAATGCCTCGCCTTTGCTTTTACAGTGGTACCTCGGGTTACATACGCCTTAGGTTACATATGCTTCAGGTTACAGACTCCGCTAACCCAGAAATATTACCTCGGGTTAAGAACTTTGCTTCAGGATGAGAACAGAAATTGTGCTCTGGCAGTGCAGCAGCAGCGGGAGGCCCCATTAGCTAAAGTGGTGCTTCAGGTTAAGAACAGTTTCAGGTTAAGTACGGACCTCCGGAACGAATTAAGTACTTAACCCGAGGTACCACTGTACCCTCCTGCATTGCATCTCCCTCACGAAGTTTAGGAAAGAACAAATGCTTCATTTGAAACTAGTGATGTGCCCACAAATATGCAGTTAGAAAGATGAGCCAACTTCCTTTAGCATATGTCAAGATATTGACACCTTCCTTGTCAAGGTGTTAAGCCCACAGCTGCTTCTGCAAGTTTTTAGAGCCTAATCGGTGGCGAGAGTGAAAAATACTAAGAGAGTGAAAAATACTAAGCGTCTCTCACACAGAGAAAGGTGGGGAAAGGGAGTTTCCCCTTAGTGAGACTGAATTTAGGAGTTAGGAGTTACCTTTCCTGCTTCTCTTTCTGGTCCTCCCCTTCACAGCCTTCTGCCAGCACAGCACACTTGCACAGAGGAAAAGGGCACTCAACTCAAGTGCTGTATTTTGCATTAGCAAGAAATTATCATCGTCTGTGGGTGGTATCTCAACAAAAAATCACCAAAGAATTCATCTTGTTATCTGGGAGGCAGGAAGTGACTGTTGACTTCCTGCATCAGTGCAAACACACAATGACGCATTGTCTGACACGCCATTTTCCCTTCGAGACCTTACTTGAATTATATGTATTTTCAACTCCCTCGTCAAGGTGCAAGGAGCAATTCCCTTGGCAGAAACTATGTATGGAATTGGAAGGATGGCTAGTGGGGGAGAAAGAGAGGCAACGCTTCCCACCATTGCAAGATGCCTGTCCGTTTGATCATTCGGGTTGCCATTTTCTGAACCTTTTCCAGCTCTACGCTATACTTGTTGAGGTGAGGCAACCAGAACTGTACATAGTATTTCAAAATGGTCTCACCACAGGTTTGTATAACGGGCATTATGATGTTGGTCATTTTATTTTCAATCCCTTTCCCAACCATCCCAGACGTGGAATTCACCTTTTTCCACAGTTGCCGCACACTGGATTGGCATATTAATCAAATTATCCTTTACAACCCCCAAGGTCTCGCTCCTGGCCAGTCACTGCCAGTTAGGAATCCTTGCTCCTGTGTGTGCATCAGTTTACATTTGAGTTGCATTTATCTTTTGACTACACATTCATCCAGTTTGGAGAGATCATTTTGGAGTGTCTCAAAATCTGTGTCCAGTTCTGGGCACCACAGTTCAAGAAGGACACTGACAAACTGGAACGTGTCCAGAGGAGGGCAACCAAAATGGTCAAAGGCCTGGAAACGATGCCTTATGAGGAACGGCTAAGGGAGCTGGGCATGTTTAGCTTGGAGAAGAGGAGGTTAAGGGGTGATATGATAGCCATGTTCAAATATATAAAAGGATGTCATAGCCATGTTCAAATATATAAAAGGATGTCACATAGAGGAGGAGAAAGGTTGTTTTCTGCTGCTCCAGAGAAGCGGACACGGAGCAATGGATCCAAACTACAAGAAAGAAGATTCCACCTAAATATTAGGAAGAACTTCCTGACAGTAAGAGCTGTTTTACAGTGGAATTTGCTGCCAAGGAGTGTGGTGGAGTCTCCTTCTTTGGAGGTCTTTAAGCAGAGGCTTGACAACCATATGTCAGGAGTGCTCTGATGGTGTTTCCTGCTTGGCAGGGGGTTGGACTCGATGGCCCTTGTGGTCTCTTCCAACTCTATGATTCTATGAAAATCAAACTTTTTGATTTAACCACCTAGAACAATTTGATATTGTCATCACCCCTGGCTTTCTTACAACTTAACTCCTAATTTTACACCGCTTATAAGCAAGTTTAAAAGCATATCCCAATACCAATCTTTATAGGGACTCTGCCTTCTATATTCTCTACACTGAGATCTCCCCATTTATTCATACTCTCTGCTTCCTATTCCTTAAACAGTTCCAGATCCACAGATCTCTTCTTATTCCAGGACTGGTAAGCTTACTCAGGAACATTTGGTGAGACACTTCTAGTCTAAGAACATACTGTTGATTGGATCAGCTATAAGCTTGCTGACACTCTCAAAGAACTCTAATTGCTTAATGAGACGGGTCTTACCCTTGTAGAAGCTCTGCTGGCTCTGCTTCTGAAGGACTGGTTATTCCATGCGCTTGGCGATTCCATCTTTAATAATGCCTTCCACCAGTTTTCCCAAAATACATGTTAAGTAAATAGCTCATAATTTCTAGGATCACCCCTTGATCCCTCTTCAAGAATTTGGCCACTTTCCAGTCCACCCAAATGAATGCTGATCTTAGGGATAAGTTACACATTTTGGTTAGAAGACAAACAATTTCGCATCTGAGTTCTTTAAGAACTGTCAGGTGATTCCAATCTGGACTCAGGCATTTGTCAGTGTGTAATCGGTCCATAAACCTAGAACTCCATCTCTCACCACCATTATCTGCCTCAGTTCCTCAGACTCCCTTCCCGAGAAAAATTGCTCAGTTACAGGAACCTGCCTTGCATCTTGTGAAGAAAATAATTCATTCACCTTCTCTGAAATCTTCTTATTCTCCAGTAGCACACCTTAGACTCCCTTGTCGTCCAAGGCTCCTCAGTTTTTTAAAGCATTCCTTGCTGTCTTCTTGCATTTCTTTTGTGAAAGTTTGTGCTGCTCATTGTGCTCTTCATTTAGACAGGGATGCCTTCTTGCCTCTGGTGATATATCTCTTCTTTTCTACAACAAAGGTGGGAATTTGTGACCTTCCAGATGGTGTTGGACTAAAGCTCCTCTCATCCTCAGCTTGTGCAGATAGGAGCCACAGTTTCCCATCCCTATTCCATAGGCTTCTGAATGATAAAGCCACATTCTCAGAATTTCTTTCACAAGCGAAGGGGCTCTGCATAGCATTTTGTAAAGAAAAAATCTCATATTTTTAATGGTTTTAATGTTGAGCTGCATGAGTTTGAGCTTTCAAGAAAACTCTGGAACTAAGTGAAGAAACCGCTGCGATGCAAACTTAAAACAGAGGAAGAAAATACTCATTTTTTCTTAGAAGACTTCCCCTACTGCTGCTAAAACTTTTATCTCCCCTCACCCTTAACTTCCTGGAGCAACATTCCTGCCTCCTCACTCCTTTATGATCTTGTTCACCCCCATTCTCAAGTCATAGCTTTCTCCCTCTCACTTGACTTATATAGATTTAAGCGTTAAATGCATTCATTTCGGGGCTGTTGTTCCTGATTTCCATGACTACCAGGGACAAGAGACTTGGGATCCCCCAAACCCATCTTTTATTCCCTCCCCAGCCATTTAACCAATAAGCTACAGCTAACTCAGCCTACCTTACTAATAAGCAGGACTCAGGTAACAGGCAAAGTGGAAATGCAGGTTCTGTGGAAGCAGAAGGAACTGCTATTTTGTGACTCAGCAGGACCTCACCTCTGGCACAATCGGCTCCACCTTAAAATGCTGAACCTTTCTGACAGGTCTGCTAGTCCACTAAACCAGTGAGCAATTCACCTTAAGGCAAAAAATAGCCCTACTTACAAACAAAACCGCCCTGATTCCCTCCCCACAACCCAAACTAAACCCAATGTTCAACAAGTGTGTAGATTGGAGGTCAAACCATCTATGGAACATTACACAAAAACAGGCATAGGATTTGGATTCATGTTGACCCACAGCTTGGCTGTGGAAGGCAATACAGATTTAGAAGTGGCAAGTGGGAAATGGCTGTGATTCACTTCTTAATCTTTGACCATTGTGTAGGGCTCTCATACGTCTGGGAGTTCAAAGCCGGAATTGATGTCCAAACTTTGTCCTCGATCTTAGGCAAGTCAACCATGTTTTTTGGGCATTATTGTGTTGCATGCCCCAAGGAGTCAGCTGGCACCTAGGGAACAAGCATGATTATGTCCTCTTTTTCTCTCTCTGTCTGCCCACCTCATCCTTTTTCATCACCATCTACAAAATGAACATGGGACAAGGGGAGATAACAGGCTGCATTGGGGGGAACCTGCAATTTCTCACCTGAGTGAGACCCTGTTTCTCCATGGGAGAACAGCATAACTTTCCCCCTCCTGGATCCGTTCTGCCATCACCAACCAACCAGCGCACCTATCCCTACCCTCATCTCAGACCTATTTGTTTGCTTGGCACTAACGCCACAGGTTAAGAAAAGGAGAAGAAGACTGTCATGCTTTAAGAGCTCGGAAGTAAAGAGTTAAGGTCCACTGTGGGAAGACAGACGTAAAATGAGGAACCGGCACAGCTACTGACTAGAAGCACAATGCAGGAGCTAACTACATGCTCACGCCTTAATTTTTTTATTTTTACCGAAGTAAAGCAACGTCAGAAACTTAGACCAGAGAAGCAATGGGGACACTTAACCCTTTCTCCACCTGTTTCCCTGCTCCCACATGTGGCTCAAAACATGTGTTTGCAAGAGAAAGAGACCAAAGGGCAAGAGGAAGTGAATCTGAGGTTTGCCCACCGACACAGCTACAATCCATCTTTATGGTCACCTTTCAAATTAACATTCCTGCCATTTGTTTGCCAATATCCTACAACGTGGCTGTTAGTGTAATGTGTGCCTTGGCGTGTCTGCCTCGAGAGTTTCTGTATCTTGTGAGGGAGGGTGCATACCCGGGCTTTAAATAGGCGCCGACTACGCCCTGAAGCAGATTTTACAGGAGGCACAAACTATCCTAGTGTGTCACAGGAGGCAAGTACAGTCGCCATCCATCATGAGATCTGCTCCTTATCGTTGTGCAAACTTTCTCAAGGTCAAGGCCGAGATGGGCATGCAAACACAGCTGTGTGCAAAACCTCTTGTACAGCTTCTTCAAGCACCAGAGGTTTTTTTCTTTTCTTTAAGGGGAAGAATGACTCAGTCAAAGTTTAAAGGGCTTTTAAGGCCCAAACTAAGCATGCGGGGCAACTGCGTATGTGTGCATGCTATATTACATATACAGTGGTACCTTGGGTTACATACGCTTCAGGTTACAGACGCTTCAGGTTACAGACTCTGCTAACTCAGAAACAGTACCTCGGGTTAAGAACTCTGCTTCAGGATGAGAACAGAAATCGTGCTCCGGCAGTGCGGCAGCAGCGGGAGACCCCATTAGCTAAAGTGGTGCTTCAGGTTAAGAACAGTTTCAGGTTAAGAACGGACCTCCAGAACGAATTAAGTACTTAACACGAGGTACCCCTGTATTTCTCGAAGCTACCAGCATGAGTTTGACCAAACTGTGGGAGGTAGTGGAAGACAGGAGTGCCTGGCATGCTCTGGTCCAGGGGGTCATGAAGAGTCGGACACGACTAAACAACTAAACGACTAAACAACAACAACACCCCTGTATTTGCCTCATTCACATATAAAGTAAGGATGGGTGCTCCTCTTTATAATAAAATGTTGAGGATGCAGAGGAAGGGAGAGAATTTCATAGCCCTCCCCTGCCTCACCTTGTTGTACTTCCTAACATTAAAGCAGATTTCTCCTGCCCCGACTCCAATACTGGAAATGAACCAGGCAGGAAGAAAACTACTTACAGTTTATGGAGCTCCAGAAGATTTGGCAAGGAGGGGCATGTTTCTCCCCACTCCCCCATTTGCTCAGTTAAGTGTAAAGAGTAGACCCCCCCTCCCCAGTTTAATGTGCTTTTCACCTCAAGTTTGACCCTTACTTTCATTTTTTGGAGGGCCAAACAAGACATAGAGTTAATTGTGCGAGTGCAATCAACACACATAAAACATATTATGCAAATAACAGCTGAGAGGAAGCAGGGATGGTATAAAGAGAAGCTTAATTCCTTATCTCCCTTTTGCGGTCCAGAAAAAAAACCTAATTTCTACAGCTGCAACACACACTCCCATCCTGCTTGAAGGTTACACATTAACTTCTGACATGAATTGTGGCTTGTGTGCGCGCGTGTAGATGTTTTGCTGTGTGGCATCAAAACCTACTTGCATTTGCAAGAAACACTTACCGTATTTTTCGCTCTATAAGACGCACCAGACCACAAGACACACCCAGTTTTTGGAGGAGGAAAACAAGAAAAAAAATATTCTGAATCTCAGAAGCCAGAACAGCAAGAGGGATCGCTGCGCAGTGAAAGCAGCAATCCCTCTTGCTGTTCTGGCTTCTGTGATAGCTGCGCAGCCTGCATTCGCTCCATAAGACGCACACACATTTCCCCTTACTTTTTAGGAGGGAAAAAGTGAGTCTTATAGAGCAAAAAATACAGTATCTGATTTCTGAAACCTGACCCAGCGGCATCTGTGGCGTCTGGTGCTCGTTGGGACTGCTAGGGCAGAAGGCAAGGAGGCCAACACTAGGTGGCAGCAGAGTCAATGCCAGGCAGAGCTTATTCCTGCAAGCTTTGTCTCCCTCCTCCTCCTTCTACATGGCCATACTGAGACGGAAGGAAGCAGACAGGCAATGCTACCACCACCTGGACAGATTGTAAGGGGGCTGGCTAATGGCAGATCAAGGCTGGTATGGCACTGCCTCATTCACTCTAGTGGACCAACCTCCATTGTTTCAAATGAACCTCCCACTTATGCCCACAGAACCATACCTGAAGGACCATCTCCACCTCAATCTTTCACTGAGGTCCAGCTGCAAGGGCCTTCCGGCAGTTCCCTCACTGCGAGAAGTGAGGTTACAGGGAACCAGGCAGAGGGCCTTCTTGGTAGTGGCACCTGCCCTGTGGAACACCCTCCCATCAGATGTCAAGGAAATAAACATCCATCTGGCTTTTAGAAGACATCTGAAGGCAGCCCTGTTTCTGGAAGTTTTTAATGTCTGATGTTTTATTGTGTTTTTAATATTCTTTCGGGAGCCACCCAGAGTGGCTCGTAAAACCCAGACAGATGGGCGGAGTATAGATAATAAATTATTATTATTATTATATAGCTTCAGAGAGGTGATTTTTGCCAGAATAGCAGAAAGGAGAGAGTTAAACTTTCCCTCCCCCACCCCTCCCAGTCCTGAGGCTGCTCAGCTTTCCCCACCACACACAAAGCTGCTATTTGCAAAGCAAAAATGTACGCATTAACCACATTCATTCACACTATATAATTCGGTAACCAAACATGTCAGTGTTCACACAATTAATGTCACCTCTGGTTTGCAGAGTTGGGATTCAGCAGCTCAGGCCCTACCCCAGGACGCCCCATTTCAGGGCCTTCTGTGGGTTGGCACCAATGAGTATGCTGCTTGTGGCACTTCCACTTGCTGATATATTCAGCAGGTGGAAACAGGGAACTCCACAGTCATGAAGGCCTGCAGAACAGAAGGATACTTCCACCCAATCCACACAGATACATATTGCACAGAGCTTGGCACAAAAGGGGTTTGGTTTGTAGTGGCCCAAAGTACTTTCTTAAACCTTACAGTCAAAATGAGTCCTACAAGCACTTACATGGTTGACTCTTTAGGAAGGATTTTTTGCCAAGCCTAAAAGAACAGAGTTTTACACTATGGGTAAAGTTCTGAATAAAGAATGAAATAACTTCTATAGCCAGGCATCCTGAGCTGCCGTTGCTTTACACTGCACTATAATTTTCAGGTGAGAGATAACTTCATGCTCTGATCATTTACAGAAGGGCTGGGAACCTGTAGCCTTCCAGATGTTGTTGGACTCTGAACTTCAAGCCATCCACAGTTTCAGTTGTCTCATGATTTCAAGTCATGGTGTGCTGTGTTGTTTTTTGTCCTTCTGCTTTCCCTTTGAAAATCCAGTTTGCTGTTGAACGAACAAACATCAACTGGGTATTCTGTGGATTGTTGAAATTCAGCAGTAAGCAGCAGGTTTTCTTGGGGAACGTGGCAAGCCAAAATAAAAATAAAATTTTCTCAGACTCGAAATCACAGGGCAAATGAAATTGTGGATCAGCCCCAGCAAGCATGGTCAATTATCAGGGAGTATTATACTTTTGTAGTCCAGTAACATCTGAAGTAAGGGACGCGGGTGGCGCTGTGGGTTAAACCACAGAGCCTAGGACTTGCTGATCAGAAGGTCGGCGGTTCGAATCCCCGCGACGGGGTGAGCTCCCGTTGTTCGGTCCCAGCTCCTGCCAACCTAGCAGTTCGAAAGCACGTCAAAGTGCAAGCAGATAAATAGGTACCACTCTGGCGGGAAGGTAAACGGCGTTTCCATGCACTGCTCTGGTTCGCCAGAAGCGGCTTTGTCATGTTGGCCACATGACCCAGAAGCTGTACGCCGGTTCCCTCGGCCAATAAAGTGAGATGAGCGCCGCAACCCCAGAGTCGGCTACGACTGGACCTAATGTTCAGGGGTCCCTTTACCTTTTTAACATCTGGAGTGTCACAGGTTCCAAACCTGCTTTGCATTCTTGGGCTTCCAAACACAACTCTCTTTCATCTCTATTCCGTTTTTTGTCTTTCCAGCTCCTTACATAAAGGTAATTTAATATCTTTAGCAAGTTGTTCAGTAGGAAGTCTCTGATCCAGTTCACACCCTCCCAAGCAACACGCAAGCGTAGCTACAGGCTACATTTTCCTTTCACTTCGGTGCTTCACTTTGTTATCTCAGAGGTTTCTAGCCCCTGAAATGCATCCGCTTACTGCAGCTGTTCCCCTACGTGGGAGAAAAAAGAAGTGTGTTCTCAGGCACACCATGAGCAGATGCTTAATCCACCTCTTATCTCTTTGTTACTCCAGTTTTTTGAAAGGCGGAATGGGAGAGGTTTGACCTTGCTCCCTCAGATAAGTCTGCCAATAATGGCAGCCCACTTCTTTTGTCTTTGATAACTTCGTGGGAGCGAATCGAGAACTGAACCCATCCAGAACTCTGTCGTGGTTCCACTTCTTGGCTGCTATTACAACAGGACTTGGTCAATAGTTGAAGGACATCAGAAAACGGTTTTTATGTAAGTGACTAGTTAAGAGCATGTCAGGGAGAAGAGGCATTCAAGAATACTTATTCCCTCCCATCTGCATTCTGCCAGGGGATGGGAAGAAAGATTCACCTCTCCACACTCCTGCATTTGCAAATCATAATCCTATTGCTTCTCTGCTGCAGATCCTGAAGCAAACTTTCGAGGCCAGAGGAGGGTTACCAGCTACCCGTCCCATGAGGTCTCTGTTGCTGGTGGCCAGCCAGTATCCATAGAAGAGAACAGGTTTTCTGCTGCAGCAATGCTCTCTCTAAGTGCAGCACTTTATTCCCCGCCTCCCAATAATGAATGCCAATCATGCACTTATGTAAATGTAAGAATGTAAAGGGACTGCACTCAAGGCCCCACCACTGGCATGGGGGAGAAAACTGTTTTGTGAACCTCAGCCATTAAGAATCAAGCCTGTTTGATTCCATCTCATATTCAGTTTCTTGGTCACACTTGTGTGTGACATTATGTTGGGATTCTCTCTCTCTCTCTCTCTATCTATCTATCTATCTATCTATCTATCTATCTCCTGGATCGTGCTTTCAATTCGTAATAGACATCAGTCTTTAATAAAAATAAAGAGGGTGCCAGGTTATGCAATTTAATGCACCATGTTCCATAAAACATTTATTTTAAATTAAAGTCTGTATCTTCTGAACAAATATGCCTTAAGTACTTCTAGTTTCTTTGCTTCGGTAGTCATGCATGTCAGCATCAGAAACGTCAAAATATAATTTCCACTGGTGCTCTGCCTCTACTACATTAATAGGAAGATTTCATTGATTTGTCAAAATACTGCCTGGTTTGGAGAACACATGCTCCACACAGCTACTGCTAATGTTATGTACTGTGCAACCTTATAAAAGTCAGCTCCACAATTTGTTTTCCAAGTCAAGTTGAAATTTGGAACTCATTTATGCAAAATACAGCAGGTTAAAAATTGTAATGGTTAATAGTTAACCATTGTTATGGTGATATACTATATCCTTTGTTTCTTTGTTTTTTCTATTTTGTCTATTTCTTCATTATTATTTTTAAAAACTACTTTTGTATGTGTTGCTAGCTAAATAAATAAATAAGTTGCTTCCTCCGCCAATCTTCTCATAAGTTTTCAGTGGCAAATAATCATGGGCACGGCTGATTTCTACAGAAGGAAACTCCAAACATGGTATTTGTTCCACTTCAATCACTGTTGTGAGCTTCAAGTTATGGCAAGGTATGTGAAATCAACATTTCAAAACCCTATTCTGAAGTGGCAAGAAGATGCGTCCTTAGACTACAGCACAGTTATGGGATGGAGACATGCTGGTGTGGTTGGAGGGGCTGGCTGAAGATCTCACTGTTCCAGGTGCCCACAAAAAACCCCTAGCTCAGGTGGCTTTTAGAAAGGAATGGACAACTTCACAGTGATTAGGTCTATCTGGAACAGAGGTGATGAGCCTCAGCCCCCGGGGTCCAAATCCAGCCCTGCAGGTCTTTTCACCTAGGAATCTCTACTTTGGCAACCACCCCAGGCCACATACCCTGCCCAGCCACAACCTCGCTTCCCAGGACACACCCATCAGTAGGTTTTGCTTCATATTTTCCTTGTCTGTTTCTGCCTGGCTGGACGGTGTCTCTGAACTCTGATAATGACTCTTGCTTGCCTGGTTAGAGGATTAAGGTGTAGGGGTGTGGGTGGGTGTGTAGAGCAGGCTTCCTCAAACTCGGCCCTCCAGATGTTTTGAGACTACAATTCCCATCATCCCTGACCACTGGTCCTGCTAGCTAGGGATCATGGGAGTTGTAGGCCAAAAACATCTGGAGGGCCGAGCTTGAGGAAGCCTGGTGTAGATAGTACCCCAATATACACAGGTAAAATTTACATTCATTGCTCTGCCTCGGGTCCTGCCCACCACCAACATGTGGCTTCTGGAAGCTTGACCAGAAAGGAATGTGGTGCTCAGGCTGATATAGGTCCAACCCCAGCCCTGGATCCGAAACCACCAAGTCTAGAAGTCATTTATCTCTGACTATCGGATAAACCAGGGGCAGTTGCTGCCTTCGTGTCTGGTTTGTGAGCTACGCAGAGTCATTTGGTTGGCATCTATGGAAAACAGGATGCTGAACTAGATGAGCCCCTGATTCGATCCAGCAGGACTCTTTCATGTCAGAGATGGAGGACCATGATGCCCTCCAGATGGTTTTAGACTCCAACTTCCTTCAGCTCCAATGGTGGGGGAGAATGGGAGTTGTAGTCTAACAACATCTGAAAGATCACAATTTGCCCATCCATGGTTTATGCTCTTCAATCTACAGTTGGCCCTGAAAGTTATGGTTGGGGACAGGTTAATTTGGAGCATGTTTTCCTCCCTAGGTTGTCCTCTTCTGTCACCTGACATAGGGCACATGTGGCCATGATTCACCTTTATGGGTCCAGATTGGGGCTCCAAATGAAGAGGCAAAAGCATGACCTCCGTGTAGGGGCAGGGGATAAATTCAATTCAATACACGTTTAAAAGTGAATCTATCCAATTCACACTGAGAACTACTGAAATGCAGCCATCCTTCGAAATTTGCACTTGTCCAAATCTTGTGATACAGTTCTCTACCAAACAGCATTTACAAAATACACATAATTGGGTAAAAGAGTGGATATTGGGGGAAATGACATTAAAAATACATTTTATTCATCAAAACTGCACACAAAATGTGTTTCTTAGGAGAAATGTGTGCTAAAATGCTGTGGAATTTTCATGATTTTGGGGGCGGGGAGAGAATGCAAATTGCTGCAGAAATATGGAAAACTGAATTTAAGATTGGAAAAAATATGAAACAGAGAGAACCAAAAGTGGACAGATTCTTTCATCCCTGGGTGGAAAAAGGGAAATGCACTATCCTCATCCTTTATTCTATTATTCTTCCATCTCTCTATCTCTCTCTTTTTCTCCTGCAGAGCTGAGCAACTGGAAGACAGAGCCCCACCGGGGGTCAGTGCAATGACAGCAAGGGAGGGTAGGCAGAGAAGAGAAATAATTTCCCCCTTTCCAAGCCATTCTTGGATTTTGAGCATCTAGAATTGGATCTGTCTAGGTGAAAAAAAAATGGACAGGTGACATTTCTAAGACCCACTCTTAATAGAGTTTAACATTTGTATAGCACTTTCCAATGTTCAATGATTTTCACGTGCTTTATCCAGTTCTAATCCGTATAACAACTCTGCGAAATCAGTCAGTAATGTTATCCTCCCCACATGCCCATATTACAGATGGGGAGGCCGAGACTGGCTTGCCCAAGGCCACCAAATGAGTTCATGGCAGGGGCAAGATTCAAAAGGTGGATTTCTTGGTTCATAGGTCACAGTGCTACACACCTATGGGGGGGGGGAGCCCAACTGAGTTCAAGGGAACATGCCCTGGTAAGGCCCCTTCTGCACTATTGCAGAATCTTGCCACGAATTGGTGGGTCAATTAAAAGGGTTTGTTCCTAATGCAATATGCGGAGCTGAACAAGACTGAATAATGCAGGAAGCACACACCCTGCTGGCCTGCTTTTTCCGTGAAAAACCACATGTTTACAGCAGCCCGACCAATTCCTTTGAGCTGACAAAAGTGGGGACTACTTCCCTTGTGATGCTGTCCTCCACATATATCAGGCCAACCTAGGCTTCCCACTACACACATGCATCAGCCAACATATGCATGCATCAGTGCCCAAAAATGTTTTCCCACACAGAACATCTTTGCAGGTGAAAATAGTTCACAGCCTTACCTTCTGTTGCACTGGTATAAAAACCCACTACACTGAGCCAAATGGCGAAACAAAGATACAGCTTTATCACTGGGAAAGAGCAGAATTGTGTCAGCCTGCTCATTGCCTAAGTGCACCCACATGCTACCCCCATGGAATGCTGCTTGCAATCCTTGCCTATGCAGAAGTTTGTGGCCAAATTTCCATGAACTTTTAACAGAAACAGTTTGGAACCCAAAATATTTTTTCCACATTTCTCTGGCAGTATAAAACGGCCCCTCTGATTTGACGTATGTTTATCCATAACTCCCACCAATCCAAATACAGGATATAGATGGCCCTCTTTTCCTAGTTCATTTATGCACGTAGCTTTCTCCTTTTCCCATACTCAATTACTCGTTTTAGCCAAACTTGCCTGACTCATCCAACACACTGAACTTGAACAAGCTGTTTGGAAGTCCTATTGTTTTCAGTTATACTTCTAAAGGTCAAGGTGTCAATGACAGTTTGTAAGGCTATGTGCCTAGGCATATTTTCTTAGCGTAAGCTCCGCTGCAGTTAGTTGAGTCAACTTTAAAGATGTTCAGGTATTGCAGCAATTCAGGTAATAACAGTGCAATCCTATACACATTTACTCAGGAGTATGTCACAATGAGTTCAGAGGGGCTTGCTTGTACATTCTGGGTGCAATCCTGTACACTGCTACAGGATTGCACCCAAAATATGCTGCATATAGTTCATACAGTGTACTCTTATGTAAATTTACTCAGAAGTAAACCCCACTGTGTCCCATGGGGCTTGCTCTCTGGAAAGTCTACATACTATGGCATCCCAAATCACCTTCTATCGTCACATTTTCCTTTCTTAGAGCAGGATAAAACTTTTATTTTAATGTAGCCACCACACTTCCTGTACACATCATCAGAGATCACTATCTTTAAAACGAACAGCCACGTTACGAAAATACTACAACCAGGCAGTTGCCTTTTGCACAAAGCATGTTTCAAAAAGCTGAGTAATATAATAGTGAGTGGCTAAGTTTCTTTTGGAAGGCTTCCACTTTGAAGATTTTACGCTAACACTGAGAAGAAGCAAACAGCAATGTGCCTTGAGTTTTTTTACAATCTCACCTAAAACCTCCATATGTAATTCTGCAAAAAAAAAAAGGGGGGGGAAGAACTCCTCCTGAGCTCCTGGGATCTCCAGCAGCTCAGCACTCAAACAAGTTGTTTCTGAATTGCTCTGCAAAAGTTTGGGCTCTGAAAACCCGACTTACCATTAGCGCAGAAATCACAAAAAGGAAACCACAGGTAGTAAATAATAACAATAACCCAAACTTGCTTGCTGTTTTCTTTTCAGGCCTGCTGCTACAGTGTATCTCCTGGTCGGATTTCCTTTCAGCAAAGCGACGGAGCAGTTAAACGATTCGCTGGTAAGGATCAGAGTGTGCGAACGCGTTTCAGAAAATAATACCCGGACACGACCTGAAACTTACCAGGGCGCGAAGTTTTTCTTTCCCGTGGATTTGGTGCCTGCTTACAGAGTCCGATGCTTGTTTCGCCTTCCCAAAAGACTCTCACCCGCCGCAGTCAACTCCTCATAAGCAAAGGAAAACCCCAAAGCAATCTAGCAATCCTTGGAAACATTGAAGAGCATGAAGGAAAGGGGAGGAGGACAAAGGAGTCCGGAAAAGTGGCGTTCCTCCCTCGCCAGCAGCGAAAGTCGGCTTGCTGTGCGCTCGGCACCACCCTCCAGCTCTGAGCTCACAGAAGCTGCTCTCTGGAAAGGTTGATTGGAGAGGAAAGGCGTTCCCCGTGACCGTCCGCACGGACGTACAGGATGTAACCCGGGCAGATCAGGCTGGCGACTCAGTCGCACACAGCGCTGGCTGCTAAGGCGAACTTGCTGCAACTTTACGCGCGTGCTTCTGTGTTTCTGTATTGACATTCGGTGAAAAGAATTGGCTATGTTGTGTTGCTGTGTCGAGTTTTAAAAGGATCCATTTTAGTGCCCAAAGTGGGAATATTATCTGTTCAGCTGGAGGCTATTAGTCTGTTTTGACTGCTGTTCTGTGATACTTGGGTTTTTACCTGCTGCAGGCTGCCCTGAGAATTCTCTAAGGAGATTAGCAAAAACACCCTCCCCCAATTAAAATAAACCTGCAATCCTGCCCATTAAGCTGGGAGTAAGTTTCATTGAACTCAACAGGGCTTACTTCTGAGTAGACTGTATATAGGCTTGCAATGTGAATATATACTTATTTAAGGATTTTTAAGTTGCATCCTTTGCCAGAAAACAGCAGCCAAAGAGGAATAAAAAGGAACGTCAACATGTGACTACAGATTAACTAGGTTTAGGTCCCAAACCTGTTTTCATTGAGAGGATCATAGACTAATTGTAGAGATGGAAGGGACTCTGAGGGTCATGATTCTAGTCCACTCCCCCGCCATACAGGAATCTAAGCTAAAGCATCTATGACAGATGATCATCCAAGGAAGGGGAGTCCACAACCTTCCAAGGGAGACTGTACCACTGTCAAACAACTCTGTCAGAGTCAGGTACAGTGATGCAGATAGCTAATTTTAGATAATGGTTTTATGTGGGGTGAGCAGGGGTCTCCCTTACTTCAAAAAGTGGTGTGTTGCATTTGGGGACTGTTGTGCTCATTCTGCTGAGTACTGATAATCCTTCCCTGATAACACCTCGTTAGCAATGGGGTGTTTGAAGTAATAATACATAGCCATCCTGTGGTGCAGCAATAAAACTCCTAGCACATTTGCAAAGCTAAGCAGGGTCCGGTATGGTTTCAAATTGGATGGGTGACCACATGTTGAGATTCCTTCTTTGCAGGGGCTTAGACTAGACGACTCTCAGGATTCCTTCCAGCTGTATGACTCTATGAGCGTAGTTAAGACATCGGCAGAGAGGAAATATAAAGTTGAACTAATTCACAACTTCCAGTATGGTCACCCATGTTCTTTCATATGAATGACCAATCCCCGGTGCAGCATTTGGTGGGGCCTTTTGGAAAGCTGTGGCTGCAAGGCTGAAGGAAGAGGGTACCCCTCCCGCCTCAAAATTAAGGATGGGTGGGAGTCAGACCTCCCCCCTTAGTTCTGTCTGATTGGCACTGCAGCATAACAGTAACAACCACTGACTTTGTATGAGTAGCTGTAATAAAAGTCAGTAATCAGTAGTTCGGACGCAAGTCCAAAGTTCAAAACTGTTGTCCAAAAGTAGCTAAATAATATGGAAGTAAAATGTAGATGTCCCTGGTAGGGAGAGAGAAAGAATGTTTCTGCTCCCTCACTAATAATAATAATAATAATAATAATAATAATAATAATAATAATAATAATTTATTTATACACCGCCCATCTGGCTGGGCTTCCCCAGCCACTCTGGGCAGCTTCCAACAAAATATTAAAATACAGTAATGCATCAAACATTAAAAGCTTCCCATTAAAAGCTGCCTTCAGATGTCTTCTAAAAGTCTGGTAGTTGTTGTTCTCTTTGACATCTGCTGGGAGGACGTTCCACAGGGTGGGTGCCAAGAAGGCCCTCTGCCTGGTTCCCTGTAACTTGGCTTCTCGCAGCAAGGGAACTGCCAGAAGGCCCTCGGCGCTGGGTCTCAGTGTCCGGGCTGAACGATGGGGGTGGAGACGCTCCTTCAGGTATACTGGACCGAGGCCGTTTAGGGCTTTAAAGGTCAGCACCAACACTTTGAATTGTGCTCTGAAACGTACTCTAGAAGCACAATACAGTACTTATATGTAACTGTAATGTTAATTTCTTCCTGAAGAAGTCACATGCATTGCCATCTATAGGTGATTTGGCAAGCTTACCAACACGGATGGCAAATAAAAACTCAGCCCCTGATGAACTGAAGAAGCAAATAAATTAGGCCACTTACTGAATGTTGGATCATAAATTTCCATGCACTAAGCCCACCCCCACCCCAATTGTCCAATTTATGCACAAGCTACATAAGCTTTCTAGGTATCACCCTCCTTCTTTATACAGACTAGTGTTGTGCTGGAATAATAATTAATAAAAACAATAACCATTATTGTGTGTGACACATTATGTCCAGAATTGGTATATAAATCTGAGATTATTGGTCCTGTTGATCCCAGGCTTGTCTACTCTGACTGGAAGCCCTGCTCCAAGGTCTAAGGCAAAAGTCCTACCCAGTCCTGCTACCTTGGATGCTTTTAATTGGATATACTAGGGACTGCATTTAAAATTTCCCACATGCATGGTCGGCGGTTCGAATCCCCACGGCGGGGTGCGCTCCCGCTGCTCGGTCCCAACGCCTGCCAACCTAACAGTTCGAAAGCACCCCCGGGTGCAAGTAGATAAATAGGGACCGCTTACTAGCGGGAAGGTAAACGGCGTTTCTGTGTGTGCTGTGCTGGCTCGCCAGAGCAGCTTTGTCACGCTGGCCACGTGACCCGGAAGTGTCTGCAGACAGCGCTGGCTCCCGGCCTCTAGAGTGAGATGAGCGCACAACCCTAGAGTCTGTCAAGACTGGCCCGTACGGGCAGGGGTACCTTTACCTTTTACATGCAAAGCTGTACCACCATGCTGTTATCCTTCCCTATAAAAGCTGGCTGAGGATACGGAAGCAGAATAGACCCAGCACTGAAGTAATTACGAATCCACATTTGGCTTGAAGTAAATGAAGCACAAGGAGTTCTATCACAGCTATAAAAACCAAATTCACCTGTATGCACGGCTGACGGGAAAACAAGCACATTCGCCCTCTTTCAAATTCTGCTTGGAGACTGCCTGCCGTATATCACAAGAACTATATTTGGTAACAATGAAATATTGTTTCTTTACCTTTCTGAATATTTAAGGGTTATAATCCTTTCCCACAACGTAACATCCTTATAAAAGAAATGTTTTTAAAATGTTCTCATACTTCTAAATTGTTTGCACTGACAGAGCGATCTAGATAATTGAAATATTTGTCACTGGTAAGTGTAGCTATTTTTTAAAGCAACAGCAACCATTATTGAAGGGATCCTGTCTAATGCAGATTACGAACACAACTTTAATGAGAACTGCCTATACCTCCTTGTGCATTTCCTCATGCCTAACAATGAAACAATGAAGTGGTAGGGATGGATGAATCGTTCTATTTCTGGTCTGTGACAATGATGCGTGCTTCATTGATAAATCCACTCTGCCCCATTTTTTTGGCATTAATCTGCTTTTTAAAATTCACATGCAAATTACACATTTGAACACACACGGCATGCATTTCTAAACATATTTAATTCAATAGCACACGTTTTTGGCACATTTTTCAAGCCAAATAACAACGTTGCAAAATTCAGAGAAGTGCAAAATCGAAAGGATGGTTATATACCAGTCAACACATTCGTCTGAGAGGCAGGGGTCAGGGGTCAGTTCACAAAGGAATTCACAGAAATAGGAGCCCTTATGCACACTTAGTATTAAATAATCTGAATGTGAACTCCTATGATGGGTTTGCAACACCCTGTCCTGTTGTCATACTATTAGTTCACAAGCCTGGTTCCCCCAGTCCTGTGAACTGTTGAAGCTTTAGATGTCCCAGAAAGATGGGGCAAAAATAACTTTTATAACCACTTGCATAATACGGTATCACACGACAATCAAGCAACAGCCAAACCAGCAGGCAAATAGGGTTATACAAGTAGGACTCAAAACAAGAGGCTCCAGTTCCATGTTTTAGTCAGTTGGCTATGTCCTCCATCGACTCCACTCCTCTTTCCTCCTGGCCTTTTAGTCATCCTTCTGCAAGAGTCAGCCAGCATCGCGTGACCCCACTGAGCAAGTTCGGTCCACGTTTGGATGTTTTGGGAAGTTCCCTCCAAATGGTTGTTTCTCTAAAGATTTCCGCTTGTGTATTTCTGCAAATTTCGGTGTTTCCCTCAGCCTACTGATACCTCCCTCTTGCTTACAGATGGGTTCCATCTTGGCTACATAAGAAATGGCACTCAGTTGTGAATATCGGAAATGGAGGGGATGATATGGAAACAGATTCCTTTTTACTTGTAAAAAAAAAATGTGGAACGGCTTGAAACCATGCAATTATATCAGGTGGATGAATGGGTTTTTGTCATGGGTCACCATTTTGTATGGTATCAGTTTGTTTGCTTTAATGTACTTGCTGGCTTTTGTTTTTTACTGTTTTGCTGGGTTTTTTGTACATCACCTTGAGACAGTTGTATAGAAGGTGATTAACAAATTAATAAGAAGAACAATAAATATCACGTAACGCTGGTTGCTTTTTATTGCTCCTGGTATTTATATCCCATTTTCATCTAAAAACACTCCCAAATCACAATAGTATGTTGAAACAAACACATAAATTTAAAAATACAGTGGTACCTCAGGTTACATATGCTTCAGGCTACATACGCTTCCGGTTCTAGACTCTGCTAACCCAGAAATAGTAGCTGGGGTTAAGAACTTTGCTTCAGGATGAGAACAGAAATCGTGCTCCGGCGGTGCGGCAGCAGCGGGAGGCCCCATTAGCTAAAGTGGTGCTTCAGGTTAAGAACAGTTTCAGGTTAAGAACGGACCTCCAGAACAAATTAAGTATGTAACCAGAGGTACCACTGTATCAAACACCTGACAATTGACACAAGAGCTTTTTTCCCAGCCAGAACTCTCAGGTGGGTGACATTGCCATTCTAAGAGAACAAGGGAGGTGTTCATAGGGAGCTCTGGCACCTCTTTTTCTAGAAAAATAGCACTGACTGAGGCCATTAACTGGCTGCAGCTCCAGAGCCAGCTTGCTTCATTGAGTCTAGCTTTGGATTCTCCAAGAAATGCAATCTCTCTAGGAGATAAGGAGTCACCTTCACATGACAAGCTAACTATACAATGTACCACCCTGGGCTAACAGCCACATAAACCTTCTTTGCTGACAAATCAGAATTCCTCTTGCTGCATTCTTGAAAAAGACTCCAGCTAAACAGGTTGGCACTTGTACAGATGTTATCAGCCATTGTTTGCTTATTTAGCACATGGATTTCCCTATTTTTCTATCATGGAACTCCTGTCTGAAACCCTTCTAGTCTATGTAGACAAAGCAGTACCTAGTGTCCAATAGGAATGGCAGGGCAGAAACAGGGCCGGCCCTATCATGATGTGGGCTGAGGCAGCTGCCTCGGGTGGCAGAAATCCAAGAGCCAGCACCCAAAGGGTGTCCCATTCACTCCCAATGGCAGCTGAGAAGCAGCACCAGCAGTGGCACTGGCTTCTGGCGAGATCTCAGAGAGAGCTTGTGAGATCTCGCCAAAACCCATCGCCGGTGCTTCATGGGCACCGCCACACTTCTCAGGTAAGGCTGTGGGGTGGCAAAGCATGTGTGGGGTGGCACCTTCCCATTTCACCTCAGCCAATGAAACAAGATGCACCGCCTCTGGGCAGAAGGCCAAAAGCAGCTGGAGCCAAAGCCAATGGAACCAACTAATTTTAGCTTTGTCCCTGTCTCCATCCCTGCTCAGGTCTACAAAGTCAAAATTGATACCAAGGAAGAAGAAGCTTCTGGGCTGGATGTTAAAAGGCAGGCAGATGGAGACTTGCTGAGGTTGGAGGAGCAGTGCCCTCTCTACCCCAATGCACCAGCTTTCACTGAGTAGACAATACTGAGAGGGAGCAATGGTAGGATTTGATATATAGATAAGGTGTGGGGGACTCCCTGGTCCTGAATGGGGTAACTGTGCCCCTGAAGGACCAGGTGCGCAGACTGGGAGTCATTCTGGACTCACAGCTGTCCATGGAGGCACAGGTTAATTCTGTGTCGAGGGCAGCTATCTACCAGCTCCATCTAGTACGCAGGTTGAGACCCTCCCTGCCCGCAGACTGTCTCGCCAGAGTGGTGCATGATCTAGTTATATCCTGCTTGGACCACTGCAATGTTCTCTATGTGGGGCTACCTTTGAAGGTGACCTGGAAACTGCAATTAATCCAGAATGCAGCATTTAGACTGGTGACTGGGAGAGGCCGCCAGGACCATATAACACCGGTCCTGAAAGATCTGCATTGGCTCCCAGTACACTTCCAAGCACAATTCAAAGTGTTGGTGCTGACCTTTAAAGCCCTTGGTCCTGTTTAGCTGAAGGAGCCTCTCCACCCCCACCATTCTGCCCGGACACTGAGGTCCAGCACTGAGGGCCTTCTGGTGGTTCCTTCATTGCAATAAGTGAGGTTACAGGGAACCAGGCAGGAACGCCCTCCCATCAGTTGTCAAGGAAATAAGCAACTATCCTATTTTTAAAAGACATCTGAAGGCAGCCCTGTTTAGGGAAGTTTTTAATATTTAATGCTGTATTGTTTGTAATACTCGATTGGGAGCCGCCCAGAGTGGCTAGGGGAAACTCAGCTGGATGGGTGGGGTATAAATGATTTTTTATTATTATTATTATTATTATTATTATTATTATTATTATTAAGATATTATTATTATTAAAAGACCCTGATGTTGGGAAAGCACAAGGAGAAGGGGACGACAGAGGATGAGATGGTTGGATAGTGTTCTCGAAGCTACAAACATGAGCCTGACCAAACTGCGGGAGGCGGTGGAAGACAGGAGTGCCTGGCGTGCTCTGGTCCATGGGGTCACGAAGAGTCGGACATGACTAAACGACTAAACAACAACAACAACAACAATTATTATTATTATTATTATTATTATTATTATTATTATTATTATTATTAGCAAGTTCCTTTGCTCCTAACATCTCTGACTTTTAGTTGCTCCTTAGCCAAAGCAATCATGTACTCTGAGACTTCCAGTAAAGCTTTTGACAAAGTCCTCCATGATATTCTTGCAGAGAAGCTGGTAAAATGGGGGCTGGATGAGGTAACTGCTAGGTGGATTTGTAGCTGCTTGACTGAACCCAAAGAGTGCTCACTAATGGTTCTGCCACATCCTGGGGAAAAGGATGACAAGTGGGGTGCCACAGGGTTCTATCCTGGGCCTCTTGTTGTTCAACATCTTTATAAACTGTGAGGGGTATTGAATGCTGCAGAAAACAGAATCGGCATTCAGTTATGACCTTAACAGTTGGAGAACTGGTCCATCTGCAAACTGGATGAGCAACCCTTCAATTCCTTCATTAGCTCAGAAGGCTTTAAAAAGGGATTCAGCCAGGAGTGGAGAATCTGTGGCCATCAACGCCTCCAGTTTCCATCAACCCCAGCCCAATTAGCCAACAGGAATTCTAGTTTAATGACATCTGTTTCTTTACCCCTTGACTAGAGAAATTCATGGGAAGATGGCTCCAGGCCCCACTGAGCAGCGGCCACCAGGGGAGAGGAGGAGTCCTGTGCATGTTTGCTGCTTGCTCCCTCACTAACAAATAAGGTTTTATAAGTATAATCTAGAGAAGCATGTGCTTAGCTATAATAATATAGAAAGAAAGAATCACCAGAAGGGCGAATCACGTTTTAGCCATCAATTTGGAAAAAGCTTTTGTAAGAACCATGGGGTTTTAAATAGAATAAATAGCAATAAGAACAAGCATTCTAAAAACGCATTTGGTACTGGACAAGTACACCTGAAAAGAAATAAAAGATTCTTTTCTTTGGACGCTGCCAAAAATGCTCAGATGTCGCAAAACACTGATAAAATTATGGACTAACATGCCATGCCTTGATAAATAGCTTGTGAGATAAAACATACAGCTTGTCATGTAAAAATATGAGGAAGCCAGTATCAAACTGGGTGCTGTGAAGGTATTCATTAATGTTGCCTGTTATTTAATCCCAAGACTCAAGTATTAGATAGTGTTGGGAGTTAGAAAGAACAGTAGTGAAACAGGCACCAGTCAATCAAAGTCCTGAATGCACCATATAATCATCCAACCCTTGAGCCGCTTCAAAGGCTGAGAGGAGCCCATCAACCTGCAACTACAATTTGAGACTGATGGGTGAGCCAAGGTAGCTGTTGTAGTCGGATCTCAAAAATGAGCTATGCCTCTATAAGCTGATGATTACTATGGTGGGTTTTTTTGAAACAGGGAATTGACCCAGCTTTGAAGTGTTGCTTTGAAGCAAGTCAAACAAGATTCAATTTGTTGCTGCTTTTTTATATATTAAAGGAGGGCTCTAAATTTATGCATCTCTTCGGATAGACAAATTGCCCCAGAATAACCCAATGCACAGAATCTATTTCTAATCAGAAAGAGCTCTCCAAAGACAAACAAGAATTATGAAGTCAAGCAAGGCCACAAAGTAAAAGGCCGCCATCTTGCTGAGCTTGTGCTAACCACCTAATGTCAACTTAATTAACTTTCCGATAGTATTAATTTGCTGTAGCAAGCTTCTTTAACACCCTCACCTTCATCTTCAGCTGCAATGATGTCTATCTACAATTGCTCACAGTCATCCTTGCCTTCCATCATTCTTCCGCTCTGCTCTCAGACCGACTGTAAGCTTCTTGGGGCAGGAACCGCCTTTTTGTTCATGCTGTATGTAAATAACCTCAGTAGTATCTAGATGTGCATGAATATGCCCAGTATACCTGAAGGAGCATCTCCACCCCCATCGTTCTGCCTTGACACTGAGGTCCAGCTCCGAGGGCCTTCTGGCGGTTCCCTCCCTGCGAGAAGTGAGGTTACAAGCAGAGGGCCTTCTCTGTCTGGGAATAAACAACTATATGACTTTTAAAAGACAGCTGAAGGCAGCCCTGTTTAGGGAAGTTTTTAATGTTTGATGTTTTATTGTGTTTTTAATATTCAGTTGGGAGCTGCCCAGAGTGGCTGGAGAAACCCAAAACCAGTCATATGGGTGATGTATACATTAATAATTATAATTATTAATAATTTCCTGGGGACAGATTTCCAAATCTGGGGACATTCTGGGGACGGAATTTGTCTGGGGACAGATTTGCAAATCCGGGGACTGATTTTCAAATCTGGGGACGTATGGTAACCCTATTCTTGGTGCCCAAGACTGAACAGAAAAATAAGGACTATGAAACGCACACAGCCCCTCTGAGATTACAATGGGATAGTGATGATGGCACCACTGACTTTTCCAAGTTGCTATGATTCAACTTTGCTGGTCACAGAGATAAGAACAGGAAGATAAATTCCTCACAGTGCAAATTAATATGCAGAACATGATTGAAATGGAATTATGAGATGTTGTGGGGATGGGGGGGCGATAACTGGAAATAGAGCTATGACTAATTCTTTGAAAGGACTGTGAGATAGTACATCTTAACAAAGTCACGCTAATCAGCTGTTGTGTGCTAGTACTACATGGCAACATGTTGCAAAGTATAATGAGCAAACTTGACCTCCCTGTCAATGCGTCAGCAGGGATATGATTCAGTTGCCTGTCGAGATGCTAGGTGCTTGTGTACTGCAAGCACTGAACAAGCCATTCTCAATGCACAGCCTAGCTATACAATTCTTGGAACTGTCGACACTGACTGTTTTCATCTCATCCTGTTGACCCGTTCTGCCACTTGAACCAAGGAGCGCTGCAATCTGACAAGAGGAGAAGCCCTGATCCCTGTAAATGTCCATCTGCTGTCAGGTTCCCAAACACACGTTTCATGGTGGGAGAACTGGAAGTGGAGAAGGATACCATCTAGGAGTTGGTTATGATGCTATTGTTTAAATGCTTTGCTACAAGCTACCCCAGAGACCTGTTATGTGTGGGGTGTTTTAAATCAGGGCCTTTTTTCAGCCGGGACTCACCGGAACTCAGTTAAATGCATTGTAAACTTCATAAAGGGAAAATCACGTTGGCGAAAGACGGGACTCCACAGCGCCATCTGGTGTCACAGTGTTATAACGCATACAAAGCGCCTTTTCTTTACAATTGTAGCTGAGCCCTCAGTTCCAGCACCTCAGGTGGGCGCGATTGCCATTAAAAGAGAACAAGGGAGGCATCCATGGTGAGTTCTGGCACGCCTCTTTTTCTATTTTAAATCAATATATTGTTATAGGTTCTGGGTGCCACCGTTTGTGGGCGCAAGTCATCCATAATTCTTGGATTTAGTAAAAGTTAGAATTGACCATGGTTTGATTAAATTGTACCAAATATGGAAATCCCTGGGCACAGCTTATGTTGCTTTTTGATGCAATATTACAAACTGGCTTCCATCTGATTCGAAGACGTAAACTGCGGTTAAGCCGAGATGTGTAATCTGAAGGCGACCCTGTATCGGAAATTTTTTAATGTCTAATGGTTTACAATTTTTTATGTGCTGTAAACTGCCCAGAGTGGCTGGGGAAACCCAGCCAGATGGGTGGGGTATAAATAACAAAATGGTTGTTGTTGTTGTTGTTGTTGTTGTTCTTCTTCTTCTTCTTCTTCTTCTTCTTCTTCTTTTTCTTCTTCTTCTTCTTCTTCTTCTTCTTCTTCTTCTTCTTCTTCTTCTTCTTCTTCTTCTTCTTCTTCTTCCAGGCGTCCATTGCACATATGCAGATGATGGCTTCATTGGATGTGAGTTTGGGGCGGTTGCGGGTTTGGAGAAACTAATCAGGTGATGCATACAGCAATGCAAAACTTGAAATGCAGCGAGGGAAAACGACCTTGCTGCGTTTTATTCACTAATGTGTACAATGCTCTCAGAAAACTGAGAGAGACTATTCAAGGAGCAGTTAAACGGGACTATCTATCACTAATCCCCAAAGAAACAGGTTGAACCTACGAGGAGGGAATTTTAATTAAGGTTTCTGAGAAATTTGCTGAGCTGGATCTACTTGTGAGTAAACATTATTGGACAACCTTGGCCCGAGGGAGGTGCATTGCTAGACAATAAGGCACTTATGTGCTCATGTGGAGTCTCCATTTTAATTCCACACGCATCTCGTGGCAGAGAAGCCATGTCTCCGCAGCGCTAAAGGGCCCTGGTGTGGCAGTAGCCTAGATGACCTTTGGATTCTGTCTGTTCCAGTGATTTTTATTTAATATTTTTCCCCATCTCCCCCTGTAGATGAAAGCGTTTGGAATCGCGCACACCTGAGTGCTTTCCCTTTTTAAGGCAGATGGCCTGGATAAAGATAAAAGGCAGGATTGAAAAGGATTAATTAGCATCTACCAGAGAGGAATGCAAAGGAGGGGAAATAGTTCATTAATATTCATTCATGTTTAAATGCGCACTTCCATTCCGCCCTATTTGTGCCTCTGGCAGAGCAGCATTTCCACAAACAGTCTGACTGACGAGGGATTTGCCACTCAAAGTCTCTGGGAGAGGGATGTGAATATTCATAAACAGTACTGAAGAAAAGTAACACTTTAATCTACTGCAGATTAAGTTAGGTGTGAATCTGCCACATAAATGAAAACTGTGGGTGTGTATGCACACACACACACACACACACACACACACACACACACACGAAATATCAGGGTACAATGAACTCTTAAATACTGAACTCTATACCCCATATCTTGAAAACAGGACAAATCTGAATGTGCGGGTGTGGATATCATGTATCCTTACATTTATTTCCCACCTTTCTTCAAAGATGCTTAGGTAAGGAGTCTGTCTTTCTGCAGACACACAAATGCGCCGTTTTATTCTTACTACCCTGCGAGATAGGTCAGGTTGGAAGACAGTGACAGGCTTGAATCATCCGTATTTTAAAAGAGATGTTTTAACGCAGAAGTGGAGAATCACTTAGGCCTCTCCTTGGGTGCTCAGATTTGCTGGAGGGGAGTGGTTCTTGATAGTTTCACCAAATCTCAGAAGTGTGGGGAACGGCAACCTGGGAGAAGGGTTTCTCTGTGGAACTCCCTCGCCCCCAGAGGTGTGTGGCACCCCCACCATTATTCAGATTTCACCACATGCTGAAGATGCACCACTTTACCATTGTTGTTGTTTAGTCGTTTAGTCGTGTCCGACTCTTCGTGACCCCATGAACCAGAGCACGCCAGGCACTCCTGTCTTCCACCGCCTCCCGCAGTTTGGTCAGGCTCATGTTTGTAGCTTCGAGAACACTATCCAACCATCTCATCCTCTGTTGTCCCCTTCTCCTTGTGCCCTCCATCTTTCCCAACATCAGGGTCTTTTCCAGGGAGTCTTCTCTTCTCATGAGGTGGCCAAAGTATTGGAGCCTCAGATTCACGATCTGTCCTTCCAGTGAGCACTCAGGGCTGATTTCCTTAAGAATGGATGTGTTTGATCTTCTTGCAGTCCATGGGACTCTCAAGGGTCTCCTCCAGCACCATAATTCGAAAGCATCAATTCTTCGGCGATCAGCCTTCTTTATGGTCTTGACAATCATGGCATTTTGTTTCATGGGACCCATCTCTTTTATTTAATTCACACTGTTCTGTTTCGTTTGGAACCGTCTTATACATTTCATTTGTTTTTATAATGCGCCCTGGGACCTTACGGTAAGAAATGCTACCTGGAACTCTTAGGCTAAACAATACCGCTTGCACAAAGTAGAATAATCTTTCTCCTTTGTTATGACTGGGCATGGGATTTTCATCCTTCTATGTGTCCTGATGAGCATATGAAGTGATTTAGGATGCAACTGGTGAGGGTTGAAGAGGAATTGCTCATTAAAATCCAGATGGCAACCCTATCCGCCGAAAGTGATTGTGAAACAAATCTCAAAAAACGGGGTCCGTTCTGTCTGGTTTTTATTTGCCTTTCTTTCTTATAATGAGTCTAATATTTTGTGCACCAAGAGGCCACACTGCCACAATATTAAGTCATTGCATGAAAATACCGAGGCAATCTAGCTGATGACAGATTATGGGAAGAAAAGCGTTTTGTGGTTTAAAATGGAAACAAAGACCCGGCTTCCACGCCTGATGCGCTGCTGTAAAACACAGTGATATCTGGAAAACAGTAATAACTCTTAACTTGCGCCCACGTATATGAGACACTTTACATGCACGAGAATTTATGCACTGAGCTTTTTAAACGTGAAAGTTTCCATTTGGCTTCACAGATTACTTGTCAGAGGAGTGTCTCTAAGGCATTGGACAACCTCCAGCCTCCTCCTCCTCCTCCAATTTCATCAGCTCAGACGCCTCCTCCATGTCCAGGGACATTGAAATGTCAGGACCAGCAGGAACAAACCTCACAGAGCCAACCCATTCAGCCGAGTAGCCTGTTTGACTTCAGCCACATGTCCTGCTGATAGCTGTGCTTCGCCCATTCTTCAAAAGGAAAGTGCAGGGTTTGTCCCTTGTTGTATCAACATCTGAGCTTCTGCTTAGCCATGTGTCTTGCTTCTTGTGCACCTGCTGAACCTTGTAACCTGTGCTTTGCCTTATGAAGCCATCTGATTTGAGCATTAAAGCTTATGGCGGGGCTAGCACTTGGAATTCAAGCTCTTCACCTGGCAGTGAAGACCAGGACATTTTATTGTCAGCAACAAATGCAAAAATTGGAAGGCATTTCTTAAGTCAGGGGTGAGGAACCTCAAGTGAGGAACCATTCTGGCTTCTCTATTTGGCCCTCAAACCTCTCCCCAGGCCACCCCACCCCACCGCCCTATGCCCTCCTCATGTGCTTTTGCCTGGCTGGAATGAGTTCTTGAGCTACAATAAGTCCTCTAATTTGCATGGAAAGAGGATGGAGGGGTTGTTGAGAAAGACCTTATTCTTGAATGGCTGGAATGTAGTCTACTGTGCAAACCTAAGAGTCATATCTGTCATACCACTCGCACTTTGCTTCGAGCCTCACTCACACACGCAAGCCCCAGAAAGTTGTCTATGAAGGAATGTGGCCATTGGGCTCAAAGGTTTCCTCACCCCTGTCCTAAGGGTTTCATGGGCCTCATTTCATGTCCAAGCTTACCCCAGTGCAGTTCACGCAAGGTTTTCAATAGAAATACTGAATGAGATTGAGTGTTGCCATTGACCAGGATGATGTAGGCTGGAGATGATGTTCAATCAAGTATAATACAGATGAGTCATGGTTCTCTTTCCTTCCCTACCCTTCTCTACAATGATAATGTAGGTGGACAATGACTAATGTCAGCAAGAGAAAGCTCATCTAGTCACACTGATTTCAACTCAAATATATCACCTTTCCTTCTCCATAGCCAGTTTAGGATGATTCTTGCTTTCACTTATTCATCCACTGACATTAAGGGGATTTACTTCCAAGTAAATGTGTTTATGCTGGGGCAGGATATGTCCTTTCTCTTTCTCCCAGCTCCTCTTCAACAAGCTTTTGCTTTCTGCCTGCTCCTAGGCAAGGGGTGAAAACCATCGGAAATGTCCTGAAGGCTTAGATATTCTTCTCCCTTCCCATTTCCCACCGAGGGAAATAAAATAGAATTTCTTTCTTTCCAGAACATCTATGTCATGTGAGCCAAGAAAAATAGACCCCAAAATACGGCCTCTGGGTTTCAAATGGCTCATAGCTTTTTGCAACAGAAATGCAAATGAAGGAAACACAACCAGAAGGCTTTTATAAAACAACTTCTTTCCCCCCTCCCATTTTAAACATTGACCAGCAAACCTTGGTGGCTGGTGGAATGCTCACGGTATTTATAGAGTCCATGGGCAGAAGTACAGTCTCTCTGTAGGAACTGTTCCTTGCCCACAAAGTGACCAAACATATGAAGAGAGTAGCTTATAGACTGGTTCAAGAGTCAACATAAGATAACATAACCAGACTCTGGGCACTTGTAGCTGACCTGTTTGTTGAGCATTCACCCTGATTTATTGGCTTTTTAAAATGAGCATTCCTTTCGAATTGTTTGCAGGGAAGTTTCCAAGACAAGTGTTATCCCACACCTTCCGGGGTATTTCCCTGTCACTTTCCTCATTGCAGAAAGTCCAACCTTTTGATAAAGTGAGTTTGTTGTGCAAGACCTCCCCATCAACTATAAATGAGCAACCTGAATTTGCCTGTACGTGATTGAATCCCACCTGAAGCTACTGATAGTCTAGAAGCACCTTCTGGGGGCATTTTGGAAATATCAGTTGGGTGCATTTTGGCTGAATTCATAGAATCATAGAGTTGGAATAGACCATAAGGGCCATCGAGTCCAACCCCCTGCCAAGCAGGAAACACCATCAGAGCACTCCTGACATATGGTTGTCAAGCCTCTGCTTAAATATCTCCAAAGACGGAGACTCCACCACACTCCTTGGCAGCAAATTCTACTGTCGAACAGCTCTTACTGTCAGGAAGTTCTTCCTAATGTTTAGGTGGAATCTTCTTTCTTGTAGTTTGGATCCATTGCTCCGTGTCCACTTCTCTGGAGCAGCAGAAAACAACTTTTCTCCCTCCTCTATGTGACATCCTTTTATATATTTGAACATGGCTATCATATCACCCCTTAACCTCCTCTTCTCCAGGCTAAACATGCCCAGCTCCCTTAGCCGTTCCTCATAAGGCATCGTTTCCAGGCCTTTGACCATTTTGGTTGCCCTCGTCTGGACACGTTCCAGTTTGTCAGTGTCCTTCTTGAACTGTGGTGCCCAGAACTGGACACAGTACTCCAGGTGACGTCTGACCAGAGCAGAATACAGTGGCACTATTACTTCCCTTGATCTAGATGCTATACTCCTATTGATGCAGCCCAGAATTGCATTGGCTTTTTTAGCTGCTGTGTCACACTGTTGGCTCATGTCAAGTTTGTGGTCAACCAAGACTCCTAGATCCTTTTCACATGTACTGCTCTCAAGCCAGGTGTCCCCCATCTTGTATTTGTGCCTCTCATTTTTTTTGCCCAAGTGCAATACTTTACATTTCTCCCTGTTAAAGTTCATCTTGTTTGTTTTGGCCCAGTTCTCTAATCTGTCAAGGTCGTTTTGAAGTGTGATCCTGTCCTCTGGGGAGTTAGCCACCCCTCCCAGTTTGGTGTCATCTGCAAATCTGATCAGGATGCCCTTGAGTCCATCATCCAAGTCGTTGATAAAGATGTTGAATAAGACCGGGCCCAAGACAGAACCCTGTGGCACCCCACTAGTCACTTTTCTCCAGGATGAAGAGGAACCATTGATGAGCACCCTTTGGGTTCGGTCAGTCAGCCAGTTACAAATCCACTGAGTGGTAGCATAGTCAAGACCGCATTCAGATTGTATTTTCATACGGCAGTGATGTTCAAAAGTATGCACTTAAATTCACAGAGGTATCCATTCTTTCTACTGACACCTGCCTACCATATTATCCACAGCTTTCACAGAGAAAAAAATCCAAGAGACCAACACTCTAGTCACAGCCGTCCACAGTGGGGGGAAGGGGAGAAGTCACCCCCTGGACGAACCATAATCTTCAGATCCCCAGTTTTCATTTGAAAATAGAGTATGTTTGTAGCATATATCGAACCCAACGAAGGAGGCAGAACATACAGACACCATTCTTCTATGCTATTCTTCTAATTTTTGTGGGGGGAAACTGGCCTGCTTATGTCTTCAGTATTTTACTTCGACACGTGCGCCCTAGAAAAATCCCTGCAGATGCCTGTGACTCTAGTGGCAATCACCTGCAAATCACATATTGGTAGGAAGGTGGTTAGAGATACAGAACACAATAAGAGCCCAGTTGGATCAGCTCAAACTTCCAAATACTCCATCATCCTGCTTTCTACAGTAGCCAGTAATCAGATACCCCAGTTCACATAAGAATAGGCCACAAGCGGGATATAGGCATTCATGATAAATTAACATGTGCCATTAAGGTAAGATGGGGAATATGCATGAGAAATGATTTTGAGGAGATATGGAGGGTATTTGTAGAATGTGTACTGTTAAAATGGAAAGAGGTCAAACCATTGCAAGAGGTGTTGAAATTTTGGGAGGTCGGATAGTTACAATGGAATGGTCTCAGTGGGGTGGGGTGCACATTTTTATTCTTATTTATTTATGATTATTACTTTGTCAAATAAAAATAAATAAATAAGAATAATGTATCAAATGTAAATAAACGTATAAAATACAGTGGACCCTCTGGATACGAACTTAATTCATTCTGGGGGTCCGTGCGCAACCCGAAAAGTCCACAACAAGAGGCGCCGCTTCTGCACACACATGCGGCGTGATAGAGCACTTCTGCGCATGCACACACAGTGTACACTTCCGGGTTTGCCGCATTCGCAACCCGAAAGTTACGTTACCCGAAGGTAACGTAACCCGAGGTACCACTGTATAAATAAACCTTTTTATTCCTTTCCTCTTCCTGTTTCCCAGTTACTGTCAATGTCCAGGGGGAACCATAGGAAACTGGTTGAGGAAAGTAATACCTTACTTACGGTATTTGCTTATTTGTTTTTTAAAACCCTTCATTGTTTGCATATGCAAAGACCTCACACAGCTTTGTTCCCGCTTCTAATTGGCCTAAGTAAAAAGGATTAGAGAGGTGAACCTTCAAAATTCAACAGGATTGACACGAATAATGGGTATTAGATAAAGCAGTTTGCAGAGGCTGGTTTGTTTGGCTCTCCCCACGGGAGTCCTTTGTATGCCTAACTGGGTTTCACTGAACCGTGTTAATTTTTCAGTTGACACAGGCAGCCACAGATGAATCACTATTTTAATCTTTCAGGGAGATCCCTCAATGCAGCAGCCACAGCTACCTTAAGGAGAAAACCAGTCAGCGTCTCACCACTGATTTGAGTGAGAGGTGAACTGCACACATAAAATGTTGCAGACTGCTTAGGGCAAAGGATAAATATGACTCAAAAATTAAGCACAGATATTTATATAGTCCCATGCACTTTTCACCCTTCACCTGGTCCCTTCTTGGTAGGTCTGACGGAGGCATATCTGGGCTCCCTTACACAAGGAGATGTATCAGAGCCTCTGAAGCTGGAAGAGACCGTGGACCAGAAAGTGAAAAAGTTTGCTTTTCATCACCTTTTGGGCTCCATCAGTGACTTCCTCCTCAGCATCAGGCTCTGCCCCTCCTCCCTCTCCTTTTCGCCTTCCATTGGTTCATCTGCCCTCCTCCCTCAACGTTGTACAAAGGAAGTTGCATGGATCTTCAGCTACTTCGTGCATGACTAGAAAGATGGCATTGCCATCACAGCAGTGGAGGCGCTCTTCTCCTCTTCTCTCACATTACACTACCCACACAATTGGACAATCCACATATGAATAGTTCTTTCCAAGCATCTTAGGATCATGTAAACCGACTGAAAATGGGAAAGATCCAGGGCCATCTATGCGTCTGTCTTTGCACTGGGCTCTCATAGTTCACTCTACAAGGAAGGGCTGGATTTAGGTTTGCTGAGGCCCTAAGCTACTGAAGGTAAAGGGTAAAGGGACCCCTGACCGTTAGGTCCAGTCGCGGATGACTCTGGGGTTGCAGCGCTCATCTTGCTTTACTGGCCGAGGGAGCCGGCGTACAGCTTCCGGGTCATGTGGCCAGCATGACTAAGCCACTTTCTGGCAAACCAGAGCAGCGCACAGAAACGCAGTTTACCTTCCCGCCGGAGCGGTACCTACTTATCTACTTGCATTTGATGTGCTTTCGAACTGCTAGGTTGGCAGGAGCAGGGACCAAGCAACGGGAGCTCACCCCGTAGCGGGGATTCAAACCGCCAACCTCCTGATCGGCAAACCCTAGGCTCTGTGGTTTAACCCACAGCACCACCTTTATATGTCCAGCTGTCCTTTGCCAACAACAAATTGTCGCTTTTTTGTGTTGAATATATGCTATATGGTAATTTATGGACCTAATAGGTATCTAAAGCCATTTGCACATAACAAAATGTTTATTATCTTATATTTTGGAAATGTACATCCAGTTTTTTTCCTTTAAATTTTTTTGGGGACCCCCAAAAGAGTGTGGCCCTAAGCTATAGCTTGTTTAGCTAATATGTAAATCTGGCACTGATACAAGGTTCCAACCTCACTGAGAGGTGCTCTTCTGAAAGGTGATTAGGGGAAGAAGACTGAGAAGAAGCAGAGTTGTCTAAAGGAAAAGGAATCTTAAGAGTTCCCAACTGTTCTGATCATATGGATTTGTATTTCTTGGGTTTGCAGTGTATTTTGGGGCCAGCTCACATATGCAAGGTCATCACTCATGCTCCAAGTGATGATTTGCATGTGTGATGTGCCATCACAGATTAATCAGCATAAACTGTCACCTCTCATTCCCTCAAGCGCCATACTTTTCAACAGAGCTGGTGTGTACACATTTGGCTAAGAGCATTTAGTAATCAAATGAAGAGTAATCAGTGTGGGGATGCTAAGGTCATCTGGAGCTAAAAATAGGCTTTTACCTTTGCAGAGCAGCAGGGCCAGCTTGGAAACGTTCTCTCTGTGTTCAGTACAAACGGAACCTTTTCACTCTCAAGCACAAACAGACCTTTCCTTGAACCCTGAAAAACCTGGCTCTGCAAATTTGCAGCGAAAGCAGGCTATGAATGGGGTCAATTGGCCAGTTCCTGTGACAACATAAACACCCCTCCCCAGAGAAGCTTCTCCTCTGCTTGAACGAATGTATTAACAAACCAAATTACATGTGGAGCTTTAAACTTTTTTAAAAAATATAGACAATCTGCCTGAATTATAGGGGGAGGGGCAAGATTTACCATTGACCGAAAGTTCAAGTTGGTAGATTGTAAATCTGTCATATGGATGGCAAAGCCAAGCGAAAAGCTGACACACATCATAGGTGAAGAACCTGTTGTGACTTCTTTTTAAATATTATGTACACCTCCACCCTTAGTAAGGGGTAAGTCCAATGAGGCCAGTGGGACTTCTTTCAGTAAACACGCTTAGGATCAGGCTACAACTGATGGCCGTCCATGCAGGAAGTCTTTAATACTTTTTCTTAACCTACGTAAATCTCCATGTATACATCATCCAGAAATCCCCGCATTAGCAGCATAAACTGTGCTTAGCAGTGCCTTTGATTGTGCAAGTATTCCTCTGTCTAGACACTCTAAGGCAGGTCTGTATTTTTTTAAAGAAAATAATGTAATATGCAGTTACAGCCTTACGTGAATAGAGAAGAAATAGCTTGCTGGGTCTACAAATTGATCTCAGCATTGGAAGAAGAAGAAGAAGAAGAAGAAGAAGAAGAAGAAGAAGAAGAAGAAGAAGAAGAATTTGCCATGGAGTTTATATTCTGAGGTAAAACTAATTCAACAGTTATAAAAAGTAACATTTTAATGGTTTCTTTTTAAAAAAATACAGTACTTATTTATTTTATTTTGATTTCAGCATCTTTTTTAGGCCAACTGAAATGAAAATGCTGAGGAAGTTACCAAACAAAATGGCACAAGTCGTCATACTGTGCTTTGGCAAATAGTAATTTTCTTTTTGCTCTAGCTTTATTATCAGAACTCTCTGACATATTATTGGAGGAAACAGGACTGGAAGCATGCGTCTCCCCCCTGGTGTGGGACCTAAAAAAGACAAAATTATATCAGGCAAGAGTTCCACCTAGCCTTTTACCACTGTTTCTGGCAGTGACCAATACCAGTTTTCATGTGGAAAAATAAGTGCTCAGGGCAGCAAGTCCTTTTCAACCTCCCAACCCCAATTCCGTTTTATGTTTCTGTTGTGTCATGTAGACGGGAACCCTGTGGGCAGGGTCTGTCTTCTTTTAATTGATTGTAGGCAAGCTGTTCTCTGTGCCCTTTTGACTTCAGAGAAGGTTAACAAAAGGTTCCGAATCAACAAGTAATCAGTAGATTAATCAACTAAAGCTTTAGTTTATTGATTGGTGGGAGCAAATTTTAACTGGTAAGTGTTGGGTGTTGCATTAGCCAGGGTCTCACACGGTTTCGGAAAGCTGTTCCTTGCTTCCGTCAGGAACACACTCCCTTCTCTGTCATCCTGTCTGACTAGAGAAGACCTGCTCATCATGAAGGAGAGTACATAACATTCTCATTTGTCAGAAGGCAGCACCTGCCTTCCTCAGACTTTCCATTACTTGCTCTGTGGCTTATAAGAAGAAGAAGAAGAGTTTGGATTTGATATCCCACTTTATCACTACCCAAAGGAGTCTCAAAGCGGCTAACATTCTCCCTTCCCTTCCTCTCCCACAACAAACACCCTTTGAGGTGAGTGAGGCTGAGAGACTTCAGAGAAGTGTGACTGGCCCAAGGTCACCCAGCAGCTGCATGTGGAGGAGTGGAGACGCAAACCCGGTTCACCAGATTACGAGTCCACTGCTCTTAACCACTACACCACACTGGCTAATAAGCCATTGAGAGGACACTGGAATCTTGTAACCTGTCTTTAGCCCCACCATTACCTCTCTGATTAGGGACAGAGGAAGCTGTGATACCACTGGCCTATCTAGTTCTGTATTGTCTACACAGACTGGAAGCAGCTGTCCAAGGTTTCAGACCTCTCCCAGCCATACTGGGAGATGCTGGGGACTGAATCTGGGACCTTCTGCAAGCAAAGCATATGTCTTACTACTGCTGAAGACCTTGGATTCTTCCAAGCTTGCCACTCTAGTATTCTCTTTTTCAGGGCTCACACTAGGAAAGGTCCATTTGGCTATATAAGGGCTGGGCTTTAGATGATGATGATGATGCCCACATTACTGGGTTTCCCCATCCAACCTCTTATTAAAAACTTCCAATGAAGGAGAGTTGACAACCTCCCGAGGAAGACCTTCCCTCTATAAATAATAATAATTTATTATTTATACCCCCACCCATCTGGCTGGGTTTCTCCAGCCACTCTGGGCGACTCCCAACAGAATATTAAAAACTTCTTTAAGCAGGGCTGCCTTCAGATGTCTTCTAAAAGTAAGATAGTCTTTCCTTGACATCTGGTGGGAGGACATTCCACAGGGCAGGTGCCACTACCAAGAAGGCCATCTGCCTGTTTCCCTGTCACTTCACTTCTTGCAATGAGGGAAGCACCAGAAGACCCTTGGAGCTGGACCAATGGGGGTGGAGATGCTCCTTTAGGTACACATGGCCGAGGCTGTTTAGGGCTTTAAAGGTCAGCACCAACACTTTGAATTGTGCTCAGAAAAGTACTGGGAGCCAATATAGATATTTGAGGACCGGTGCTATATGGTCCAGGTGGCAACTCCCAGTCATGTCTAGCTGCTGCATTCTGGATTAGGTGTAGTTTCCAAGTCACTTTGAAAGGTAGCCTCACGTGACACGCAGTGGAGCAGTCCAGGTGGGAGATAACCAGAGCACGTACCACTCTGGCGAGACAGTGCGTAGGCAAGTAGGGTCTCAGCCAGCGTACCACGAGGAGCTGGCAGGCAGCTGCCCTGGACACAGAATTGATCTGTGCCTCCATGGACAGTTATGAGTCCAAAATGATTCCCAGGCTGTGCACCTTGTCCTTCAGGGGTACAGCTGTTTTATTCAGAACCAAGGAGTCCCCCACACCTGCCTGCCCCCTGTCCCTGAGAAACAGTACTTCTGCCTTGTCAGGATTCAACCACAATCGGTTGACCGCCATCCCTTCAACAAGAGGCCCTTGGTGGGCTACTCATGAGCAAGCAGCCTAGCAGCTTCTCCCCCACAATAGGGCTGAGACAGAAAAATGATCATTTCAGTGCTGTAATAGAACTTACTGGAGATGTCCTTTGCTTCTAGCGATGGGTGGAAACTTTGGTAGATTAAATTGAAAGTTTCCACATAGTTCCACATTGTGCTCATTGTATTATTGTCTGTTATGTAGCACAGGATGATTTTGTTTTGCAAGCCTGGAGACACAGTCTAGTCACTAACTTGTAACAATGGTATGAAGAGCTTTTAGTCACTGTTACGAGCATTAGAGTATTAGAAGTAATAACTCGCTAAGGAAGCAAGAGAGGACAATTACATTTGGGTTTGCATAACAGTGGGTGTTATTACTTCTAGGCCTGTAAGAATTTCAGCGGCTGCCTGTTTCAACACAACACAGCCAGTATCAAAATTAAGCCTGGAGTTCCCACCTTTTAGGTGCCCTCATCCAAATGGGACATTTTCCACCTAAGGTAGGGCAGTCCAACAGGCAGTGCAAAGGCTGGGGGGGTGTCCAGTTTTGGCCTCATTCCCCTCCCCATGCGACAAGGCAGTGTGCAGCCCGCAGGTTCCATACCAAGGTACTCTTGTGGCCCACTTGGTATGAAAAATTGGGCTGCCCTGACATAAGGCCTCCTCTTAGGGCTGCCATAAGACACATCCGAGAATCGCTCAGAAAAATGGCGTCCAGGTGGATTTTTGCTGAATCGGCAAAATGTCTGAGGAAACCTGGATGTATGGCAAGAAGTTGGGCTATTTTTATATATTTAAAAATATTTAAAAAGAAAAGAAAAGCAGCAAAACGAAGCTTAACAACTCTGTCCGGTTTTTCACTTTTCGGAATATGGCAATCCTACCTCCTGTGGAAATCTGGGGCAGAAGATATTTAATCAAGGCATTCCTGAGAATCTCCATTTTGAAACCTCTATGGGTTTAAAATTGGGGCAATTTAACAGGAGACATGAAGGGACAGCTGCTAAACAGCTGTTGGTTTGTCATGTGGGCTGCCAGCAAACATTACTACTGCCCATGCACAAAAACACCATGTGCTCCCTGCACACGATTCTCAATGTTGGAAGAAGCATCTACTGACCGTGTCTATGCACTCAGAAATACACATTTAAACCTGATTTTTCATGTAGATGGTTTTTTAAAAGCACAGATAGATTTGGAAAGGGCATGAACAGACTTTTGAATGAAAGCGTGCGAAAGTGACACAGGCCTAAAATAGATTGACCCACCCTACTTCTCAAGAGGAAAGATTGATAAGGAAATGTGATGTTTCTGTAATATCTACAAATATAGAAACAGGGAGCAGCAAGCTGGGATTTTTAACATTAGCTTTATTTCACAAGATGTACATACTGCTTAATCTCAATGCACTTGCCAAATAATGCACAAACCAAAAAAGGAGCTATCCTTTGAAAATTGCACTTATCTGAAGTTTGCAATGCAATTAAAACTGCACAAATCTTGAATCAGCCACCAGGTACCCTACCACAAAAACATTGGACGACCAACCCCAATCAATTTGGGAAGGAAAGTCTTCACATTTGTGCCTCTCTAAATGCGCAATCCAACATTTTTCAGTAGAGGATGGCCTTATCTGTATATCCATCACATACGATAGAATATCTACATCCCATTAAAACGCTTCTCTGTATTTGTCAACGTACAACAGATGGCACCTTTCTGGGATCATCTGTGTGAAATTAAATTTGTGGGATCCTAGTTTCATCGCTTTACACCTCTCCTGATTCAAATTTGAAAATCCGAGTCTAATTTGAAAGCCACCTGGAAAAGCACCATCAAAGATTTCAAACAATACTCTAGCAAGCAAGTTTATTGCGACATGGCAAAACGATTGCACTGTTGCATTCTTACACCATTGTGAATGCATAGCAAATGAGCGCACGTTTTAATGGCACTCTCATGAATCATTCAGGAGTGGAGTTGCCTGCGATTTACTTTGAGGAGTTCCTGCTTTTAAATAGCTCCAGGGTGGGAAATATAGAGGCAAGTGTGTAGCAAGCAGAGGCTGTACATGGGCAGGCAAGGAATTTATCCTCTTATGGTTCTGGAACAGTCTTCCTATCTGCTTTTGTTCCTTATGTAGAATTAGAGGAACCATGCAGAAGATATGCGAAGGTCTACCAAGGCTGTGTGCATGTATTACCGTACCCAAGGTCAGAAAAAGCATGAAAACCTTGCACTCAAGGCAATATTCAGTTTCCGGAAAATTTCAGCTTTCATTAAGTGTTTCTAACAGGGAAATTCTGCCCCTTATGGCTGCAAAAAGATATTTTCAGACATGTATGGATCCTGGCTTTGTATTTAAAGAACTAGCAGCTTTATTGGCACTAAATTATGCACAGCAAGGATCTAGAAACCTCCCCATTATCCTTCCAGGCAACAACAGTTGCTGGAAGATAAACAAGACAGGATGCTCATAGAGAAAAGTAGTCCCACCAGATCCAGTTGGCTTAAAATCTTGCTCAAAACAAAAATGCCATGACCTCAAAGTTTCCCTGCCGCTCATATTTGGGGCCTTATCAGCCAGGGGTGCATTCCACCCAGAAAAATATGTGCATGTTCCTCCATGTTGACTGAGATGTAGTGGTAGACACAAGAAGTGAGTCCTTTTCAGTCCTGACTCCATTGGTCCTCCTCAATGAAACCAATCTAACCCCATCATTACATGCATTCTGCCCTGTGGTTAAAACCAGGCTTTGTGGGGAGCTCTCTGGGGAAAGACGGTGTCTATTGTGACTTGCCATCTACTGCAATTATAGTAATTTTGCTGTTTTCTGTCTCATTGCACTATTTTACTGTGTTTTCATGCTATTTGTTTTAAATGTGCTGCTCTTAGCTGCCTTGGGCTCTTGAACAGACAGTTTTAAACCAATAAATACATTTTAACCTAGCATAATGTTCACAATCTTCCCAGCACCACCCAACTCAGCAATTCAAACGGACTCAGGTTCTTCATTACATAACAAAACTCCTCTCCCCTTTCAGCATTATGCTAAACAGAGGCGTTTTCGTGGTAAAATCAACTGTGACCTGTCAGATTATTTCACTTCCTTTCTAGGATATTTAAAGTGCGAGCTGGTACATGTCTACTTAGAAGTAAGCATCCTTAGTTCAATTAACTTACTCCCAGGTAAATGTGCACAGGTATGTTTTAAGTTTTCAGTAAAATTCATGGTGGTCGTCTGAATAGATTTCTGGGTGTCGAGAAGTGAAGTTTCAGACAGTGCTCTGAGCATTTCACTGCATCACTAGCAAAATCCCTAGGACTCAAACTCTGAAATATGAAATAAGTGAGTACCGTATTTTTCGCTCCATAGGGTGCACCGGACCATAGGGCGCACCTAGTTTTCAGGGGGGAAATAAAGAATTTCCCTGACCCCAGCCCCCTAAACAGGTCCAGGAGCAGTGGCAAGATTGCGCGCAACCTTGCTGCTGCTCCTGGAGCTTGCGAGGCTGGGGATGGGGGAAGCCCGAGCTTCCCCCGACCCCAGCCCCCAGAACAGACAGCTATCCGCAAGCCTTCTGAGCACAGCGGGAACTCCTGCGCTCCCCGGGCTTCAGGCTTCAGGCTGCTATCCGCAAGCCTTCGGATAGCTGCCTGAAGCCTAGAGAGCGAGAGGGGTTGGTGCGCACCGACCCCTCTCGCTCTCCAGGCTTCAGCAAAAGCCTGCATTCACTCCATAAGACGCACAAACATTTCCCCTTCATTTTTGGAGGGGGGAAAGTGTATCCTATAGAGCAAAAAATACGGTAAGTAAGTAAACAAAGCAGAAATGCACAAAATAAGCATGTTTAGATACATTTGCTTAATTTGCACAGGTTGTTGAATTCAGCTCTTAGTGCAGAATTTGGAAACTGCCTTGCACCAGCTCAAAGTGTTTGTCCATCTAGCCTAGTATTGCCTACTCTGACTGGCAGCAACTACCCAGGGTCTTAGGCAAAAAAAGATATTTCCTGCCAAATGATCATTGTAACTGGAGAAGCCAGGGATTGGAGACTTCTGCATAATGCTCTAGCACTGACCTATGACTACTTCCTAAAAGTCTTAAAGATTAAAGAACAATAATTGTATTGTAAATAAACACAGCCCTAAACGTCACCCTTAATTAAAGCAAAACAAAACATAACTGTTCTTACCTGTGGTGTGACTGTGCGGAATCCTTCAAAGCACGGAAGTGAGGGGAAATGAAATCCTGTTTTCCATCACAGCCTTTTCATGAGACTCTGTGGGTGTTGGATAGGGGGAAAGGACAATGTTAACAGTGAAGGAAGCTTTTGTCTCCCAAGGACAGCACATAATACAGGATGCTGATGGAGGTTGGGTGTGTAGCCCCGTATACTTCGTATGAATAAAGACACTGTTTAACAATTCATCCATATGAAAAAATGCACCTGCCAATGCTTCCAAGGAGCTGAGGCAGATAGTCATGACATAAAATCTGGCAAATCGCCGGGTCTAGATGGCATCCGCTCAAGAGTTCTCAAAGAACTCAAACGCGAAATCGCTGATCTATTACCAGAAACATGTAACTTGTCCCTCAGATTAGCCTCCATAACCTGAGGACAGGAAAGTAGCCAATTCGACACCAGTTTTTAAAAAGGGATCCAGTGGGGGAATTCTGGAAAATACAGGCCGGTTAGCAAAGCATATGTCCCGGAAAATTGGCAGAAAGCATTGTTAAAGATAAAATAACCAGACGTATAGAAGAACAAGCCTTGCGGAAGTACAGTCAGCATGGCTTCTTCAAGGGGGTTTTGCAAGGGAAGTCCTTCCTTATGAACCTATTAAGAGTTTTTTTGAGTGCATCAACAAGCAGGGAGGCTTGCCTGGCGCCTTCATTACATATCTTTTGGCGCCAGGTATAAACATTTCTCTGTAATCAACCCTTTGGCTGATTGACATGGCCTTTAAAATGTGTTTGTGGGAGGCGGGTGTCGGGGAACTGCCATCGGCTCAGAGGTGAGAGGGGGAAGGGCAGATGGATTACAGAGAGCCTCCAAAGATCGTGGGAAGCAGCACTTCCTCAGCGGAGGAAGGAAGCCCCGCCTCTAGTGGGGAAGAGCTGCAGGGCTCGGAGGATGCAAGAAAGAGCCAAGACACCATGCCTGAGCAAAGAAGGGAAAGCAGTAGGCTTTCGCGCAGAGAGGGGAGGCGTCGGCTGGGGATCAAGAGTCTACTCTGCTGGGGAAAGTTTAAGGACCGCCCACTCTCAGATTTTGCTAGTGTCTAAGCATGGAATAGAGGCGTTCTGCATTGTAAATGTTTTTGCACCAATAATAAAGCCTTTGAAAAGACCAGTGAGGGATCTCGCCTGATTGCTCTCGAGCAACCACACCAATAGGCATAACAGCGGGGTTATTGGTTTGTTTTCGTTTATTATATATTTTGTGTTCTCTTATTATGTTGTAGACTTCCCTGTGATCTTTGGATGAAGGGTGGTATACAACCACCCTTTATTTTAATAAATAAAGATATAAGCAGGGCTTTTTTTCAGCCAGAACTCACCTTCACTGAGTTCCAGCACCTCTTTGGTGCATTCTGGCACCTCTTTAGTGCTGCATTCCTTCCTTGGGGCTGCGCGGCTGGCAGCATGGCGCTCATGGCTGCACAGTGGAGGCAGCAGTTGGCATGATGCTCGTGGCTGTGTGTCAGAGACGGCAAGCATCACGGTGATCGGGGCAGCGCAACAATTGGTGTGGCGGAGTCTGAGGGCAGCGGCATAGGGCAATGGGATTTATTTTGCCGTTTTGATGATGCTGAAAGTGGCTGTGGGCAGGTGCTCCCCCTAAAAACAAGTTCCGGCACCTCTTTTTCTATTTAAAAAGCCCTGGATATAAGTGTATTTGGACTTTTGAAAAGCTTTCAACAAGGTACCCCACCAAAGAATCCCAAGAAAGCTTAGCAATCATGGAATAAGAGGAGAGGTCCTCTTGCAGATCAGGAATTGGTTAAGTAGCAGCAAGCAGTGAATAGGAACAAATGGAGAGTTCTCCAAATGGAGAGATATAGAAAGTAGAGTCCCTCGAGGATCAGTATTCTGTGCTTTTTAACTTGTTGATAAACATTCAAGAGATAGGGATGAGTGACAAGGTGGCCACATTTCCTGATGACCCTAGAGTGTTCAGGGTTGCTAAAACAGAAAGGGATTGCGAAGAGGTCCAAAACTACCCCTCCAAACTGAGTGAACAGGAGGTGAAATGGCAAATGCAGTTTAATGAATGTGTGTTTAAAGTGATGCAGGTCAGTGCAAAAAAATAAATACAGTGCTACCTCGGGTTAAGTACTTAATTCATTCCGGAGGTCCGTAGTTAACCTGAAACTGTTCTTAACCTGAAGCACCACTTTAGCTAATGGGGCCTCCCGCTGCCGCCGCGCTGCTGAAGCACAATTTCTGTTCTCATCCTGAAGCACTATTTCTGGGTTAAGAGAGTCTGTAACCTGAAGCGTATGTAACCTGAAGCGTATGTAACCTGAGGTACCACTGTAAATGCTAAATTCACATATACGTTCATGGGGTCTGAACCGGCAGTGACTGATCAGGAACAGGACCTAATAAAATGTTTATCAGGTACCCAATTGATCTAAGAGATTTAGGAGTTGGAGACAAACGACATTTTCAGGGTCTCAGGTTTCTCCCCTTCCCTGATGCTGAAGGAGTACCAGGTTGGGCAAGGATACAGAAGACAAAACTGGGAGGACCAATGGACTGACTTAACATCAGGTGCCTCCTTCCTATTGGCCATTACTGTTTCTAGTGTTGGGAGGGCTGAACACCACATTGAAGTTTTAGCTGCTATGCCATTATTGCCTGTCCTCCGCCATTACCACTTCCTGGATAGCTCGTGTGGGAGCAGGTTTATCTGGTGACAGCCTCCTGGAGTTCTGGGGTTCTTCAAGGGGCCAGAGACTTATCTCCCCTTGCAATCTCACCAAAATGGCTAATGACTGAAGATCCAGCTATACAGAGGAGGCAGCAAAATACAGCGTCATATTTGCGATATTAGCAATCAGTGTGAACTGTTTTAGAAGAGGATACAGACACGTCTCAGCTTGGATGTGGAGGAAAGGGGTGGGGAGACCCTAAATGATCCTGTCCTTCTCTTTTAAGGACAAACATTCCAGCTAGAGCTGAACAGGACATCAGACACTGTCAAAGAGAAAAGGGCACGGCATTAAAGAATCCATGTTAGATATTGCAGTGTTGGGTCGGTGTGCCTTTTTCTAAAGTTAATTCAGCACACACACACACCCGCCCACGGATAACAATATAGTTTTGCCACCTATTTTCATGTCCAGAGATGCAGGCTATAGAGCTGCATTTTTTTAAGAAAGCCTCAAAGTCTACTTAGCTCTTCCCAATTTTCCAGAATCACGGTGAAAGCCTCCCTAGGAGACTTTATACTTCTGATTTTTTTTCCTTAGCTTCCATTATTTCTAAATGAACCAATAAGACAGTTTACACAAACAGCAGATCATATGACAGACTGTTCTTGGACTGCATTACTCCAGACGACGACTGGGGAAAATTACATTTTAAAAAAAAAATCAGAGGGAAATATTGCAACCTAGCCTTCTCCTTGATATTGTAGAGATGTTTTGCTTTTGTTTTTCAGAGGGGACATTCAAACACTCAGCTGCAGCCTAGGGGATATAGACCAGGAATGATTTGATCAGGTTTTTTAAAGGTGTTTTGTTGTTGTTGTTGTTGTTTGTATACACTAGGCCTCAATAAAATCCACTAGTGTAGATTATTAGCTTTACGAGTGTATCTGGATACAAGTGCTCTCTTTCTTTTTATTCAGGGTTGTAGTCCAGTTACTGTCAGATCCTGAGATTTATCTCTGATGTCACCATGTCCTAAAGAACAATCAAAAGCTAAAGTTTGGCGAGTCAGATGTCCTGCTGTACGTGTGTTAGGTTATCCAACAGAAATGTGTGAAATTGGCAGCCATAAGAGAAACTAAGCTGTGCTAGTCAATGCAGTGCCCATTAGCTGGGTTCAAACTGTGTTAGGGCTGCCATACACCCAGATTTTCCTGGACATTACCGGGATTTCTAAGGTGGACATCTGGGGGGGAATTTCTGAAAGGTGGTGCTTTGTCCTGGATCTTCGGCAAGCCATTTGAAAATTGCACTTTTTTTTGGCGTTGGGGGAGGGGGAGCTCAAGGAGTCTGTCTAAAAAAAGCTCAACAGTCCTGAACTGTGTTGATGCTGGCAACCAATGCCTTCAGTGAAGAAATGGGTACATTGTTTGGGGCTATTTGATGGTAAAGGGAAAAAAATAAAAGGACCCCTGGACGGTTAAGTCCAGTCAAAGGCGACTATGGGGTTGCGGCGCTCATCTCGCTTTCAGGCCAAGGGAATTGGCGTTTGTCCACAGACAGCTTTCTGGGTTATGCAGCCAGCATGACTAAACTAAACCGCTTCTGGCACAACGGAACACTGTGATGGAAACCAGAGTACATGGAAATGCCGTTTACCTTCCCACTGCATCTATTTGATGGACATGTTTGCTGCACATTTTGCAATGAAAGCTGTAAAGAGTTCAGGGGAAACAAATGTCTCCAAAGACAAGGAGAGGTGAGATGGACTGAAAAGCTGTGACTGGCCAATGTGTGGGGTGTGTTCATCGGATTACAGACACGAGCCTTCTCTTCACACTTTGTGCTGCGCCACCATATGGTAGGTAACTTTCTACAGCAGAAAGCGTGACTTGTGCAGGGGCGAAGAACCAGTGACCCTCCCAGATGTTGTTGGACTACAACTCCCATCATCCATGCTGCCTGGGGGCTGATGGCAGTGGGAGCTCAGCAATATCTGGGAGGGTCACAAGTTTATTAGGTCCATTTGAAGAACATATTCAATATAGGGATTTCTGACATTTGGCATGAGACAGGTCTAGAAAAGAGGAAGAAATGAAAGCAATCTATATTTATTCACCCTTTAATTTTAGAGATCGCCAGAACGACTTGCTGTGTCTTTCATATTTTCCTTTCTGGAAATATTAATGGCATTTCCAGCAAATATTTATAACAGACTTTTTAAAAAAGTATATTGAAATATGCAGCTGTCTCATTAATAATACTCTGCTTCCATCCCAGCACCACAAAACGATTGACACAATCAAGACATTCTCTCCTTTGGAGTTTTGCTGAGAGTTTGGGGATTCTTTCCTCTCACTTTGCATAGAATGTGCTCATGGAGGGATAAATTGAATAGCTTGCCTATAACAGATCTGTGCTTCGCTTTATCTGTGCTTTCTTTTGTAAAGGAGCAGCACTAAAAGCTTGTCACATAGGAGGGTTTTGAAGGGTGCGCATACCCTGACAGGTGTTTGTAAATAAAGGAGTCATATTTTATTACTGGAGTGCATTTAGGCAGAGCAGCAGATAAAAACACAATAGATGGATGGATCATTGTTTGCACTGACCTTTGGTTAAACGAGGGTCTATGCAGGTAAACAAAATATCCAGATAACAGCAAGATATCACAAATCAAAGACACAAAAGAGCAGGACCCAGCTTAAGAACAGAGGTGTGGACAAGTTCAAAAGCAATATAGACAAAAACATTTTCTGTGAGGCAAGTTCTACAATGTGGAGGGGGAAGTTAATCACTTTTGAAAGGGGGGTCACTGCATAAAAGACCCTGCAGCTCTCAGTAGAAATAGAAGGGGTGCAGGATTAGGCTGTGCATCAGCTGATCTTAGTACCCAGGGAGGTAGATGTGCGAGAAGGCACAACCACAGATATTGCAGCTGCATGAGCATTCAGCACAAGCACCCTAAAGGTAAGCCCAAGCACCCTGAATCAGGCCCCAAAATAAAACAAAAACAGGCATCACATTATGGCCTAGATGACTAGGGACCTTAACAGCTGAGCATAGGAGAGTAATAGATTTTGATCTGCAAGACTCGAGGGAATGACAGATTCAAACTAACAGATTTCTCATGCAAGAGGACCTGAGGTACTTTTTGTTACCTAGCGAAACATTAACACCTATGCATAAATTAATGAGGTCTGCCTCGTTACATCAATCAGCAGTGACAGACAAGTAGATGAGAAAGAAAAGCCCAGGGGAAAATGTGGCAGAGGCGAAGCTGGGTGGTGGAGGGCCGCTGACAATTTAGATGTCAGATTTGGGAAGTTAAAGAAGCAAACGGATACCTATTCCACAAGAATACTAGAAATCTGCCTGCTCCATTGATTCCTTAAATGCAAGTTCCAAGCTAGTGCTGTGTGTGTGTGTGTGTGTGTGTGTGTGTGTGTGTGTGTGTGTGTGGATCCATCATGCAGAGGAGGGAAATGCCTAATCCATTCCCTTTTCCACACAATCAATCTCCTCCAGGATCTAATGGGTTACAAGAACCCATTCCCGAGTTGAGTAAGTATGTCTGAATAAGTCTGGTCCCCAGACAAATGTGTGGGGAGGGGGAAGCAGCAGGAACAAGGGATGCTATATAGCAGAGCCACAGGGGCCATGTGATTGTGTGGTCTGTGAGTCCATGAACAAAAATACTATGTTTGGTCTCCTTATTTCATTTGTCCATCCATGAAGCTAGCTCTAACAGCTTACAGACTAGGAAACCAGTAAACCACAGAATTTGCCCAACGAAGGTTGCTTTCTGTTTTAAGGCATCTTCGTCCTAAACTTGCTCATCTCTGGGCACATCTACCCTTCTGCTTGCCCCCTGTGTAGAAAGAATGGGTCCAAGTGGTCTTCTGCTTGCCCCTCACTTTCCAGTCCCGGGCCTGAGAGGTTTTTGCCTTTGCGCTGCGACCTTCTGCTGGAAAGCCCTCTAAACTGGAGCAAATGTCAATCCAGAGAAAACCATATTGACGTTGGCCCCGATTCAGTGGTAAACAGTTGGTATTCCTGGAGGGAAGCATCAGGGCAAGTGGGAGTGGCAGCCAGGGCTTCCAGTTCCACCAAAGTCCTGACCTGTGCTTTGCTCCTCTGCTTCAAGATTTCATCATTCATACCTAGCAAGGCCAGGCAAAAGCTTCATCTGGCCAATATATATTAAGAGAAATTTGCGCTAAAAATCTGGTGAATTTTCACGAGGACTTGCTTCCCCCCGCCAAAAAACTGATGTAGTAAATTTCAGATAGGAAGACCGAAAACACAAGCTTGATCAACTCACTCGTCCCTATTTGAGGAAGGGTAACTAACGTATCTCTGCACATCATTCACAATTTCCTAAACTTCAGGGGCTTCTGCTCTTATTGTAGAATCTCACCAGTGAAGATCAAATAGCTATTGGTGGCCAATGCTACAAGCAGAGAAGATATCAATCTTCATGAGTGGTTTGTCTCTGAAAATAACAGCAGGCCAAATGAATAGCAGAACGGGCGGAATAAAACACTTCTCTCCTCTTGAAAATCAATGGTGTCAGATAGACATAAAGCCTTAAGATCAGTGTACACTCCGAGGCTTAATTAGAAGTCAAACATTTGTCTAGGAAATATCAATGACCAGTCTGTGTAAATGGCTGACTATTGTATCCTCTCTGCACTGCAAACCAACCAACCAACCAACCAACAAATGCTGGTTTAAAACAGACAGCTTTTTACAAATGATAGTCGATAGTAGATAGGTGTTAAAAGGTCAAGGATTGGCTTGAACAGTAATAGGTTTTGATTTTTCGATGGACATCTAGGAAAGTCTCTATGCCGAACTAAAAGAGCAAGCAATATGTGTGTGGCTTGCACACTAATCCTTGCCTCCCAGTTCTCAGGTTCTTACTATAAGAAAGGACTTACCAATCACTCAGCATGTGCCCAAGCAATGTTCTCCTGACTGTTTGGTTTCCCCTAAAAACGCACACAATGTTATGCTGTGGCTGCACATTGCAAAGTAATAGAGAGCAAGCTGCCTTTCGGGAAAGATGTGTTATTATGACTTAAATTCCAAGAAATCCCAGGACTTAAGATCAGCCAAGACACACACATGGATCTAAAGAACACATGGTAGCCTTGATCACTATGTTCACATCCTCAATCAAACGAGCCTGAAATGATCCAAGCAATGGCAACAGATGTCATAGGTGACAAGTGAAAACCCCTTTACCAGCAAGATTTTGAAAAAAAAGCACCACAGTGACTTCAAGAGGCTTCACAAGCTGGTAGATCTTCCTTCTCACCCCTTGGAAAACATCAGGTGGATGGAGTGGAGAGGAATGATTTATTGGTCGTTACCGCCACCACTACATAGACCTGCGTATAGCATGGCTGGCCATATTTAGTATGTGTCTTACAGCACGTGGGCAGATAAGGCTGCCTCCCTATCTATTTCATTGCTCTCATTGTGTAGAATCAAAGAATTGGAGGTGATGCTTTTAGTCCATCTGGTCCAAACTCCTTCTTGATGCAGGAAGTCCAGAGCTAGAGTATCCCCAAGGGGTGGGGGAGGAGAATGGTGTCAGTTTTGCTGGTCAACCACCCATTCCACATCAGAATTATCTCAGAGTTATCTTTGGCATCTGCTCTACATCACTTCAGTACAGTTCCAGAATGAACAAGACTCCAAACTTTTTGGGATGGCCAACCACAAAATTAATCTTGCATGTTCTTTAGTGCACATGGCAGGGAGGGCATTAGAAGTAATAGTAGACCTTTGTGCATGTTTGCAAGAGGAAAGATGGAAAGGCTGCCTATTACAGCAGCTCCCCGGCTCAAGTAAACCAACTGGCTTTGAAGGCTAACAGAAAGCTACAGTTGAAAAAGGCCCCTGAATGAAACCTTTATTGTTTAAAAACATCACAGGTAAAGTTCCATTATGGTGCAAGAGAGAGTTGTGACATACAACATAACTCTGGTTATAACAGATGCTTCGATTCAACAGATACCCATGACATCTGTGCGAGACAACTACATTCCAAGCAACAATCCAATCCTGAGTGATTGTGTTAGCTGGGGAAGATTTTCTCAATAACAATATAATATAGTTTGAGTGTTGCATGCCTCCCCCCCCCCCCCACAGATTAAGATAGCAATCCCATGTACACCAACTTGGGTGTAAGCATAATTGATCTCAATGGGACATACTCCAGAGTAAACATTTGTACAGTTCAGAAGATGCTGGAAAAGTGTAAATGTCTCAGGGATTCAAGTCTCAGTTAAATCAAGTGAGCTAAAGGCCTGAGGTCACTTTCATGTGTACCAAGAAGGCTTTCAACAAGTTAAACCTCTGGTAGCTTTTGGGGGGTGATGGGTGTGTGCCCTCTTTGTCCAAGCTGGAAAACTGTCAGAGAGGACTTTCAAATATCACCAATAGAAAACGAAGCAGATGGAAATGTTGATGCCATTGGGAGGAATTTTCCTGAGGTCAGACTTTTTGATGAAGCATCTAGATAACAAGCAAGGACATTTCACTCAACTGGATGTCCTCCTTTCCATCTAAAGCTTTTTATCCCATTGTTATATTATGAAGCAAGAAGCTTCACTTCTTGTGAATTAATCTCCAAATGGTGTCCTTCACTACTATCAAAACATGCTGTGAACGTATCATTAGATTTGACTAACTGAGCAAAACATCAGCCTTCAAGGTTATGCATCAGGCTGCTGCCTACTTTTAAAAAACGCCTGTTGAAATGTTTCCCTTACTCTCCTGTTAAAGCAGAATTTACTAGCCCTCTCCAAGCATTCCTAATGGGAAAAGGAGATTAAAGGGGCTGTGAAGTCCTGTGTGTCCATTAACTAGACATCATTCCCAGACGCAGAGAGGTGGACACCATCTGGTCTAAAAAGAGTCTCTTTGCCAAATAGGAATCCTGGCCTAAGAATGTGAAACAATCTTTTCGTCTTAGGGCTTATCCACACTTCCACTTGTTCCACTGCTTTCCCTGAGGAAAACTGCTCTTCAGATCTCAATTGGAACAAATGGCAATTCAGGTTTTCTCCAGAATGATGTTGGCTCAAAAGAGCTAAAGAGTGGGTTTCCCCTGGGAAAAGAGCAGGGCAAGGGGGAAACTGCTTTGAACCATGCTTGGAAAGTGCAAATCAAGTAGAAGACTTCTAGAAAAGCATGGGAAGGCTGAACGAGCCCTTAATCAGACTACAAATATACATGCATTTTAAGGGTTGCAAGTTTTAACCCATTTAATTTGCAGAGCCACAAACAAACTACTGGGATTTTGGCGCCATTTAAAGTCTCATCATTTTGCTAAAGTCTTTTGGGGGGAACTGAAAATGCCCATGTGAGACCAGCTGAACATAAAGTTACAGTTTGCTTCAGTAATTTGGTTGGCTTATGGTGTTTCTTACTGCATGTTTTTAATGTGCCAACTGTAAAGCTGTCCCGGGATCCTGAAACAAGAAAGGGAGAACGAAAAAAATGAAAGAAAGATTTGCAGTGCAATCCTACCACGTCTTCCCAAGAAGTAAGTCCTATTGAATTCACTGGGGTTACTCCCAGGTATGTGAGGTTAGGATTGCAATCTCAGCTGATGAATTTTAATAAGTGGGGGAGGGATTTAAAAATAGGTACTGGCTGTGGTTGAATGTTCAAGTGTGTTGATGCATTGGTAAATGAAAAGAAGACATCCATGATGGTGCTCCTACTAAACATGAACAAAAATTTCCACCCTCCAGCACCTTAAAAAGGGCACTTTTGTTGAATATATAAATTGTATTTGAATTTAATTAAATTCACCAGCTTTAATACTACATCATTAATTAATGCTACATAGATCTTAGGTGCAGCGTATGCATGTGGGTGTATTGATGTATGCTGTAGCATAAATTATTAGATCAAGCCATCTTTGCTAACAAATCACAAGGGAAAGAGTCCCATGAGCATGATAGCTGCACATTTCACTTAGCAGCATAAACTCTTCACATACCACCGATTTCATCTGACCTGGTTACTTGGGAAGATAAACAGCACAGCACAGTTTGTTCTGGACCCCCTGATTTCACTCAAGAGCCTGTGCCAACCTGGTTGTTTCTTAATCATGTGCACAAGGAGGAAGGGGCGTATCCGATTATGCACAACCTTGTGATAGTTTGGCACACAAGACTTTTGTGCCTGTTTCCTGGAGCACCAAGTGCTGCTGTCTGCAACAGACACACACTGTTTACTGCTCTAGGAAGTTTGCATAGGCTTCCTTTACATCCTTGTTACTGAGGCAGAAAATACTATAGAATTCCCATTATCTCTGTCCCTCGATATTCAGATTTCACTGTGTTCCCCCAGTGTATTTAACCACTCAGCCATAACGATAATACTGGAGGCCTTATCAGAAACAACCGTGCTTCATACAATGCAGCTGATTTTTCTTCTGCTCTTTCTACATTTCGGTCTCCTGTGTGTTATCTCGGTTAGCAGGCCTTCGGGCCACGCAGGGTAGAAACTTTGGATTATGTTCTCAGTTCTGCTGTTGTTATACCCACTGGACATCATAATCTATGTAAATAGCACTCTTATTTATTATCCAAATGGCTAATGCAGCAAATCATTTACGCCCTCCCGGCTATTAGGCTAAATGGCTGAGCTGAGTTAAAGAGATACGGTTTCCCTGTAGTTCTTGGTTTCCCTTTCTTTCTCTAAGGCTTCCTTGGAATTTATCAAGCATTTCTCAAGTAAAACCTGACCAAGCTCAGGTAGAACCAATCCTGCACGTTGCAGAGACACCAGCTGAGCTTTGCACTGATTGGCTGTGGGCTTGTAACATCATAAACACGCCTCTCTTGGAGCGAGGGGTGTCAACTTGAATAAAATATTCCAGGTAAGCCCCACCCCTCACAATCGATCACATGACACAATGCACAAACACCATTTGTACGGGAATGCCCATCAACTTTGTGGGTGCCCAGCCCCCTCAAATATTTTATTGTGGGGGTCGAAGCCCCCATGGCCCCTAGGAGTTGGTTCCTATGCTTGGGGCATGTTTTGCAAATCCTTAAAAATGTAGCAGTTTGTGTTTAATGGCTGCTGAACAAAACCCAAAAGCTGCAATCCTAAAGGGGGAGGGGGAGGAACCAAAGGCAGTTGAAGGGCCTCACCCAGACCCCTGCTGAGCTGTCCAATGTACCTTAGATATCCATCTGTGAAAGTGCTATGATGAATTCTTACAAAAGTGTTGATTTTTAAAAGTCTGCTTCCTTGTTTCCCGTAAGAGATCATTCGCTTGGGCGGGGAGCGCTTAGCAATGTGTGGGGCATATTTGGGGTTTTTTATGTGAGAACTGTGCATGACTACCCAGACCGAAGAGAATTTAGATGTTGCGGCTTATGATGAATGCTACAAGGCAAGTTTGCGCAACTTTATTGCTCATGCCTCTGGAATGCAATTGTGGGTGTTGCTCAACACGTGGCTAGGTGTGTGAAAAGCACTGTTCTGGACACTTTAAAAGAGATGGAAGCAATTGAGAAACTGTAGGGGGAAATGTGGTCTTGTTCACAACATGGGCGAGGATGGGTCTCTTATATCAAAAAGTTGTAGAAGACTTGATTCGCATCGTTCCCCTTTAATGAGTTAATACAGTGTGCCCTAAGCACGGTACATGAGCTCCTTTATGCTGCCTGCTCTTGCAACAGATGGGGTTTGGTGGCTTTGCTGCCAGTCAGAGTAAAGAACAGCAGGCTAAACCGATCAATGGTCTGAATCAGAATAAGGCAGCTTCATATTGGAGCTTCAGATCCTGCTTCCTGGAGGAAGCAAAGTCTTAAGAGAGGTCTTTCCCATTGTTATAGCAAAGCACAAGGATCCCTTTCTCCCATTCCAAATAGTAATAACAAAGGCAAGAGATTGCTTTAGAAATCTGAACTTTACTCAGCGTACTGAATAGTGCCTTCATCTGGCAGAACACCTGCAAAGTAAATATTGTAGTATACTTTCATACGAGCCAATATTTACATGCCAGCTATGAGCCACTCCAGCTGTATTGCACGTAGGGTAGGAAGAAGAAAGTATGTTTGCTTAGTATCAAAATGCTTGCTAAAGGTAAAGGTACCCCTGCCCGTACGGACCAGTCTTGCCAGACTCTAGGGTTGTGCGCTCATCTCACTCTATAGGCCGGGAGCCAGCGCTGTCCGCAGACACTTCCGGGTCACGTGGCCAGCGTGACAAGCTGCATCTGGCAACGCAGCGCAGCACACGGAACGCCGTTTACCTTCCCGCTGGTAAGCGGTCCCTATTTATCAACTTGCATCCGGAGGTGCTTTCGAACTGCTAGGTTGGCAGGCGCTGGGACCGAACAACAGGAGCGCACCCCGCCGTGGGGATTTGAACCGCCAACCATACGATCGGCAAGTCCTAGGCACTGAGGTTTTACCCACAGCACCACCCGCGTCCCCAAAATGCTTGCTACTCTGGTGTAAAACCATGGCAGTAGAGTTCTTTCCAACCTTACCAAAGAGAAGAAAGGCCTCTTTGTTTTTGCGTATGACCAATGAATGATACCAAAGTCACACCGGTACAAAAGGTCATTCTACATAGGAGATGGATAGTGCAAATGCCTATAAGGTCACATCAGACCTGCCCCAAAGTGGAAGCACCAACTTCGACTGCCACACTGCCAGAGATGACCTGAAGTCTCAAGGTTTGCCTGCCCACGGGGCAAACAGTTGAATCCCCAGGTGGGTGAGAGTTCTTTGAGAGAAAGACAGAATATGAGGGACTGTGTGTGCAGCTTGCAAGCTCCCCCGCTAATCACCCAAGGAAAAACTGTTGCTCCTAAGGGTGGAGGAGTATGAAATACAGTAAGCCTGCAGCTGGTGTGAGGGTTACGTTTAGACTGATTGTGCCTAAAGTCAAAACTGCACATAGTCAAAAGAAGTGACAGAGTGCTGGGCTTGGACTAAGGCAAATTGAATGCAGGTTCTGCTCAGCCATTAAACTCTCTGGGCAACCTGAGATCAATTGCTATTTCCCACCCTGGCTTACATGTCAGAAGTATTGTGATAAGAACTCCTGAGATTCTTGGAGAAAGGATGGGATACAATATAATATACAATGGTACCTCTGGTTACAAACTTAATTCGTTCCGGAGGTCTGTTCTTAACCTGAAACTGTTCTTAACCCGAAGCACTACTTTAGCTAATGGGGCCTCCTGCTGCTGCAGCGCTGCCGGAGCCCGATTTCTGTTCTTATCCTGAAGCAAAGTTCTTAACCTGAAGCACTATTTCTGGGTTAGCGGAGTGTGTAACCTGAAGCGTATGTAACCTGAGGTACCACTGTAATGGGTTATATTGGATGCAATATTTATCCTATTTAAATCAATGACAGTTCTCTTTTTGTTTTGTTTTTTAAATGGATCAGAATGGCACCCCTTTGCATTAACTAATTCATTAATGGTACCTCTGGTTACAAACTTAATTTGTTCCGGAGGTCTGTTCTTAACCTGAAACCGTTCTTAACCTGAGGTGCCACTTTAGCTAATGGGGCCTCCTGCTACCGCCGTGCCACAATTTCTGTTCTCATCCTGGGGCAAAGTTCTTAACCCGAGGTACTACTTCCGGGTTAGCGGAGTCTGTAACCCGAAGTGTTTGTAACTCGAGGTAACACTGTATCTGGAAAGGCTCTTTCTCACAAAAGACTGGGGATGTGTTTTGATACTATTTGACCATTTTGTTTTAACATTGCAGGCCTTTCAGAGAGTAAGAATTCAAAGTTTGTTGGTGGGGAGGAGAATAGGCTCAAGGAGAGGGACTTGGATGCGGCAGATCCACTGAACCATCCTAGAAGACTGGTTGTGTTCTCACGCTAAGCAATCCCACATCTGCAAGAGGCTTAGTCATTGTGGGGTCATTGCTTCAGTCTAGTCTCCAGCCCATGTTGGCCACTGAAGCCATGAATTCCAGAAAGCAGCATCATGAGGGCTTATTTGAAATAACTTCACTGCCTGCAAGGTACATTGCAACCACACACTTCCTCTCCATTTCTGCTGAGTAAATACAGTGGATGATACTTGCAGTGGAGAGGAAATCAGCTCCTGTAAATGAAGTATCATCCTTGAAAAACAGGTTTTGTAGTTTCAACACTGGTATTTTTTTTCCACCTATAAAGTCAGCTGAGCAAAGGAACTTGCCTTTGCCCGTTCGACTGGGAGACATGCCAGGAGGCAGAAAAAGCATTCATTAGTTTAAGGCATCTCCCTTGATTCTCCAAAGTCAGGCTAACTGGTTCAGATCAAGCTGTACCTGTTGCAAATGCAAAAGCAAACTGTGAAAAAGAAATATGAGAAAACCTGTCCCTTTTATAAAAAAAAACAACAACTGGCCATGAAACATTAATGTTCTCAGAAATTGACTGCCAGGCATTATATGGCATCAGGTGTGTGGCTGGTAAAGACACAGATGGCCTGAAAGAGCCTTTTGCACAGCCCATTCCACAGTGCTTTGCAACTTTCATGCAGGACTATGAAACTCCTGACAATCAGTCTATAGGTTAGAGAGTCCCTTATTCTAATGGTTACTTTGAAGTCAGGGGTTTTCTCTCAGGGGTTTCTTCCCTGGCACCTCTGGTGGGAATGTCCCAAAAGTTGCTTTATTCTGGAATGAAAATTATCAGGAGGTGTCAAAGATTATTAAAACACATATCCAGTTGTCCCTGCCAAATAGGTGGACAGATACTATGGAGACATTTTGCCAAAGGGAACTCTTGGCATGGATGCCAGCAGTTGCCAGGATCTCTCTAGCACAACAGCGGAAATCTTTTCAAAAGGTCTGATTATATCCTTGTGGCATAAACATCTCTAGAATTTGGGTATTGCAGGGGGGGGGGAAATAGCACATGAGTTGTGGGTGTCTAAGGGACAGGAAGAGCCCAGATATCTCCTATTCGGTATGGTGGAATTTTATTTCATCTAGTTTCAGATATCTCTCCCCATGATGCATAGATTAGATGTTACATTTTGACATGTTTAGGTTTCGTATGACCAGCCTTTAGCTACATTTATTATAGAATTTTTCTTATTGTTTACTTATCTCTGTGGTTCCATAATAAATTGAAAACCAATATATAGAATATATAGGAACTAGATCATGGCTTGCTCTCTCCCAAATAAAGTGACACCTTAGCCATCTGTTCAGACTATAGTTCCTCCATTTTGGAACCTTCCAGATCTTCTTCAGCCATACATGCTCATTCAACCAGAACTTCCCTTACAGGGTAACTTTTAGTCTCTGGTGAACTATGTCAACAGATCTTTCTTCCCTAGTTGCAGTGTGAAGTGTCATTCTAAAGCCTGAGCAAAGTCTGTGCAACTCAAGTAAATTCCAAAATCTGGCTCTTAAGGCACATGATTCTGGAAAGGTCATTTTTAAAATAATGATTGAGGAGAGATCCGATTCTAATTGTTTTGCAAAATATTTCATGCAACTGAGTCTCAAAGCTGTAATACGCCAGCACAGAAGAACACAATGTACTCAGTGACAGGCTTCAGCACATAACAGAAACACCGGTCGCCTTTGTGGCCAGCTGCACTCAGTGGGATTAATGGTAAGTCTAGGTTTCTGATAGCAAGCAGCAATGAAGCTTGGGAAGAAGCAGTAAAACATCTGGAAACTCTCCCAATTACTTTTGCAACAAAAAGAAAAAGGATATTTGGACAAGAGGAAACCTGTGGCAGTTCACAGCAAGTTCCAGCTCCCAAAGGAAATAATAGCAGTAAACGGGATGGATAAAAAGGTGGTAACACATTTTCACAACTCAGTAGTTTAGGAAATGCTACTGCATTGCACCCAAAAGTACTCATTTGAACAAAAAAAGTAAAATGGGAAAACACTGGAGAAAGCCCCAAGATGCTTCCAGAAAGGTTGTGGTGTTGATGCTCCTCACATATACAAGGTTTTGAAGTGTCAATACAAAAGGCCACTCTACATTTCCCTCCATTTAACATATAACTACCTTTTCTGCTGAAAATGAGCTAAGATTTTTTTTAAAAAAAACAACCTGTTGCCAATGACCTACTTGCAAGAGATGAACAACTCATTTGCAGTATTAAACCCCCATTTTGCAGCACCTCTGTACAGAGTCCCAGTCTTGGGGTGCCTCTGCCAGAGCCGGCCCTGCTATGCAGGTAGCATGATGCAGCTTGCTTCAGACGACACCAAGAGGAGAAGGAAAATAAGCATGGGAAATGGCGTCTGAGCTGCAGTAGGGTGGAGGGCACTGTTTGGGCCTCAGGTAGCAAAATGACGTATGTTTTAAGCAGGGATGAGGAACCTCAGACCCAGTGCCAGATTAAACCATGTGGAGGCCCCCAAGGCAGTTGAAATCTCGGGGCTAGGGACCTCCTGCACATACTCTAGTTGAACAACATTGAACTAAGAAAGCTTGATTGTAATTTTCTTTCAAGATCACATCAGTACTAATTTGATCCATTGTTGTGGGGCTCCTCAAATGCACGGGGCCCATAGGCCTACTCTGCCTATTGGGTAATCCGGCACTGCTCAGACCCAGGGACTGAATTCGCCCTTCCTTCCAGCTCTATCTCGTCTTGGGAGATCTCCTCAGGCCACAATCCCCTCTCAGGTAGATAGCCGTGTTGGTCTGACGCAGTCGAAATAATAAATAAAAATTGTCCAGTAGCTCCGTAGAGACCAACTAAGCATGTTCTGGGCATAAGTATGGGTATAAGTATGTTCTGGGTATAAGCTTTCGTGTGCATGCACAAGAAAGCTTATACCCAGAACATACTTAGTTGGTCTCTAAGGTGCTACTGGACAATTTTTTTATTTGTGTCTTATCGTAAGCCAGGGGTCCCCAAACTAAGGCCCATAGGCCAGATAAGGCCCGAGGGACTCGTTTATCTGGCCCGTAGCGACCCCCCCACCCGCTGCTGCCACCCGCTCTTACCAGCGCTGCGCTGCGAGGCTGCCCACTTCCGGGTCGGAGGAGCACTGGAAGTAGCTTGTGCGCATGCGCAAGTATTATTTTCAGTGCACATCCGGGTCGGGCGAGGCAGGTGCACATGCGCACAAGCTATTTCCGGTGCTCCTCCGACCCAGAAGTGCGCAGGAAATAGCATGTGCACACGCGTATGGGCACGCGCTTCCCCACACGCGCCCGTCGCGCGATCAGCACTGGAGACACTGGCCCTGTCATAAGCTGAGCTGCAGAACAGGACATTAAGTGACCGAGAACAGACTGAGATACTATTTTCATGTTTAATTTCTGCAACTGATTATCACATGCTTGTGGTCCGTGTTAGCTAATGTGGAGAACGTACTATCAGCTGGTTTCCAGGCACTGCTACTAAAATAGATTGTCAGTCTGATTAAAATCAGTGGGTGCGGGCAGGCCTAACTCTGCATGGAGTATGCTGCAGAAATACTTAACCAGTCACTTAGAGATGCCTGTCCCCTAAAGTTCAGGCAACAGTTTAGGCTATATACACATCAGCAGCTTAAAATGCAGTGTGAGTGTCGTTCTCCCCTCCCAGTCCCAGCCGTGTCTTTCACATTTTTTATTTTCCTTAGTTTAAAAATATGAGCTAAATATTTTACTTTCTAGGTTTTTTTATAGAAATGGGTATGTGCTATCTTTCTTTTCTGTATAACAATAATTATTATTATTATATATAATTGTAATTATATTAGTTGTCTACCAGCAGCCCAACATATTCCTTCCTATCTCACTGCCACTAAGGTCTCCACTGCATAATTTTCCCACTTCTGTCTGGGGTTTTGTGTACTCTGCTAAAGCAGAAACCCACAAAATCCAAATTCAGCCCAAAGAAAAGTCAGATCCTGAAACCTGCATAAATTATGCAAATTAAGCACAGCAGTGCATATGATCACTTATTTTGCAAAAATTATTTTGATTTCCTAATTATATTGAGAAATAGAGGAAAACACTCTGCTACTGAGAATGTTATTGTCTGACCTGAGATTTCATCAGGCATTGTCCACATACAATGAAGCCCAACTTATTTAATATTTATTAAATTAAAGCACAAATCCTCACAGAGTCTACTCAAAAGTAAGTCCTACTGAATTCAATTAGTCTCAAAGGTAAAGGGACCCCTGACCATTAGGTCCAGTCGCGGACAACTCTGGGGTTGTGGCGCTCATCTCGCTTTATTGGCCAAGGGAGCCAGTGTACAGCTTCCAGGTCATGTGGCCAGCATGACTAAGCCGCTTCAGGCGAACAAGAGCAGTGCATGGAAATGCCGGTTACCTTCCCGCTGGAGCAGTATCTATTTATCTACTTGCACTTTGACGTGCTTTCGAACTGCTAGGTTGGCAGGAGCTGGGACCGAGCAACGGGAGCTCACCCCGTCGTGGGGATTACTCCTAGGTAAATAGGGTTAGGATCACAACCCTAAATTTCTTTCGTTAAAAAATATATTCTGCATACCTGTTATACAGGCGCTCAAGGCAACTAACTTTAGACACACCAATAAACAACCACAATTGGAGGTGAATATAAAATCTTCATATCTATGAGAACCCAGAACTTGCCTCGCTTAACTCCCTTCTTCCATGCCATGTTATTGCTAGGATATAAACTCAGATGTAAGAAAGATCTTGTATATGAAGAGCAGCCTCTCAGTAGTTTTGGCACTTTCCCCTCCATTCTTCTCAGATATGGATCCTGGCTTTAATCAAAGATTGTGAGCCTTAATCAGGTTCCTGCAAAGCATCCTGTTTCTGAAAATGTCTGACCTACTCTTTCCTCCTCCAACTTTCCAACTTCTAAGCAATAATTCATCGTTTCTGTATGAAATATTAAAGGCAGCACATTTTGCAGTGCCCTATTTATCTGCAGTTTCTTTTTCTGCTCTTTCTACGGTGCTATTAAGCTTGCTCCCAGCCAGCAACAGCTTCTGCAGACACATTTCCATCAGGGTGTATAATTAAGCAAGTCATCTTCCGTTCTGCTGTGCTGTGCTGTGCTCTGATGACAGCATATGAGCAAAGCTGGTTCCCAGTTATCCTGAGAAAGCATGACACAGAGCTATCAAGTCCTATTCTCGAATGCTGTGGTATGCTGGAATAAATTTGTGCCAAACTTTTTTTTTTTAAAGGATGAACACTTTAAGGCCTGTTCCACTATCACCACCACCCCACCCCACAAAAGTGGAACAATTTGCTCGGTCCTGCAGTGCACTTCTAAACATATGCAGAGTGTATTTCCCCCCAGCGAAGACAGAAGGCACAACTTTCCAGACTTAGCTACTGTTTTTCAAAGGCTATAGGGGACATGATTTGATTTACCTGTAAACTACAGAGATCAGGGGTGTGGATTTCATTAAGTGACTCTGTAGCCTTTGCCCTATAATTTGAGCGCTGTACTTTTTCTTACTGCTGTACAAACCCAACCTGTTCCTACACCTTTGGGATTACAAGCACACCTACCAAGTCATAGGGGTTCCCATGCAATTTGAAGAATGGCATGCAAAAAACCAGCTCACTTTCAAGCCCAACCTTTATGAGTTAACTTTAACCTGAACCCATGATCCTTTCCACCCAATCCTCTGGCAGTTAGGAATCTCTGCATTAACATAACATACCATGAAAAGGGAATGGCTGCATAGGTTTTATATTGTAGCCTTATTGGAGTTCACCGATTGGGTCTGTGTTGCTCCCGGACGGAAGGAAGGAAGTCAAATGACGCCGAGGTTGGTTCAAAGAAAGAGTTTATTCTGCTCTCTGGATAGCAGAAGGCACTTGCGTGGTGAGTCCACAGCAAGTCCAAAGAAATGAGACATTCCATGTTTATACAGCTGTGTCCTTGCTATGCATTTACTCATCAGCTCAAGTTGTATGCATTTTAGAAATGCTAAGAGGAAAGAAGAAAAAAAAAAGGGGGGGTCTGAGTCAGTTTTAAACTGACTGCTCGGAAACCCATTCCTTCAATATCAGCATGAAGCTGATTACACACAAGATTGAGTATAAATTTTTGCCCCTTACTCTTGTGTTGCACCCAGGGATGTCTTCATCAACAAGAGAAAACCTGCCATTGCAGAGGATTCGCCAACATGGGCATACATCCCTGTTCTAGTCTTAGCTGTGCATGTTGACATACCCATGTACTGAGATGGTATTTGCACTGGCACCACCTGAAGAACACCCTCTGCTGCTGCTGCTGCTATTACTGTCAACAGACGATGACAGTTTAGTTAAGCAAATCTCTCTCTGTACTTTTTTTCCTCATAGATGAATGGAAATTTCCCCAGGTTATCCATCCCGCATGTCACACAGTATATAGCCGGTAGGCCAGGTCACTTGATCCTCAGTTCACACAGAGAGGAGCTCTCTCCCCCACCCACCGCAATCTATGGTCGGGGAGAGGTTTAAAAAAAAAAAAAAAGGTAAAGGACCCCTGGACAGTTAAGTCCAGACAAAGGTGACTATGAGGTTGCAGCGATCATCTCGATTTCATGTGTTTGTCCACAGACAGCATGACTAAACCGCTTCTGGAGCAATGGAACACCGTGACGGAAACCAGAGTGCACTGAAACACTGTTTGCCTTCCCGCCACAGCGGTAACTATTTATCTACTTGCACTGACTTGCTTTCGAACTACTAGGTTGGCAGGAGCTGGAACAGAGCAATGGGAGCTCACCCTGTTGTGGGGATTCAAACTGCTGACCTTCTGACTGGCAAGCCCAAGAGGCTCAGTGGTTTAGACCACAGCGCCACCCGCGTTCCTGGTTGGGGAGAGGAGCCAACTCATCAAGAGGCAAAGACCTCTCTGTCTTCCCTTCCCTTCCCTGCCACGCATCTTCCAAGTTAGCGGTACCCACTTCTAATGTGGGAGGTGTCAGGGTCCTGGAAGAGGACAGTTTCTGGTCTGTTGTTGAGCTCTTATATGGTGGCTGGTCAGGTTAGTCCCGAAAAAGCACTTTTGTTTCCCTGCAGTGCCTATCTCTTTTCTATGCATTATTTATCTGGTGGATTTGGGAGGGATGATATTACTTGAGGTTGTTTTTACTCTGAAACAGCACCTTTTTATTGCTGCTCTGTGTGGTTTTATTTGACTACAGCACCCTAAGGCACCCGATGACAGCACTTGTGAGTAGAAGGATGATTTAGTTTTAAGGTTTAATTGTGTTTGTTGTGGTTCAGTTTAATTCATGTTTTAGTAGGATCTCGATGTGCTTTATGGTTTGTTTTGAGCTATACAGAAAAAGCCCGCAAGCACTTGCTGAGAATGTGGAAGGGTCGTGACCTGGCGATGGAGCACATGCTTAGCGTGAAAGAGGTTCCAGGTTCAAACCCTGGTGTCTCTGGGTGGGGTTGGGAAGGATCCTGGCCTAAAACACCAGAGAGTTGCCACCAGCCAGTGCAGATAGTAGTCAGCTGGTTGGGCCAATGGTCTGGCTTGCTATAAGGCAGCTTGCCAAGTCCCTATTGGAAATGCAAAACAAAAATCCAGGGACTGGACAAGTATTGTCACCCAGTACTGGGATAGTGGCTGGGCTGGATGAATCCCTAGCCAGAATTAAGATTGCCAGAAGAAATATCAACAACCTCAGATATGCAGATGACACAACCTTGATGGCAGAAAGTGAGGAGGAATTAAAGAACCTTTTAATGAGGGTGAAAGAGGAGAGTGTGAAATATGGTTTAAAGCTAAACATCAAAAAAACTAAGATCATGGCCACTGGTCCCATCACCTCCTGGCAAATAGAAGGGGAAGAAATGGAGGCAGTGAGAGATTTTACTTTCTTGGGCTCCATGATCACTGCAGATGGTGACAGCAGCCATGAAATTAAAAGACGCCTGCTTCTTGGGAGAAAAGCAATGACAAACCTAGACAGCATCTTAAAAAGCAGAGACATCACCTTGCCAACAAAGGTCCATATAGTTAAAGCTATGGTTTTCCCAGTAGTGATGTATGGAAGTGAGAGCTGGACCATAAAGAAGGCTGATTGCCGAAGAATTGATGCTTCTGAATTATGGTGCTGGAGGAGACTCTTGAGAGTCCCATGGACTGCAAGAAGATCAAACCTATCCATTCTTAAGGAAATCAGCCCTGAGTGCTCACTGGAAGGACAGATCGTGAAGCTGAGGCTCCAATACTTTGGCCACCTCATGAGAAGAGAAGACTCCCTGGAAAAGACCCTGATGTTGGGAAAGATGGAGGGCACAAGGAGAAGGGGACGACAGAGGACGAGATGGTGGGACAGTGTTCTCAAAGCTACCAGCATGAGTTTGACCAAACTGTGGGAGGCAGTGGGAGACAGGAGTGCCTGGTGTGCTCTGGTCCATGCAGTCACAAAGAGTCGGACACGACTAAATGACTAAACAGCAACAACACGGGGTAGCCAGCATCTTCAGCCTGAGGTCCTGATCCTTTTCAAAGTTGGACACCTTTGCCCAGACATCACCTCCTCCCCTATCTCATGCCTGCAACTTGCCTAGGAATAGCCTGTTCCTTCACAATTATTGAGGGGATCCCCAACCTTTTTGGACCCAGGGGAACATTTGGAAATCTGCTGTGGGCACCACAAAATTCACATTTTGCAGACGAAAAACTGGTGATATTCAGAATCCTGCTGCCAAGCAAAACACACACACCGAAACAAAACAAATCCGAAACAAAACAAATCTGCTGAGTAACCAACGCTCCCCAATCATCCCCAAGGACTTTTGCTACAAACAAACATAGACATTTACATTAAAAAATGATCCCTTCAATTAATAGGCCATGGAGAAGAACGCATCATGTGATCTTGCTGGGGCATCTCCTGGTATTTCTGGATGATTAGCATGCTTTAATTATTCAAAGACTGCTGTTCCATTTGTGTCCTACCATCTTTTCAGTCAATTAAAAAAAAAAGTGCAGGAATGCTAAACAGAATATATAAAGTCATTGTGGTTGGCTAAACCATCGAATCAGAGAAAAATCCTTCTAATCCTTATTTAACCCATCTCCCCTTATAAAGGATAAAACTCTGCATTGAATAAAATATGCCTTAGCTATATAACAAAGTGCATCCAATTCAACTAGTACTACTTTGGGTGGCATCAAAAGCTATTCGTTTATAATCCCCAAAGATCAAGACAGCATTATATGGTTTTGCACATCGTGTGCACACACACAAGCATAGAATTATCGAACTGGTAGGGACATTATGAATCATCTACTCAGGAGGTGGTGGATTTATATCTGGAAGCTCCTCACTAAAGCAAATTCTACAAATACCTGCCCTTAAAGATCCCGGTGAATGTTCCACCAAATGCTTAGCTAACCTGTGCTGATGGACCACCTCCTTTACAGAACGTTCTTCCTAATTGCCACTGGTTACAGTTTCAGCTCATTATATCATGGCATCCTTGGCAGAAAAGAGCAGTGGACCTCTGCCTTCTTTAAAGCACCCGACCACATGTCTGAAGGCTGTCTCCAAGCCTCCTCTAGTCTCCCAGCCAAAAAAAATGTGACGACTTCAGCCTTTCTTCCTATGCCATGTTCTCTACGCACCTTCCATCATTTGTTTCTTTCCTCTAGATCAGGGGTCTGCAACCCGCGGCTCCGGAGCCGCATGTGGCTCTTTTACACCTTTGCCGCGGCTCCGGGGCAGATACTAGCGAGGGGAGCATTGTGCGCCCCGACACTCCCCACTGTGGCGGGCGCTGTACTGGCTGTGACGTCGCATGGGGGCGGTGCGTGCGTTAGTCACGCACCGTCCCGACGTCACCTTCCCACCCGCCCGCTACATTGTAAGGGGCATGTATGGTGGTCACTACTACATTGTAAGGGGCATGTATGCTGGTCACTACATTGTAAGGGGCATGTACGCTGGTCACTGTTTTGAAGGGGAGTGAAGAACAAAAAAGGTAACTTGTTAATTTAACGTTTATTTCTATGAGGAGGAGTAATTCTGAGGGGTCAAACAAAGAAATAATAAAAAAAGTGACAAAAAAGTTATTTTTATAATGACGAGGATGACATTGGGCCCTCATTATTAATTATTATTTACATCAGGCACTGATTATGATTTATGGTACACTGGGGCCCTGATTAATTTTCTATGTCGCAATGGTTTTGCAGCTCCCATTTTTTTTTCCTTCGGAAACGGGTCCAAATGGCTCTTTTTGTCTTAAAGGTTGCAGACCCCTGCTCTAGATTCTCCCCAGGTTGTCTATTCTGTGCTTGCTGTGGGTCAACCAGAACCTTTACACCGTATTTCTACCAAAAGGTCTCACCAAAGTAGATCAAGTACCTCCTGTGTCTTACTTTATGGTTACCAGACCACCCTGTTTCCTGGGGACAGTTCCCGGATTTACAAATCTGACCCCAGACAAAATCCGTCCCTGGAATGTCTCCGGATTTCATTTAATGTCCCCAGATTTATATTTGAAGTGTTGTAGATTTATTAGTACGGAATGAATGTTGTGTGATTGGTTCACTGACACAAAACATATCATATGGGGACTTCCGGCGAGGCAAAATGGTGGGCGCCATAGCAGCGGGCAGCTCCTGAAGCCAGCCAGAGCCAGCTGTGCTACCAGGCTGGCTCCGGGCTGATGAGACTGCTGCTGCTGCTGCGACTGCCAAAGGGAACCAGGGATGCCCGGTGCGTCAACTAGGGGAACCGCTGACACACACACACACACGTGAGTGAGTGAGAGCGCCCAGCCACCCGGCCAACTGCCCAGCGACGCTCTGGGGCCAGGAAAACCCCAGAGCCGAAGCAGGGAGAAGGAGGAGAGGAGAAGGAGAAGGAAGAGAGAGGAAGAGGAAGGAGAAAAAAAGAGGGGAGCCCCAACCTTGCAGCGCTGCTGTGGAGGAGAGGTAGGAGAGCACCGGGAGGGCAAGGACATGTGGCCGAGCCCAGGCCCAACCCGAGCCTACTCCACTGAGGCTAGTGGCTAGTACTCCAAGAGAGCAGGCCGGGGCCCAGAGGAAGGCAGCGTGACAGAGGAGACCACAGAAGAGAAGGTATTACTTCTTTTTTAAAAAAAACAAAAAACTTTTTAAAATAACTCCCCCCCCCCCCTCTTTTCGGGGTAAAAAAAGTGTCCCCAGATTCTTTGAAAAAAATCTGGTAACCTTAACTTACTTATGGTCACTAGCCCTGTCCATACCTCCTACTCACAGACCAGATGCTGAAGGAAAAGTGAGGAAAACAAGAAAGCTTGAGGAACAATGTCCCATCCCCCATCCTCATATGAAGAGGTGAAGTGCAAGAAAAGGCACACACAGATACTTGCAGTATAGGTATTTGCAGTATATGGGCAACCTCAGGAAGTTGTGGACTCTCCTTCCTTGGAGGTTTTTAAGCAGAGGTTGGGTGGTCATTTCTTCGTGGATGCTTTAGTTGAGATTCCTGCATTGCAAGGGGTTGGACTAGATGACCCTCGGGATACCTTCCAACTCTACAATTCTATGACTCTACGCTGGTATGGATAAAGCACAGCCATATCAACACTCAGATCAATGGATTTGATATTCAGTACAGGCTATTGCAAGGAGGAGGAGAGGCTGACTAGGACACCTATCGCTTTGCATGTGGAAAGTCCCAAACGTTTCCAGCTAAAAAGGTTATCTGGGAGCCAGTCTGGGAACAATACCTTCTGGAGACCTTGTTAAAATAGAAAATGGGTCAGTGGACGGACTCAGTATAAGGCAAGTCCATGTGTTCAGTAGCTTGGAGTGGGCTCCACAGTTCTTGCAACAAATCCCTATTTGGAATCCTGCAAGTTCAAACCTGAATGTGTGGGCTATGGCTTGCTTCTGCCGCATTTTATCTATAGTGAGCAACAGATACAATTCCAAGAAGGCTGTGATGAGGACGAGACAGCTGGATCAGAGACTGAAAAATTAATTCTGGGATTTCAATTAATTCTTCTTTTATGAGCTAGCAACTCCACATTCTAAATCTGAAAAATGCAAACATTGCACGACAAGATTGTGGAGATGAGTAAAAGTTTCCAGTGGTCTTATTAATCTATTGCAGCAATCACCCTGTGACAGCAGTCTGAGAAGAGCAAACAGAGCATTTTGGAGACTTCCGTGAGGGCGGGAGTGGATGGCTGATGGCGTGGGAGGCAATATTATTACTTTACGGCTCCACAAACTGAAAATGACAACGAAGTCTGCTCCTGCAGTGTTTTGAACATTGTACATGGTATCACTGTCTGGGTACAGGGATAATGAGAAAATTTACTTAGAAAGCAGCGTAAAAACCATATAAAACAAGATTAGGCAGAACACTGGGGGGAGAATACATAAAAGAACGTGTGTGTGTGTGTGTGTGTGTGTGTGTGTGTGTGTGTGTGTGTCTTATTGGAAGTACGACTTTTTTTTACACATCACCACCACCTGATTTGAAGACACAGGACAGCCAAACCGGAGAGCCGATTAAAAAAAGGTTTGAAGGCCTCATGCTTTGAAATTTTTATGCATCACTGAGGAAGAGAATGGAGGGATTTAGAGGCAATATGAAGGACAACCACCCTTTCTCCTAAAGCAGAGCTGTGGTGTAAATAAATGTGATAAGTTAGTACCAGCTGTTCAGGTCTCAGAAGTGCTTTGTTGGATACCACGCTCAGTATATTTGGGGAAATTGCTTTGCAAAAAAAGAGTGCATCTCTGGCAAAATTGCAAACAATAATATGTTTGTTAAGAGAAGGTTGCACTGTCTAAAAAAAGGATGAACACATGACGTAGCCTTACAGTGGATTGGCTTTTTTGTCCATCCAGACCCATGCAGTCTACCCTAAATGACTGTGGCTTCTCCAGCAAACTGAATTCTGTCCAATTCTACTTCCTGAAACCCTGTTTAGATGGCAATGAATGGAGATGACCAGGACTTTCTAAAAGCAAAACAGATGCTCTACTTGTGAGTCATAGACCCACCCCTCTCTGAATCTCTGTATGGATGTCTGTGTAGGTAAATCCTTTCTGTTGCAGGGAAAGCACTGCCTCCTCCCTGCCCACCTCCCAGTTCACTACCCCTCACACACTACTTCTTCTTCTTCTTCTTCTTCTTCTTCTTCTTCTTCTTCTTCTTCTTCTTCATTATTGTAGTGGTTTGGAGTTACTCGTGCGTAAGCCGACCCAGTTTCGGTGCTTGGTTGCCGGGTTAAACCCTTCGGACTGCACAGCCCATCTCCGCTTGACTGCCTCAGTCACTGGCAGAATCTGTCTGTGGGCGTTTCTTAAACCTCTGCCAGCATAAAAGCTGTTTGACACCTAATCGTCTCCGCCTCTCATTGCGCGGGAGTCTCCTGCGCAGGGTGGGCGTGGGTAGCGGAGTGCCTGGGCTCTCTTCACTGACTTCCAGGGAAGAATTCCGGAGCCCTTCCACCTCCTCTTCCCATTGCTCTCCTGGACTCTTGGTGTCACGCGTATTTCCTTCCCCTTCCACCAAGCTGAGTCTCCCCCTTGTGCTAGGACCTTCACCTGCAGAATCTGAGACCCTCCCCTTCTCCCGTGTCTCTGATGTCAGTTCCCTGACAATTATTATTATTATTATTATTATTATTATTATTATTATTATTATTATTATTTTAATACCCTGCCCATCTGGCTGGGTTTCCCTAGCCACTCTGGGTGGCTCCCAACAGAACACTAAAAACAGACTATAACATCAGTCATTAAAAACTTCCCTAAACAGGGCTGCCTTCAGATGTCTTCTAAAAGTCAGATAGTTGTTTATTTCTTTGACATCTGATGGGAGGACGTCCCACAGGGCAGGCACCACTACCAAGAAGGCCTTGTAACCTCACTTCTTGCAGTGAGGGACTTGCCAGAAGGCCCTCGGAGGTGGACCTCAGCGTCCAGGCTGAACGATGGGGGTGGAGATGCTCCTTCAGGTATACTTTGACTTTAACATATTTAACAGTGCTGCTTAGTGTTTTTAACTCTTGGAAACAGCGCAAGGGCCAGCCAACCTGTGCAAATCCAGCATCTGGAGCAAACTGGGAGAACAGGTTTCTCCTGAACTTGGTCCAGGGCTGGGGAAGGAGACTTAAAATAAGCACAAATGCTTAAAATAGGTGTGCTTTCATGGTGGGTCCACCACTAAAAAAGATCTCTCCCTGTACGCATGCTACGGTGTTTATTTCTGATATTTCATTTAGTAAAACAAACCCTTGTGACACGAGGCAGTTTAGCAAATGTAATGAGATTATTTCAATGGAGAATGTAAATGTAATAACCAGCATTTGAAAGTGCCAGGAAAATGTGATGCAGTATTTGTTCACCACCCAAGCTGATTAAATTCTGCTTCCAATTTGAGATACTTTTAAAAAAAATGCTATAGAAAAAATAAAATGATTAATTTAAAAAGAATACCCTCTGGTAAACAGATGACCAAAGTATGGAGGAAAAGTAATGCCAATTGAAAGGAAGTCCAAAAAATATTGTTTAAAATATGGTAAGGACATGGATTGTATTCATGCACTTAAAATTTTGTGCATGTATTCCTCTCTACTTCCAGGAATAGCCCCAAGGAGACAAGAAGACCAAGGTGGTCCCAGCCATCAGAAAGGAAATGAGCAATTGCAGGAAATTTGCCCCCCATTCCCAGATGCTAGAAAGGACATTTGACTCTAACTACCAGCTGCAGGGAAGCCTGACCTGGCTGAATTTATCGGTCACAGGACAAAAGGTTTTGCAGCAAACACTCTCACAAAGCAGCTTCCATAAACGGTACAACACAATACACAAAATCGGAGTTGCAAGTGCCACAAAAGCACAACCAAATATTTGCGAGCGTTCGGGTGAACGCATTCGGTGAGCTTTTGAAAAACATGTTACTACATGCTGATATGAAGGATGTTCACATAAACGCATGCAAGGACTGGGTCCAAGTATGAACAGTTCACCTGACCCCCATTGCTCCACTTTGTCAGTAAGCAAGGTGAGAGCAAATAAAGAGCAGAGAGTGCCCACTTCCCAGCTGACCAACAAGCAATCAAGGCAACACCTCTGTTTCTCAAAAGGCGTTTTTCTTTATGTGTGGCAAACACATCAGCAGCGAGTTTATTATAGATCTACATGCAGCCCCAGACAAAAACCCAGATCCAATCCAAAGTGGGAGCTTGGACTCTTTGCTATGGCAATGGCTATTCTAGGAAGCAGAAGCAGCATTTTGGAATACCTCTTGTCTCTCCACTACAAACTTGCCCTTATTTATTTATTTATTTATTTATTTATTTATTTATTTATTTATTTATTTATTTCTGTTCAGTTAACCTTTTCGCAGTTGAAAGCAGGCTTGACAGCTGTTCCAGCTTTTAGCTGCTACCTCTCCATGTAAGAAAGATGCTTTGTCTAAAGTGACCTTCTGCAGCCATGAAGTGGATGAGCAGAACATAAAACAAGGATCTGCCATATTAGGATTTCCTTAAGCATCATAATAAAACCAAATAAGCCTCCCATTTTTAGTTGGTCTTAACAGAGGGACAGACTTGCAGAGAGATCAGTCTTTATCTCCTGCATAAACAACGCACTTAGTTTATACTCCTGAAGAGAAAGTTCTAACATGGTCCCAAGACTGTCCAATCCTTTCTGCATTTTTCTTATCTAAATTCTCTTTCTTTCCTCCTTGGTAGTTGGGTTGCTTACCTTGTGATTCTTATTAATCACGCTCATAACAAGCAGCATAACTTGCAATTTAAGTCCCTCATGACCCAAATTCCTTTAATGAATGGCTGGATTATCTCTTCTATGTTAGTGGGATTCTGCCAAATTAAATTGCTCAGTTGAGCATGGGTCCAGCCCATCCATAAGACACAAGGCAATCAACAAGGAATGTTTTCTATGGAAGACGCACAGGAAAGAGACAAAAGCTGTCCAACATGGCTCCTCCAAGGGAGCTAAAAGGACCAGTAGCTAGGGATGGGTGGATCTGTCAATTTTAATTTTGTTCAGTTACTCAGTTTTCCCACCTCAAGTTCAGCACTCTTCATTTCAGCATCAGTTTGAAAATTTATTTATTTATAGTGACAGCAGGTAGCCAATGACAGAAATTCTGCTACATTGCTAGATGTGCTTCCCAACTATTGTTGGGCTGGGAGCAATCAGCTCTCACTCCTACACTTGCTATTAAAGGACAGTGCAATGAAATAGAATTTTTTTATATTGCTGGGGGGCGGGGGCGGAGAAATGATAACATAATGTCATCTACACAGTGGCATATTTGGAATATTTGATTAGAAATGACTGTAGTCAAATGCTGTGCCGTTGCATAGAGACAATATTTGGCCAGTTACTTGATTAGAGTGTCAGCTAGACACTCTAATTGTTATTATTTAAATACATAGCTTCTTGGGGGGGGGGGGAAGCTCACAGATTTCAATTAAAGGCATTTATTTTCCAAACTCAGGTGTCTTCTGCCATCATAAGCAGCATGCCTGCTACCCAGAGATGCTCAGGAATTCTAAGAAACTAAAATATTCAGTACAGTTTTAAGATCAGTGGTTAAAATCAGTGCAGCTTTGAAAGGTTCAGCCCGCCATCTTCATTCAAAATGATGTCCAATCGTATCTAAACATAGATGAAAGCATGCTCCCTGGTACCAGGAACCATCTTGCAAAATTTGCTTACGATATCTCAACAGGTGTCTAAAAGCCTAGCAAAAAATTCATATATAGATATAGATACAGTGGTATCTTGGGTTACAGATGCTTCAGGTTACAGACGCTTCAGGTTACAGACTCTGCTAACTCAGAAATATTACCTCGGGTTAAGAACTTTGCTTCAGGATGAGAACAGAAATCGCACAACGGCGGCGCAGCAGCAGCAGCAGCAACAGGAGGCCCCATTAGCTAAAGTGGTACCTTAGGTTATGAACAGTTTCAGGTTAAGAACAGACCTCCAGAACGAATTAAGTTCTTAACCCGAGGTACCACTATATACAGATACACACAAACATATACCAGTATGTATATATTCTTCGTGGCCATATCCTAATACCAAGAGGTTTAATATACTTCGGCAACTTCACACCATTTGGTCAACAGCAAACCTGGCTCAAAGGCTCTATTAATGCTGTTCAACTCATGTTTTGCCTCCCCACCCCCATTGTGCTGCTGAACATGGCCTGTGGCACACTGTCGGCCAAGTCACATTAGATTGTAGTGTATTCGGATTCAGATAAGCTCTCCTGAGCATCCTGAATTGCCAGAGCACGCACAGGAAACAGAGACAGGAATGATACCCTGGCTTTTTAAATTCTCAGCTGACAGTATGCCATTAAACCGTGTCCATTTGTTTAACAGGAAACCTCTTTCTTTCCATTCACTCATTTTGGGCCAGTTACAGCACACCAGAGGAGCCGATCTGGCGCTCCTGCTCCAACCTTGCCGATGTTCTGCCCCTCTCTCTCACCATCCCGACACATGGCAGTGACACCTCTGCCAGGAGGGCCAGGTCAGCGATGCCGCCGCCACCTTCCCCTCCACTGCCAGCCCAATACATTTTGCCGCCTGAGAGACAGAGCAGGAAATGGTCCCTCAACCATCTAGCTCAAGGTCCATAGCATCCAAAGCTGGCCAAGTTATTTTGGAAATGGAGACAGGCAAGCAGTGTTTTTCACCGTACTTGAACAGCAAAAATGCAACAATAATAAATAAAACAACTAACAGTTTGCTGCCCTTGCATGACACCCAAACCAGCACCCAAATCTACAGACTGGAGTAGGTTTGATTTGTTAATGGCAGGGAACAAAAGGTGCAGGGAAAATAATATTCCCCAAGAAGTGATCTTTGAACACAGCCAACCCTAGTACACTTCAAATTTGGGTTTTTCCAGTGTCCTTGCAAGTTACTCTACCCCCTTTCAAAAGTTAAGGGGGGTTGTTTACTGAGGAAGACTGACAGGGAGACTAGCAACAGGGTTGGGGGGAAGCAAACCCCATTTTGAACTGGACCCTATTTGAATGAGGTCGGGCCTAACTGAAAAAGAGGAGGGCTTTTTTGAGTTGGGATGTCGCATTTTGAGCTCACATGACTCAACCTTCCCTTTAAATGTTGCTGTCCTCCAAAGAACGCTGTTTTGAAAGGTACTCCTTCTCTTGCTCCCATAAAAGTGAAATGTTCTCCTCCCAATCAGTCTTAGGAGTAAAGCAATGGACTTAGGCACAACACCTCACTACCAAGAGCCTAACTAGATTTTATGAAGGATGTGTAGCTGGCTTCGACAGGTGTCTGCCCGGTAACGCATGACACAACATCAACGTTTCTCTGGGCATGAAGTCATGATGCTTGTTGCTTTTACTAGCTGTTACTGTGAAGACGCTGTGGAGCAGGGGAGATGTGGTACTTCATAATGTTTACTAAGGCCTTGTAGCGCCCAGCTGTCACTAGTAAGAATCCTGCAGGAGACACCATGTGTGCCTGCCTGGAAAGGACCCAGGGATTCCACATACTCATCAATGAAAATAACAGTTATTTTGCTAGTAAGGGAGATAATTATGAAATTATTCCTTTAAAAAAAATAGTTCTCCTATGCTCCTGCGAAATATCTCTGTGAACTGGGTAATGAATTCCATTTTTGAAAGTAATTTTCCAGCCATTAATGGATGGTCTGTTTATTATTTGTTTCTTCCCCAACATTTGATTCATAGCATAAATGAGAAAAGCAGGATCTCGCCCCAAGGAGCTTGCAAGCTAAGATCTGACACGGCAAAAGAATAGCAGCTACCTAAGGGTTTCTGTCAGGGAGATGAGGGCAATGCTTTCTCATATCTGTTGTATAAGGTCAGTCTAGGCAGCAGCACCTCTAATTCTGATTGGCAGGTCAGTTAATGCAACAAATCTCCATCTTCACAGAGCACCTGTGGGAGCCATGAACATCCCATTCAACTGACAGCAACCTTATTAAATTTAATAGGAAGGAATCTGCCTTGCTGAATTAGCGATTCCAAATAAACAGAGGCTGTCAGGGAGATTTCAGGTCTATTTATGTATTATACCCTCGGGGGTCCCTTCCAACTCTACAAGTCCATGATTTTATGCTACCTCTACCTAGTGTGATAGCACTTTTAAAAAATCCAAGGACTAATCAGGTTGTGTATGTCCTTTCAGAGATATCCCAGCAGTTCAGAATCTTTCATCCATTCATCCAGGAATTTAAGGAAAGGCTATTATTCTTATTCATGGGGTGCCTTCACTGTAGCATGTAGCAATCTAGCATTTGTTATTAGTACTACTACTGGAAGCAAACTCTGCAGCTGCTGTTATTTTTGTGTTTACAACGTTGTCCTTTTCTTCAAAGTGTTTTGTGATGAGCTGTTGTTGAGGTTAAGTAAACTAAATCAGTTTAACTGAACTGGGCATCTACCACTGCAGGGCTCAGACTTTCCTTTTTTTTAGTTTCAATCAGTTCTGCACTTCAGTTTAGCACAATTATGTGCACAAAGATGTTACACTGGATGGAACAAACATCTGTCTGAGATTATGGCCATCAGGTGCATATCTTTTCAGCATCTGGACTCCAAACATGAGCCGCCATCCACACTTCCATTTCAGATTTCATTAAGTAGCATGGTTAAGTGATTTCGATGGAGAAGCAGATATTTCCAGTAAGATGAAAGAGATCACTCATCTTTCCTTACAGAGTAATTTTGTACATGAAGCAAAACTAACAAACTTCAGAGATCCTCTGCACAAGTATTGATTACACAAATATATAATCTCCCCCAACAAATGACCTTCCCCCCAAAATACAGTTGTATCCACTGCTGGCCCAGCAATGGGACTTCCATTTCTTCTCTCTCCCCCACCCCCCGCATCTGATAAAAAAGGCCCCCAACATCCCAGAGCTGATTGTGAGGGCGTCTGTGTATGTGTGGAGGGGATAGGAACTCTGTCTTGCATACAAAAGTGCATTGCATCAGCAAAGCTGGATGTCGCCCATAGACATTACAGGGAGTGCCAGTCAGTCAGTGCAGAACTATCCAAGTGAAAACAGATGGACAACCTGTGGCCCCCTGTCTTAATTTTGTGCCTCTCCTGGCATCTTCCTCCTCATATTTCCTGGCTTTTTAAAGAGCCTCCCTTCTGTATACTTTCAGAAGAACTGGAAGGGGCAGTGTAGGGTTTTGTGTGCATGCATGTATATAGAGAACACTGAGGTCAGAAAGGAATTACTTTCAGTCGCCTACATTGTAGCTGCATTGGTTTGTTGTCGGCACACACAAAAATCATCTGCCTACCTCCCTTAGAGTAGCCCCATTTAATCCAGTTTACTTCTGAGTAGACTTGCATGGGAGTTCTAACTTCAGGTAGCCAAGATGAAAACTGAAGCAGGGTGGTCCTTGCCATGGATTAGTTAAGCCATAGTGGCATGAAGAAGAAGAAGAAGAAGAAGAAGAAGAAGAAGAAGAAGAAGAAGAAGAAGAAGAAGAAGAAGAAAGCTTTTCTGTTCCTGGCTCAGCCCATCATTATCTCTGGCTCTGCCTCTCACCAGCAAACACCCCTGACACCTGTTGGGTGCTGTTTGATATAAAGTTCCTATCATATCAGTACACATGCATGATGTTGCTGTTTTCCACTGAGTTTACTTGCATCCTCATTTGAATTCAGGAATACTCCATCCTACAGTTGTTTGAGGAACATTTTTTGTTTTCTGTTTTCTTCTTCTGCAATTTTAACACCATTTTCGAATAACGCGTGCTGTTCTATCTGGTTTGTACAGTGTTTGGATAGTTATGTGGATTTGCAAATTGGTCAAAACAACAAAAAGAGATGGGTTTGACTCGGATAAACTTTTCAGCCACCTTGGACACTCCAGCACAGAGTTTTTGGGTTATTCTGTGGGAAGAGCCGTTCTATGATCCTGCCAAGCCAGTAGCCACAAGGCCATGGCTACTGCCCCATTATATGGCTGCAGCTTTAGGCTCAACAAGAAAGATAGCTAACAGCACAAAAACTGCTGCAGCAAGGAAAACTTCCTATTACGGTAGGAACTTTAAATAAAACAAAACCCAACATATGTTTATTTCATGTTTATTAGCAATTAATGGGTTATCTTGGATGCAATATTTATCCTATTTAAATCAATGACAGTTCTCTTTATGGTTTTTTAAAAATGGATCAGAATGGCACCCCTTTTCATTAACTATGTTTATTTAGGGAAAATAATCAAAGAGACATAGTGTCCCGTCATAAATGGTTGACACAAAATTTAAGCAGCTGAATTGAATACAATATAGGCAACAGACCATTTATTTTTATTGTCAAGAGAAAATCAAGATTTTCTTTTGCTGCCCAGCAATAGATGGGAAAATAGGAGTCTTTTATCTAAAGTTTCTCTTATATGTGAATAAAATGATATGGGCACATTAAAAGATGGAGAAACATATGGGCACATTAAAGGATGGAGACGTTATGTATATCATATACAACTTACAGCATGGGAGAAGCTATGGAACTGGGATTTGAAATTTACAGCATGTTATACGTTGAAAGAAAACAATATGAAAATGATGTATCGTTGGTAGTTAACTCCCAGTAAACTAGCTAAAATGTACAAAGCAAGGTCAAATACATGCTGGAAATGTGAGGAAAAAGAAGGCATCATTTATCATATGTGGTGGACATTTAAAATACTAAAAGAATTATGTGAGATGATATATAGTGAATTTTCAAAAATGTTTAAAATAACTTTTTCTTTAAAAACCCAAACTTTTCTTTTACGAATTCTAGGTGCCGAAATTCCAACGGATCAGAAAAAAACTATTTACGTACGCAACCGCTGCTGCTCAGATGTTACTAGCCCAGAGATGGAAAGAAGATAAAGTCCCTACCAGAAAAGAATGGCAGATTAAGTTGATGGATTATGCCAAAATGACAAAAACGACTGGAAGAATCAGAAATCAGGAAGAGCAAAATTTTAATAAGAAATGGGGGAAATATATAATTTGCCTTAAAAACCATTGTAAGCAATTAAATTTATTAGTAGGATTGGAATAACTCTTGAAGTTTAATGTTGAACTTCCACAGTCACTTAGGGACTCACAGTTAAAACCGTGTTTATGGAAGACAATCTTACTCAGCTATGAGTGATAGAAGAAGAAGAAGAAGAAGAAGAAGAAGAAGAAGAAGAAGAAGAAGAAGAAGAAGAAGAAGAAGAAAAAGGGACATTTAATAGATTCGGATTAATACAAGATGCAGGAGCAAAACATTATACAAGGACCCACAAAGGGGATGAGGGAAGTCCAGGAGACTCTTCAGAGCTCTCTTTTTATGTTGGTTGTTTGATAACTGTTCGTAAATATCAAAATCTGAAAAAAAACTAATTTTTAAAAAAGAAACTTGTTTAAGGTTTGTCAAACTATCCCTCTGCCATCAGCTCCTGATGAAACCCCAGTGGTACCTTCTAGTCTGGGTTGAACTAAACCAGGGTTGGGGAACCCGTGGCGCTCCAAATGATGGGGGACTACAGCTCCCATCAGCTCCAGCAAGCATGGCCAAGGGTCAGGGATAATGGGAGCTGGAGTCTAACAGTTTCCCCACCCCAGAATTAGACAATGGCAGCTGGTCCGGGGCTGGTAAACCACAAAATGGCTGCAAAACAGCTGGGAGGAGCTGTGATGGACAGGCCAAAGCTGGGGTGATGGACTGGGTTCTTTTTCCACCCTTCAGTTTCCTCTACCCCACCTGATTCCTCTCAAGCCAGGGTTCTTGCTGCCTTGCAGGGGAAAGAGGCAGGGGAAAAGGTGGGCTGCAAGGAACCACAGTGGGGAAGCACACCTCTTTCCTCTTGCTGCTTCTCTGCTGAAAATGACAACATACCCCAATAGTTCAGATCCACTGATCTAACTCTGCTGCCACATATACAGCTTGACTCCCTTTCTTGCAGAGAAAGCCACTTGTAACTGAACCACGCCTGATGCACAGAACCAAAAAGGAGCAAACTTAAGCATGTGAATAAAGATTCGCTTCTGATTTAACATGCAAATAGTACACCTCTTGTTGCAAGAGAATGGTATTTTGAGGGAGAGTTGGGTTCAAGCAATGTTCCTTGTCTCTCAACATGCAGGCCTGGGCATATGATTCTTTATGAGGATGTTTGTTGCTCCTGTCTTTTCATGTAAACTAGCCTGACATATGGTTTCATAGAACGGCAGAGTTGGAAAGGACCCCAAGGCTCATCTAGTCCCAGCCCCCTGCAATGCAGGATTGGACCCTTTCACCTCTACAGCACCACTGATAGTCTTTTTAAAAAACTGTTGTGGCATGGCACAAAATCTCCAGATGCTTTTCTTGAGGGTGAGGTTTGTCTCAAAATAATAATTGGGCCCCTTTGGAATCTGGCCCAGAACCCGGGGATGTCAAAGTAGTTTGAATAAAAACTATTTCATTTCACTGAGGACAATGGAACCAAACTGGAATAAATTCAAGTATTTTGGTTTCCCACGCTCACTAGCTCCTTCCTGGTTTTAACACAAGTCATTCCTCTTCCAATTGCTTTATCCCCTGCCCTCCTTTCAGTGGCCATGGAGAACACAACAGAAAAAATAATAATGATAATTGCAAACAGAAAATCATCTCTGACCATACATAAACAAGCAAAAAAAGCACATGACCCATACTGGACTTTGCAAGGACTTTTTTTTTTTGCATGTGTTATAACAAATATAAACATTTTATTTCATAAACTGCCTCCACAAGAGGACTGGAAGGTTTCTAGAAAAGGGGGATGTGCTTTGTTTTGGTTTGAGGCTTGGTGTGTGGTTCTTTTTGCAAAAGACGAAGGTGCAAAAGCAGTAGTGACAAGCTATGCAGGGGAGATGATATAAAAGCTACTTACACTTTTTGGTGTGAAATAATCCCTCTGGATTCTGCCAGCTGGAAAATAATTAGCCCATTTCTTAACGGCACTGTTGCTTCTGTCTGCTCTCTCTACGGACGCAAGAAAACACAGGTATGAGAGGAGGGAGGGGAAAATGCTGCCACTGGTGTTCTGCCGCTGCAGCTAAACTCTGCTAGGCTCTGATAAAGCAATTGGCAGGTTAAGGATGCTGAGGACGGCAAGCAGATAAACAGGTACCTTGGCTTTCAAGAGGCAAAGGATGCTCCTGCGGCGGCTACCCTTCGTCTTGTGTAACAGCGAGAGCCGCTCAGTCTCTGTACCGCTGACATGCTACCAGCCAGCATTTCAGAAAAGGCGTCTGGGAGGTCCTAGTGCCAGGGTCTGCAATGTCGCCTTGTTGCAACCCGACTCCTGGCATGTTTTCAGACAGCTCCAAGTTGCCACGGAAGGCAGAGAAAAAAGGGATCAAGGGCTTAAGTCGGAAGAAGGCTGACAATTCAAAACCAGCCTTGCAACTCTACAATCCTATGGTTCTACTAAGCAAAAGAAGCACCATCTTTCTTTAAAAGAACAAAACTCAGTGTTTGCTCTAGTGCTGAAGAAGACAAGGGCTCCCTGTCAAAAGAAAAATGGTTTTCGAGGCTCACAAAAGCTGCAGCCCCTAAGTACTCTTGCTGCAGAGTACGTTTGGGTAAGCATGCAAGGATTGTGGTGCAAATTTTCTTGGAATAATAGGGTGTTGCAGTGGACGGGCACAGAATAGAGCCTCACATTGTTTTATTCCCCCCCCCCCAAAGGCACATCAGTCATAGGGAAACTGTGTCTCTCCAGATGCTGGAGTCCAACTTATTGCTGCAAGGCAGTGATGGGGCACCTGCTGGAGACCTATGGTTCTTGTTTGTGTACAAATTCCATCAGCTCCAGCCAGCCTGGCCAGTGGTCAGGGATGATGGTAGCCATAAGTATACCAATATCTGAAGGCCCACAGGTTCCCATACTTGGGCTACGCAGAGACAATCTTTCTCTTTCTTTTTCAAGAAAATTGAGTGTCGGAGATGGGGGACACATACACACTCTGATCTAACAGAAGGAAACACATAATAATAAACAACACATGTGCTATAAATTTGCTTGGGCAAAGGACCAGTCGAGGTTGAGAGAATCAGAGCAAAAGCTGGATTCAGGCCTCCCTCTTGTTAGTGGCATCTGATCGAGATGAAGTTTTGAGAAACAACAGTGTTTCATTGTTGTTGCTGTCTGCAAAAAGACACATTGAAATAGTTGGTCATAAGAATAAAAGAAAATTACAATAAATTAGTTTGGAGATGGTATTTAACGTCAGTCAGATTAAATAAATGCTTTTGAATTAGGAAGAACTTCCTGACAGTAAGAGCTGTTCGACAGTGGAATTTGCTGCCAAGGAGTGTGGTGGAGTCTCCGTCTTTGGAGGTCTTTAAGCAGAGGCTTGACAACCATATGTCAGGAGTGCTCTGATGGTGTTTCCTGCTTGGCAGGGAGTTGGACTCGATGGCCCTTGTGGTCTCTTCCAACTCTATGATTCTATGATTCTAATTATGGTGCTGGAGGAGACTCTTGAGAGTCCCATGGACTGCAAGAAGATCAAACCTATCCATTCTGAAGGAAATCAGCCCTGAGTGCTCACTGGAAGGACAGATCCTGAAGCTGAGGCTCCAATACTTTGGCCACCTCATGAGAAGAGAAGACTCGCTGGAAAAGACCCTGATGTTGGGAAAGGAGAAGAGGATGACAGAGGACGAGATGGTTGGATAGTGTTCTCGAAGCTACCAGCATGAGTTTGACTAAACTGCGGGAGGCAGTGGAAGACAGGAGTGCCTGGCGTGCTCTGGTCCATGGGGTCACAAAGAGTCGGACATGACTAAACGACTAAACAACAACAACAACAACAGATTAAATAAAATAAACAAGGAATATTCAGTTTTATGTTGGAGGGGATGCCAGGAAACCGGGAACTATGTTCACATGTGGTGGGGGTGTAAATATGTACAATTTTTTGGTAAAGGATGTTTTAGGAGATAACAGAAATCACTGGCTTAAAGCTGACGAAAGCCCAGAAGTAGCGTTATTATCAATTTACGATGGGGGAGAAGGTTTGCAGGCTGTGAAGGGCTTGCTCGCAAATTTATTGACAGCTGCACGAGTTATTATAGCTAGGAAGTGAAAGGGGCAAGCAGAATTTAAAATGGAATGATGGTATAAAGAGATGTGGGATATAGCCATTAATGCTAAATTAACATGTGCCATTAAGGTAAGACAAGGAATATGCAGGAGAAATGATTTTGAGGAGATATGGAAGGTGTTTGTAGAATTTGTACTGTTAAAATGGAAAGGGGGTCAAACCATCTTAAGAGGTGTTGAAATTTTGGGAGGTTGGATAGTTACAATGGAATGGTCTCCGTGGGGTGGGGTGCACATTTTTATTCTTATTTATTTATGATTATTACTTATTTCCCTAAAAAAGAATAATAATAAAATAATAATAATAACAATAATAAAGAAACAGCTGGTCATTGCTCTCCCCAGGTAGTTTTGCCTCCGCCCCTCTCTATTTTTGAAGGGCTGCATGAGCACTCGTATGGATAGGCAACATTCTTGGAAATACACAACTCTGTTAAAAACAGCTCCAAAACTGCTCAAAGACATGTGTTTATTTGCATTGATACTCTCCAACAAGCACTTCTGATTATAACACGTTGTTGAAGCAGCAATCAGTTTGTTCAGCTGGCTACAAAAATTGGCTAAACCTGAGGAAGAAAAGAGTTGACCAGAAGTTTGACAATAATAACCACAAACGTTTCAGAGATTGTCTCCAAGCCTGAAAGGCTATAATCCATACATGCTCTGGCATAATAAAAGAAGGCCTCTTCTCATTTATTAAAACCACTGTTGTTCTTTTAAATCACAAAATTGAATCCATCTTTCCTACTTCCCATTCTGTTTCCAAGGTCTGCTACATATTTGTTGTTTCTCTGTGGTGTATCAGTCCCTTAAGGCTGATGTTTTGGAATAATTTCTCTTTATTGCTGCAGGCAGACAAGACCCACCCCTGCCACACACAATATTTCTCCTGACTAGACTTACTGCATCCTGGCTTTTCTACATGCTTTTAGAACTGACAGCCTGCATGATTAGTTTTACTCTTTTATTAGTGTTCAACTATTTTAAAACGAGCCTGTTGTTAGTGTGATGTTTATGAAAGTTTGTGTCAATTAACATCTATTCACACATTTTTAATAAGTAGCCTACTTCGTTTTGATACAATGGCACTTACTCCCCATTCTTTCTTCACTTATTTATATTATTTACAAAAACAGGTGTCTTTCCAGTCCTGTTTCTGAATCTTGTACTCTTAACATGCAGCAAAAACGGCTCCATCTTTCAGCAAATGCAACATTCTGTGATATCCTAAGTGTACGTGGGTTCCCACAAGGCAAGACACAGCGATAACAGCAAGAACCTTTATTCAACTACATAACTGGGAAACAGGGACAAGGAACTGCTTATATACATTCCTGAAAGCCTGTGCCACTCCCACTCCCAAAGTTATTGGCTGCCTAAACTTCCAAGCTGCGAATCACGACTAAGAGTTCAAGGGCCAGTGGCAGAGGTCCAAAGCCTAAAATGTTCTGTGATTGGACATCATGTATTGAATCAAAACACAGGAGCTCAGAAGCCTTAGTCCTGACTCAAACTCAGGCAAACACAAACCACTAAGTAACAACCTCCCTTCTCTCTTTTGAACTAGTTCAGCTAATTTACCCATATCGGCCAAATCCATACAATTTATTAACCACTCCCACTCTCTTGGAGCTTGTTGACACTTCCATTTTCTAGCTCACCAGCTTAGCAGCTACCAACATCACATATCCTAATGGCTTCAGATTCTTAACCAATTCATTCTCAATGACATTAAGCAGAATCAACACTGGGGTAAGTCTCAGAGTGGGCCCTATTAGATCAGAGACAGCCTGTACTATTTGCCTGCAATAATTAGTTACGATTGGACATTTCCACCATATATGAAGCAAATGTGCATTTCCTGCTGAGCATTTCCAGCATGTAAAATCTGTCCTGTTCAGAACTGCAGGCTTTAAGTACTGCCTCAACATTCATTATATCACGCTCCCCTAATTAACAAACTAAGCAACACAACCAGACTTCACATCTTTTTCTATCGTTGATCTGAGATAGTCCATCTCAGATAACATTTAGCTTTGATTTATCTTTGCTGTCCAAATTCCAGACCCTGAAAGGGGTGTCACGGTTGCATGCAAGAATCACAGGATTGTGCGTAAGCTGCACACTTCGTAGCAGTTCTCTCCTGCAGCCACACTGTTGACTCTTTATTTGGATATACGGAAGTGCCTGCAGGAACTACTGAACTCTGGAATTTGTAGTTTTTAGAATGAAACATCACATAGAGAGGCACACATGCCTCCATTTCTCTCCCAAATCATGTTGTAAGGCTGTCTTGCACTCTCTCTCTCTCTCTCTCTCTCTCTGTGTGTGTGTGTGTGTGTGTGTGTGTGTGTGTGTGTTTTCTAGATTTCAGAAGGGCCTGAACTTATTAAAACTGCCCAGCTTCTGGGCAACTTAATTTAGAAAGTGCATTTTATTCTTGTGCTTGCATGCAGCTTCCTGGATTCAATGGATTTAGCTGGAGTGGGTCTGTGAGGGCAACTGAACTAAAATGACCACTGCTGCAACTTGGGCTTTGCACAAACTTCTCCCCCTCCGCATACACTCGCCCTATCGTCTCGGAAATTCAAGCCAGCAAGTTGCTGACAGAAAATGACTAGTTGTGGAATGGGTTGTAATAACTTCCACTGCAGTGTTTTCAAGCACTTTTTAATAGACCCGAGGCTCAAATTACACATAGATGTGTTTTTTCTTTTCTTTAGGGGAATGCAGTCACAGGGAGTGGAGAAGTTGATTAAGGCAGTGGCATTAGGGGAGCAGGCGCTTAGCAATTTCCTCTCCCTCTCCCCAAACATTCCTCAAAATTGCCATTGGGGGTTAATTTGACTATGAAAATCACAAGTACAAACTGATTTCTCAGTAGTGGGGAGTGCGGGAGGCGACAGGGATTGCAAAATGACTCTCAAGGTTAATCGCCCCCCTCCATTAACATTACAGTGGTACCTCAGGTTACATACGCTTCAGGTTACAGACTCCGCTAACCCAGAAATAGTGCTTCAGGTTAAGAACTTTGCTTCAGGGTGAGAACAGAAATCGTGCTCCAGCAGCATGGCAGCAGCAGGAGGCCTCATTAGCTAAAGTGGTGCTTCAGGTTAAGAACAGTTTCAGGTTAAGAACGGTCCTCCGGAAGGAATTAAGTACTTAACCTGAGGTACCACTGTACTGCTAAAATCAAAGTCACACAATCTTTTTTCTTTTTCTTTTTTAAGGAAGAATAGATATGAATACTTAGCTATGCTGCATTAGTCTTAGGCTAATGTCTCCCCAACCCTGCATCCCCAGCCCAAAATATGAGTATTATACACAATAAATTGCTGCTGTAGACCACTCTTTTTCTCAGTCACACAGGCAAACACAAGTCTCTCTAATACGGCCATCAGAATAAGATCCACTATTTGACTATTGATTCAAAACCCTAAAATGTATTTTATACAATTGACTTTTTATTTCTGTTCTTTGTATTTCATATTGTTGTTTTATTACTCTGGCCGATGGCTGACGCAAATAAAGATTCATTCCTTCATTCATTCATTCTCTAATACGGTGTAATAATGATAGATGTATTTTCATTTACACCGGCAGGGCTTTTTTTTTAAAAAAAGGATAGCACATTTTTCAAAGAAAACAAAGACTGTTTAATACTAATTTGTATAGAGATATTACTTTTCTCTAGATTATGGCTTAATGGCAATGTTAACAATATTGATTTGTCTTAATATTTAAACGAACATGCTCCCTCGCCTTTTAAATGTATTTTTGCATATTTATTTTTGTAGCTATATATTATCAATGGGACCATGATTTTGACGATGGTGAAGGCGACAGTGAGGATGATTTTGTTATTTCATTTCTGAGTCACTTCCCATGAGACAGTTTAAAGCAACAGAACATACATAAAATCAATTAAATCCAGCATAATTGGATTTGTCTTCACTCAGACCTTTGGTTGAGTGGATGCCTTTCCTCCTCCTACAATACAGCAATGAAAATTACTTCTGAGTAGGCATGCATAGGATTGCACTGCCATGCTAATATTAATGGCTTTGGCCACCTCATGAGAAGAGAAGACTCCCTGGAAAAGGCCCTGATGTTGGGAAAGATGGAGGGCACAAGGAGAAGGGGATGACAGAGGATGAGATGGTTGGACAGTGTTCTTGAAGCTACCAACATGAGTTTGACCAAACTGCGGGAGGCAGTGGAAGACAGGAGTGCCTGGTGTGCTCTGGTCCATGGGGTCACGAAGAGTCGGACACGACTAAACGACTAAACAACAACAACTAACTAACTTTACTAATAACATTGTTCTGTCACTCGTCAAAAATAACAATAACAACAGCCACACTTTCCACAGCAAATAAAAAGCAAACCAATGCAAAAATCCAGGATTTTTAAAGAAATCCAGAAATAAAAAGACCTGTGTTAGAAAGAACGTGAATTCCTGCTGCTGTTTGTGCCTTGTGTTTGGGCAGTAAGTGAAACACTCACACTGGTGCCCAAACACAGCTACCTTAAAATCATGAATTTTTGCACTGTTTTCCTGTCAAAAGATCGGAATCAAAATAAGACTCATCCCCAGATTCTGGATAATATTCAACTATGTTTTTATTCATAATAGTAGACCCACTGAAATGAGTGAATGTGACTAAGTTTGGCCCGTTAATTTAAATGGGTCTTCTCTGAGTAAAACAGCTGAAAACCACCTTCTGTCTTAACTTTTTAAGTTAACCAGAAAAGCCGCCTTTTCCTACAGCAGCACATTGGCTGCTGCAAGTCCACTCAAAAGCAGTAAAGTAAAAGCACTGCACTTATGGTGAGGTCAGGAGAGTAAAACCAAAACCACTTGCCTTTTACATAGGTCAGAGCTTTCTAGACTTTTCATGTCGGTGGCACACTTTTTAGACATGCATCATTTCATGACACAGTGATGCAGTTTTGCACCATTTAGCCACACAGTAATTCAGTCTTACTAGCAAACTGGTGGTTAAACTAACCCCTTTGGGGAGTGTTTGTGCGACACATCTACACACTGCAGCCGACACACTAATGTGTCACGACACACAGTTTGGAAAGCCCTGATGTAGGTGGATCATCATAGTAAAAAAGGTAAAAGGACCCCTGGATGGTTAAGTCCAGTCAAAGGTGACTATGGGTTTGCGGCGCTCATCTCGCTTTCAGGCCAAGGGAGTCGGCGTTTCTCCACAGACAGCTTTCTGAGTCATGTGGCCAGCATGACTGAACCGCTTCTGGTGCAACAGGACAGCGTGATGGAAATGCCATTTTCTTTCCTGCCGCAGTGGTACCTATTTATCTACTTGCACTGGCATGCTTTTGAACTGCTAGGTTGGCAGGAGCTGGGACAGAGGAACGAGAGCTCACCCCATCGTGGGGATTCGAACCACCAACCTTCTGATCGGCGAGCCCAAGAGGCTCAGTGGTTTAGACCACAGTGCCACCCGCATCCCTTAGTAGCGCAGGAGTGAGGAACTTGTCACCCTCCAACTGCCATTGAACCACAACTCCCACCACCCCTGACCATCATCCATGCTGGCTGGTGCTGAGGGAAGCTGTAGTTCACCCATGTCTGTAGCGCCACAGATTCCCCATCCCCATGTGTGAGCATTTCATTCATGGAGAACTGAGGGAACTCTGTCCCGAAAACTAGATTGAAGTAAATAAAACCCAATAAGCAGCAGCACAAAGCAAGTGGTCTTCATCAAGTCCCTTCTGTCACAAAAGGATCACCTCAGAATGGGCATCTCCTTCTCAGCGTATGCAGCCAGGTCTCTAGGCAAATCACAGGCTGCTCAACGGCCATCTTGTGCGTCCAAAGTGGTTCAAAAAGCCAACTGCCCTAACCTTCTTGGAATGGAATTTATTCAAATGAGCCTGGCACTGGCATTTATCTTTATATCTGTTGAAGTGAAGAAGGAAACATCGTGTTCCGCAAAGCACCCAACCTTTCCCTCATTGCTCTGGGTTAATAGACAAGGGTCATGATCTTAACATGTCAACTCAACCTGCTGAAGAATGCCTCCACATTAGCGAAGCATTACAGTGGTCTGCAGCATTTAAATCACTAAAGGTATTTTCCTGGTAAACAGAGAAATTGACACAACATGCATAATTCCGGGTTGTGCCCGTCCAAATACTGGCAACTGTTTTCTGAACTGGTTGAAGCTCATCCCCAATATTGGGAAATGATCTATAATGAAATGAAGAAGATGTTTAAAATAACCTTTGTTAAAACCAGAAGTTTTCCTAGTAGGTATTACAGGAGTGGACTTACCAAAATCACAAAAGGACTTATTCATGTAGGCAACTACAGCCGCACGGACATTATTAGCATAGCATTGGAAAGAAGAAGCTGTCCCATCTAAAGAAGATTGGCATGTTAAATTAATGGAATATGCTGAAATGGCAAAATTGACAATGAAACTATGAGGGAGAGACGACAACGAATTTAAGGAAGAATTGAAGATGTTTATTGCATATATACAGAAGCATTGTACAAAAGTTAATACATTAGCAGGGTTTTAAAACTGCTAGTAATTTGTTATGAATGGATAATAGGTAATTTCAATGGTTTTCAAATTTTAAAATGGACATGCGGTATGTTGATAAATAATAGAACCAAGGAAGAGACTAGAGCAGGCCTCCCCAAACTCGGCCCTCCAGATGTTTTCAGACTACAGTTCCCATCATCCCTGATCACTGGTCCTGTTAGCTAGGGATGATGGGAATTGTAGTCCCAAAATATCTGGAGGGCCGAGTTTGGCGGTGCCTGGACTAGAGGGCGCAGAAGCACCGAAACGTGACCCGCGCACACGCAGACGCGCAGACACAAGTTCTGTTTGCTTCTAGATCCCGTTCTCTCAGATCCCGTTCGCATTTAGAGGTACCACTGTACATTGATATCCTGCCTGCCCTCCAAGGAGACCAAGATAGTGTACATGGTTCACCCCTCCCCATCTTAATTGGTATGTTTTAATTGATTCAACTCGCCCTGGGACCTTAGGGCAAAGGGCAAGCAATAAATTGAATAATAATTTTAACCACCCTGTGTAGTAGGTTAGGCTGAATGGCCCAAGGTCACCCAGTGAGCTTCGTGGCCGAGTGGGGATTTGAACCCTGGTCTCTCAGGTCGGAGTCCAACACTCTAACCACAACACCACACATGATACAAGGCAGCACCCTCTGTGGTTCCCAAGCTTTCACTGCTGAAATTATTGTGGTGTGAGGAAATTTTTCATTGTTAGGCGGGGAGGGTTATCCAATGAAGTAGTCTTTCTCTAAAGTTGACCTACTTCACAGTTAGAGCTATGATCGAGTTGAAATTCCTGAATTTTAGGGGGTTGGACTAGATGACTAGATGAGTTGGGTCCCTTCCAACTCGACAATTCTATGATTCGTCCTTTCAAGCGTGGCCTTCTGGGCCATGCCTGTCTGCAGCTTACTGTAAAGGTAAAAGTAAAGGGACCCCTGACTGTTAAGTCCAGTTGCGAACGACTCTGGGGTTGCAGCACTCATCTCGCTTTACTGGCCAAGGGAGCCAGCGTACAGCTTCTGGGTCATGTGGCCAGCATGACTAAGCCGCTTCTGGCGAACCAGAGCAGCGCACGAAAATGTCGTTTACCTTCCCGCTGGAGCGGTACCTATTTATCTACTTGCACTTTGACGTGCTTTTGAACTGCTAGGTCAGCAGGAGCTGGGACTGAGCAACAGGAGCTCACCCCGTTGTGGGGATTCGAACCGCCAACCTTCGGATATGCAAGCCCTAGGCTCTGTGGTTTAGACCACAGCGCCACCCACATCCGGCAGCTTACTCTACCATCTCACAATACAGAAAGAAGATGACTTGTATCCCCACTTTGAAATCTCCCTACACATAGAAAGCCAAGCCAGATGTAAGGGAGAAGTCTAAGCCCAAGCCATGAGAGGACTATACCATGTGTTCCTACAATCATTTAAGCTGCCTCTCAGTTACCACTACACCAGTTGCTTCTCTTTGTCGTCATGGCAATTTTCCACCCCTCCGTTGCCATGCAACCATTTCTGAGCAACACTGTACATTTGATCTGTCTGGCTTAATTTTATTTCACCCCCACCCCAATGTATTTATTTGCTTATGTGTCACAAGTGGGTTCTTTCTACAGCTCAGCTTCAAAATCGGGAGACCTTATTTTCTTGTCGAAACACTTAATAGGGAGATTTCTTCCTGTTAATGTTTTTGCACTACATTGACTTCATGGTCACAGCACTCCATCAACCAACCTGAGTGGGCTCTTCTTCTTGGAAGAGCAAAGCCACTTTTGTTTATCATGAGAAAGGGGAACCTGCGTCAAAGGTAGCTTATCAGATCGGGACGGAGGCAATGGCCTTTCATCACTTCCTGTATGTTCCATAAAACCAATTATCAGGGAAGCCACCTTCTCCACACAAGAGTGCAGCCTGGTCACAAACTGGTAAGACCCAGTTAAAGGGGAAGCTGTGTTAGAGTGGAAAACAGCTTTGTATAATGTTCAAGGAGGGCTCTGATGGGTTGAGCAATTTGCATTTCAAGGACCATGGTAAGATGAAGAGGTTGTGAAGCAACGAAGTGGCAGAAGCTAGCTGGCCAGAGGAGAAACAGCTAGATGACATGTATTTTTGTCCTAATTGAAAGTTCCTGCAGACTCTCTGAACTCTGTCCTGCAGAATAACATCTGACTGATTGGGAATTTGGTGTGAGACGCCATACTTGAACCCCTAAAGGAAACTTCTCCCATAGTAGCCTGGGAACATCTTAACTTCTAAACTGATTTGGGGGGGGGCAGTGGCGTAGCATGGGGGGTGCAGGGGGGCCGGCCGCACCAGGCGCAACATCTGGGGTTAGGGCAAATCCACAGGTTAGGGGGCGCAAATCCACGGGTTAGGGGGCGCAAATCCATGGGTTAGGGGGCGCAAATTACTTGCCTTGCCCCGGGTGCTGACAACCCACGCTACGCCACTGGGGGGGGGGGTGTTAAAAGAGAAGAAGAAGAATGTCATAGCCTGGTCGTGGCATAGTGTGGTAGGGGGAGGCAGAGGGGCTGTTGTAGAGAACAGAGAACAGCTAGTCAGATGATGGGGTTTTTTTGTGGAACCCAAACTGCAGCAGAATGGAAACATCACTGCATTGGGTGGATACAAGGCCTTTATACACCTGTAGCTGCTACATAGTTGTTCCCTCAGGCAGAGGACTTTTAGGTTGGCCATCTCTAAGCTGCTCTGCCTTCTCTCTCTTTGGGCAAGCTAGTCCTTAAGTAATTTTGCAGTGGCATTTGAGAGAGGGAAAGGCCATCTCAACTAAAAATACTGATGAACAGCGTGAATTGCCCAATGACTCACAGCTGAATATATAAACTGCTTCCATTACTCAACATTGTATCTGAGATATGAAGGTTTTATCTTCAGTGACTCATTCATTCCTAAAAGTCTTTGTGACAATAGATGTAACTAACATGTGTGAATGTAGTCTATAGACTATCGCCAATCTGCAGCTTAGCTGCCATTTCCTGTTACTCAGGAAGTAAGTTGCACTGAGTTCAATAAGACTAATTCCCAATAAGTGTGCATAGAATTGGAACTTTAGTAAAGCGACGCCAGCTAGTCAGAAATCGTGTACAATCTTAATCAAAGACAGTGTAAGCCCCCAATGCAACCAGCTAGGTTTAGCAATGAAACAATAAGGGCACAAAGCCTAGCCTTCTCTCTAAACAGACTTCCTGACAATGCCATGCAGCCAGTCAGATCTGGTCACATGATGATGTCACAAAGCCAGATGAGAGTGAAGACAATGCTGTCTGCCTAAACTCTGAATAATGGGGGGGAAGTGCCACAAAACTTATCTGCTAAAAACCTCTCTGCTAAAAAGGAGAAGTACATTTCACAATGGGAAAGTTTCTGTTGAAAAAAACCCTTCTCTTCCCTGGTTTTAGCACAGCCCTAAAGCAGTTGCTGAGATAGATAGATAGATAGATAGATAGATAGATAGATAGATAGATAGATAGATAACAGAGAAAGAGCAGAAAAAAGCAAATTAAATTATTAAAATACTACTACCTAGTTTTTCCACCTCGTTTATTCCTTACAAAAATATAAACTAAGTTTACAACTTGTTGAACTGTAGACTTTTTCTTGGGACTTTGCTAGCAATCCATATCAGCAGCTTAATGTAATATTATTCCTGTGCATAAGTCAGCCATAAATATATACCAGAAGAAAATATCCTAGAAACATATACACTGTTTACTTTCTCAGTGAAAAAGTAATATTAGCCCCAAACTTTCCCTCAGGGCTGTGGCAATATTAGACATATAACTCTTGCCACTGACTGGAGCAGATTTTCAGACAGTCTTTTAAAATCTTCATTCCTCAACAGCCCTCCGCCAATATTCCCTAATGTCAAAGGATGATCAGGAACCTAAACCCATATCATCAGGAACCTAAGCCCTGTACTACAACCCTACCTAAAGCATTCAAGTGCAGCTTATCAATCTATTCCAGTGTTTCCCAACCTTTTTTGGGCAAAGGCACACTTGTTTGATGAAAAAAATCTCGAGGCACACCACCATTACAGCCCCGTGACGTCAGCGCGCAGCGTCACGCCGGGAGGGACGCACGAGCTCCTTCTCCTGCTCGTTCAGGGCTGGGTTGCCGCCGTGAGGGAAGGGCGCCGGGGCCCAGCTGAGGCGGCGGCGGCTGTTGTGGTGGTGGCGGCGATAGCGGGCGGAGGAGGGGGCGGCGGCGGGGCCGAGGTGGCCGGCGGCGGCGGGGGAGGCGGCGGCGGGTGGAGCAGGAGGGCGGCCGAGGCCGGTGAGGGAGTAGGGTTGCCCGGGGCTTGAGGAGCCGTCGCCGGGAGTTGCTGCTGCTGTTGTTGCTGCTACTGCCCGGACATGCCGGCCTCCTCCTCGTCCGCTGTCTCGCGCTCCTCCCTTTTGCGCGCGCTGCCCCGCCGCCGCCCCATTGGCCGGGTCCTGTCAGCTGATCCTGTGTTATTTCCTGTGTGTGTGTGTGTGAGGGGAGAATGGAGAGAGAAACCTCGGCACCACCACCGCGGAGCCGCCCCCGGCTCGACGCGGATCCTCGCCGCCGCCGCCCCGCCTCTCGCCGCCCGACTCGCCCGCCTTCCTCCCACGGCACACCAGGCAAGGTCTCGCGGCACACTAGTGTGCCGCGGAACACCGGTTGGGAAACACTGATCTATTCTATAGCAATGACCTTTAGTTAGTCACAGCAGGGGTTAACACACCCAGTTAGTGATGCAATGGTCATGTATTTTATACCAAACCTCTCACTTACTCTCTGGCTGTGAGAAAGAATTTGAGGTTTATATTCCACGTCCTCTAGCCTTTGAGTGAATAAAATATGGAATAGTTGTTTCATGTTAGATGATCACAGGGTGTGGTGTCAAGAAAACAACAACTATAAAATGATATCCAACTATAGAATGAGTTCCTATCATTGATTTTCGGGTGGAGAAGTACACTGATATTAATGCATTCACCTGTGTTTCAGTATTAAATATTTGTTTCCTATTTTTCTCTAAAAATAAAGTACCTTTGTGCTTTAAAAAAGAAAATCCAATTGCCAATGCCATTGAATACATTAAACTTGAACAATGCATGAACATCATACAGTGAACATCAGCTTAAACTGGTGGTAAGTCAAACAATGAGCTACTTCTAGGCTGCATCAGCAGAACCTGTGACCCCATCAGGGGAAGTAATATTCCCACTTTATTCTGCCTTGCTCAGACCACATGTGGAACTACTATGTCCAGTTCTGGGTGCCACCATTTAAGAAGGATATTGACAAGCTGGAAAGTGCAGGGGAGGGCAACCAAGATGATCAAGGGCCTGGAAAACAAGCCTTATGAGGAACGGTTGAAGCAGTCTGGTGTGTTTAGCCTGGAAAAGAGGAGACTGAGAGGAGTTATGATAGTCATTTTCAAATATCTGAAGGGCAGTCACATGAAAATGGCACAAGCTTGTTTTCTCCTGCTCTGGAGCCTAGAAACCAAACCAATGGCTTCTAGTTACAAGAAAGGAGATGCAGACTCAACATGAGAAAGTATTTTGTGACAGTAAGAGCTGTTTGACAGTGGAACGGACTCCCTCAGGAGGTGGTGGACTCCCCTTCACTGGAGGTTTTTAAGCCATCTGCCCTGTATGATCTAGTTGTGATTCCTGCATTGCGAGAGGTTGGACTTGATGCCCTGTCAAATAATTTCATAAAAATTAAGTGCTGCTTAAATAGCCACTAGCTCCCCTTCAGGCACCACAAAAATCACAGTTTGATGACTGCAGGGTGCAAAAAACACAAATAACAATGAGTTTCATTGCAAGTATAAACAGTGCCTTCATGTTCATCTCCTGACTTTTCAAAGTGTCGGCTGCTCTGAGCAACAAGATTTCCTCCTTCTCCCCAGCCACCGCGCAGTGTAGTCTGGATACATACTATATGCTATTCTGTGAGGGCAATGCACTTTAACTCAAGATCTGGACAAGGATTCCTCTGGAAAAATTATAGTTTTGCAAGGTTACTCTTAACCAGTCATAAAAATAAGCTCAAGAGAGACACCTGCTGGAAAGAACTGCTCTGAGCAATGGCACAGTAGACATCATTCTAATTGACAGGGATTTGATTATGAGCCCAGGAAAGTGGAACTTGGGGAGAGGGGAGTTATCCTGCCACCTCATAAGGAGACCCCTGCTAGATCAGGCAAAAGGCCTAGCCCAACCCTCTTGTTTTCACAGTGGCTACATAGATACCTTTGAGTAGCCCACACACAGGACTTGAGTGCAACAGCCTCTTCTTATGATTCAGAGACTTACTGCCTCTTCCTCAGCTGGGGATATAAAACAGCATCGTTTCCATGTCACCCAGAATGCACTGCATGCAAGCAGGGCTTCCATTTTATATTTATTTCAAACTGCCTTGCCAACCCTGATAGATGGAAAGGTGCTGCACAGTGGTACCTCTGGTTACGAACTTAATTCGTTCCAGAGGTCCGTTCATAACCTGAAACCATTCTTAACCTGAGGTAACACTTTAGCCAATGGGGCCTCCCTCTGCCACCGCATTGCCAGTGCACAATTTCTGTTCTCATCCTGAGGTAAATTCTTAACCCGAGGTACTACTTCCGGGTTAGTGGAGTCTGTAACCCGAAGTGTTTGTAACCTGAGGTGTTTGTAGCCTGAGGTACCACTGTACATATATTTTAAATAAATATATCCTGGTCTGACTGCACTGCCTACCAATTAGTTTCAGGGTCCAATTCAAAGTGCTGGTTTTGACCTATAAAGCCTTAAATGACTCAAGACCGCAATACCTCATAGACCACATCCCTCCATATGAACCTACCCTAGGGCTGCCATATTTCAAAAAGTAAAAACCAGGACACCCCAGAAGTTGTTGAGCTTTTTTAAGGAAAACCCCAGATTTGTTCATTGACTTGCCTAAGATCCAGGACAAAGCACCACTTTTTCGAAATTCCCCCCCTCCCAGACATCAATTCCAATTTCAATTTGAAATTCCAGTAATGTCCAGCCCTAACCTACCCAGACCTTATGCTTCTTTAGATGCCAGGCAATAATGTTGCTCTTCAAGCAGGCCTTTGGCTGATTATCATCCAATACCCTTTTAAGTGTTTATTAAGTTGTCTTTGTTTTATTACATATTTTTTTATATTGTGATTTTACGTTGTGAACCACCCTGAGATCTACAAGTATAGGGCGGTATACAAATTTAAGAAATAATAACAATAGCAATAATACACTGAAGTAACAGTAGCTTAGTCCACCGGTTCTTCATTTCCACACTACTCAGAATGCCAACTCACTCCTCTCTCAGTTTCAAAATGGCAGCTGTAAAAAGGGACCTATTTCCACGGCTTCATTTGATGCCTTGCACTCAGCTAATTAAATACAGAAGTGAAGAAATGTACTACTCTTAAACTATTGCTGCTTGAGGGCATGGATTGCCAACACACCTTGGTATAAACCGTAACTTGGTTTCTTGGGGAATAGCTTTCAGGCAGAAGCTATTTCTGAGCCCTGGAAAGTGTTGTGTCCATTTCATGATGCCATTGTCAGGAAAAGCGTATCTAAGGTCTCCTTGCCTTTTCTGCAGCCTCAATATTTTCTTCCAGGACTTTTATGCCTTTAAATCTTCAACAGAGTTGTGGCATGCATTGAGGCTATTCGCTTATATGTACATAACAAATTCAACCTCCCATAGCTTTCATTTTAACCATAGCTATCCTGGGCTTGCCATGTTTCCTTTGCCTACTTAGACAAATTTTTCCATTAAATAGTTTACAGATACAGATCTTTACTGATGTACGATGCCACCTGCTGGCTAAACCCCTATAAAATTACCCTGAATTATGGGGATTTGCTGCCTTCTAAGAAACTTGGGCTAATAATTCTTGCCTGTTAAGTGAAACCCTTGAATTGCATTGTTCTTGGGAACAGCTGGCTTCTGCAAACACTTAAAAACAATATTCTGCGCATATTACATAAAGTGAAAGAGTTTACTTTTAAGGTCTTAGCCTTCAATATGTTTCACTGCTGCAAGCTTCATTAAATATGATGATTGGCATATCGGAGGTCAAAATATCAAATTTCAGCCACAACAGCCCATGCCAGGAAATGCTCTGCGTTCTAAATGTTTGTGTGCTGCAATGCTGCTCGTGGCGCAGAGTGCAATTCAGCCAACAGAAAAGCATTGCTAACATCCTATTCCATAGTTTTCATCGAGAAGCAAGACTCCGCCTACACATGCAACACAAAACAAACTAAAGCGTCTTGGAAAGAGAAAAGGTCTATTCCAGATGTGATTTGTATTTAGTTTTCACTACAAAAGCACGTTCAAAAATGGGACCTTTCCACCTAGAATCTAAAATGGTACGTTCTGCCTCCTGACCTCCCTACATGTATAGATCTGGTCTAAGCCCAGTGAGGCTATGACAAACTCTATATTCTCATGTAGACCGACAACTCCGTTGT